>NC_135904.1:36531285-36911285 GCF_964194155.1 Cetorhinus maximus
ACCTGGACACTGTGTTTCAGGAAGCAGTCACATCCCTTAGATTAATTTGGTCCGTGGTCAGGGACAGGAGTGTGTGACTGCGAGTGAGGCAAGTATGGGGATCCAGAATTTAGCTTTGGAGGAGCCTCAGCCAGTGCCCTTGACCAATAGGTACGAGGTTCTTGCTCCCGGTGTGGGCGAGGGCACAGACTGCAGGGAGGATGAGCGAACTATCCACAGCACCGTGGTGCAGAGCGCTTTTCAAGTGGGGGGAGAAAAGAGGAATATATTAGTAATAGGGGACAGCATAGTTAGGGGAATAGATACTGTTCTCTGCAGCAAAGACAGAGGGTCCCAAAGGCTGTGTTGCCTACCTGGTGCCAAGGCTAAGGATATCTGTTCTGGGCTGGAGAGGAATTTGGAGTGGGAGGGGAAGGATCCCGTTGTCGTGGTCCACAAAGGACCAACAACGTCGATAGTACTAGGAAAGAGGTTCTGCTGAGTGATTATGAGCATCTTAGGGCTAAATTAAAAGGCAGAACAATAAAGGCAGAACAACAATCTCCGGATTACTACCTGAGCCACGTGCAAATTGGCGTAGGGCAAATAAAATTAGAGAGGTAAATGCGTGGCTCAAAGATTGGTGTGGGAGAAATGGGTTCCGATTCATGGGGCGCTGGCACCAATACTGGGGAAGGAGAGAGCGGTTCCGTTGGGAAGGGCTTCATTTGAACCATGCTGGGGCCAGTGTCCTGGCGAATCATATAACTAGGGTTGTAGATAGGGCTTTAAATTAATTAGTGGGGGGAGGGTTCAATTGAAGGGAAGTTTAGAAAATCAAAAATAAACAAGAGAGCAGAGGTGCAGGGTAGTGAAGAGGCATACGATAATCAAAGTGTGACAGGAAAGGGCAGAAATCTAAGCAGAAGAGTGCAGCAGAAATTAGAACCAGAATGAGTAATAATGGTAAAAAGTCAAAGCTTAAGGCTCTTTATCTGAATGCACGCAGCATTTGTGACAAAATAGATGAGTTGATGGCACAAAGAGAAATAAATGGATATGTCTTGATAGCCATTATAGAGACGTGGTTGCAGGGTGATGAAGACCAGAGACTCAATATTCAACAGTATTCGATATTCTGGAAAAATAGGCAAGAAGGAAAAGGAGGTGGGGTAACTTTGTTAATAAAGGAAGGTATCAGTGCGGTGGTGGGTATTGATATAGGTGCAATAGATCGTGATGTGGAATCAGTTTGGGTGGAAATAAGGAATAGGAAGGGGAAGAAGTCATGGGTGGGAGTTGTCTATAGGCCCCCGAAGAGTTGCCTCACTGTAGGATAAAGTATAAATTGGGAAATAATGGAGGTGTGTATGAAGGGCACTACAATTGTCATGGGTGATTTTAACCTGCATATTGACTGGACAAATCAGATTGGCTGGGGTAACATGGAAAACGAATCTGTAGAGTGCATCAGGGATTGTTTCTTAGAGCATTATGTTGCAGAACCTACCCATGAACAGCCTATTTTAGATCTCGTAATGTGTAATGAGTTAGGATTAATAAGAGATCTTGTAGTTAAGGATCCTCTAATGGGTAGCGATCACAACATGCTAGAACTTCAAATTCAGTTTGAGGGTGAGCAACTCGGATCTCAAACCAGTGTCGTCAACTTAAATAAGAGCAATTACAGAGGTATGAAGAAAGGGTTGTCTAAAGCGGGCTGGGAAAATAGACTAAAGGGAAGGTCAGTGGATGAGCAGTGACAGACATTTAAGCAGATATTTCACAATGCTCAGCAAAAATTTATCCCGGTCAAAAAGAAGAACTCGATGAGAAGGATGAACCACCCGTGGTTAACAAAAGCGGTCAAGGAGAGTGTCCAATCAAAAACTAAGGCATACAAAATGCCAAAAACTAGTGGTAGGCCCGAGGATTGGGAATTTTTTTTACGAGCAGCAGCGGATGATTAAAAAGCTAATAAGGAGGGAGAAAATTGATTATGAAAGTAAATTGGCAAGAAATATAAAAACAAACAGCAAGAGCTTCTACAGATACATTAAACAAAAAGAGTAGCTAAAGTGAGCATGGGACCCTTGGAGGATGCGACTGAAGAACTGATAACAGGGAACAGGGAAATGGCAGATAACTTAAACCAATATTTTGTGTTGGCCTTCACGGTGGAGGACATCATAAGCATTCCAAAGATATCAGATAAGCAAGGAGCTAATGGGAAGAAAGATCTTTTAATAGTCTCTATCACGAGGGACAAAATATTTGAGAAACTAATGGGACTAAAGGCAGGCAAGTCACCAGGACCTGATGGACTGCATCTAAAGCTTTTAAAGGAAGTGGCTGCGGATGTCGTGGAGGCACTGGTCGAAATGTTCCAGAACTCATTGGATTCCGGGAGGGTCTCAGCAGATTGGAAAACTGCTAATGTGACACCCCTATTCAAGAAGGGAGGAAGACAAAAAGCAGGAAACTATAGGCTAGTCAGCCTAACATCTGTTGTTGGGAAAATGCTAGAGTCCATTATTAAGGAAGAAATAGCAGGACAGTTAGAAAAGCTTAATGCAATCAAAGAGAGTTAACATGGTTTTGTGAAAGGGAAATCATGTTTGACAAATTTGCTAGAGCTCTTTGAGGATATAATAAGCAGAGTTGATAAAGGGGAGCCGGTAGATGTAGTGTATTTGGATTTCCAGAAGGCATTCAGTAAGGTGCCACATAAAAGGTTATTGCACATGATAAGAGCTCACAGTATTGATGATCATGTCTTAGCATGGATTGAGAATTGATTAGCACACAGAAGACAAAGAGTCAGGATTAATGGGTCCTTTTCAGGTTGGAAAGATGTAACTAGTGGAGTGCCACAAGAATCAGTCCTAGGGCCTCAATTATTTACTATCTATATTAATGATGTGGAGGAGGGGGCAGAGTGTAATGTATCCAAACTTGCTGTACAAAAATAGGTGGGAGGGCATGTCATGATGAGGACATAAGGAATCTGCAAGGGGATATAGACAAGTTGAGTGAGTGGGCAAAAACTTGGCAGATGGAGGTTAATGTACAAAAGTGTGAGGTCGTGCATTTTGGTAGAAAAATCAAAAGGCAGACTATTATTTAAATTGAGAGAGACTCCAAAAAAGTGCAGCACAGAGGGATCTGGGTGTTCTTGTGCAAGAAACACAAAAAGTTAACATGCAGGTGCAGCTAGTAATTAAGAGGGCAAATGGAATTTTGGTCTGTATTGCTATGGGGTTGGAGTTTAAAAATAGGGAAGTCTTGTTACAGCTGTACAGTATTGGTGAGGCGGCACCTGGAGTACTGTGTATAGTTTTGGTCCCCGTATTTAAGAAAGGATATACTGGCATTGGAGGCAGTTCAAAAGAGATTCACTAGGCTGATTCCTGGATGAAGGGGTCAATTTATCAAGAACGGCTAAACAGGTTAGGTCTTTATTCATTAGAGTTTAGAAGAATGAGGGGTGATCTTATTGAAACGTACAAGATTCTGAGGGGGCTTGACAGGGCAGATCTTGAGAAGATGTTTCCACTAGTGGGGGAATCTCGATCTAGGGAATGTAGTTACAGAATAAGGGGCACTCATTTAAAACTAAGATGCGAAGGAATTTCTTCTCTCAGAGGGTAGTGACTGTCTGGAATTCTCTACCTCAGAGTTATGGAGGCTAGATCACTGAAATTACTTAAAGAGGAGGTAGATAGATTTTTGAAATATCGGGGAGTTGAGGGCTATGAGGAGTTGGCATGAAAGAGAAGTTGAGGCCTGGGGCAGATCAGCCATGATCTTAATGAATGGCGAGGCAGGCTTGAGGGACCGAATGGCCTACTCCTGCTCCTATTTCTTATGTTATTTTGTTCCCCCTTCTTGACTCCTTCAGACACTCATACTTCTTCCTTCCCCCTTCCCGCCTCCTTCCTTCTTATGCCAGCTTTACTCCCTTCCCCCTTCCCCCCTCCTTCCTTATGCCAGCTTTACTCCCTTCTCTCTCCACACTCCTTCCCCTCTCTGCACTCCTTCCCCCCCCTCCAAACTCCTTCCCTTACACATTCCACCCCCCTTACACCTACCTCCCCAGTTACCATCTTCTTCCCCATTATCCCCTCCTCACCCCATAGACCCTGCCCCCCCACCCAGCCTCCCCCTGACATCTTCATTCCCCTCCTCACCCCCCGACAGCTTTGTTCCCCCCTCCCAACCTCACCCCTCCTTGACACCTCTTCCTCTCCAAGCAGATCCTAGACCTTCCTCTCCCACCCTCTCAACCATCATCCATTGCGAGCAGACACTCAGTGGTGGCTTTCCAATTCCCATGAGCTGCTTCGCAGCAGAGCCATGTCTATGAGAAACCACCCAGCATGCCATGGACGTTCTCCAGGGTCCTGTTGCTGTCGGGCTCCAGCATCTTCTGCTCCTTGGATGACTGCAATGTGAGCAAGGCCCTGACGGTAAGTCCCGACTTCTGCACATCACACTTGCCAAGACATGTTCTGCACCGGCGTGTAATCACACCAACGTGGACAGACGATTCAATGTGGGGGGATGATTCCGGCGGGCTGGCCTGATAATCATATGCAGATGTATTACAATGAGGTTCCTAGTGTCCAATGGCAGGAAACGCGGCCCGCCATCGACAAGCTGAGTGGACAATCGCAAATTGGTTTCACAACATCATGAAACCAATTTTTGGCCTTCTCGCCATATTGTCCACTCATGCCGCCTAACACGCCCGACACCAGCCACTTATCTTTTCTAAGGCAACTTCTAGAGCAATCGAATGAAATAGACCAAACTTGTCCCTTTATTAAGTAAAAAGGCTTTACAGTTGGATTATTTTAAATTGAACTTCTCACTCCACAGGTAAGGAAATACACACACAGGCACATACACAGCTCACAGGCGACTTTGGGAAGGCACTTCTAAAGCATTCGTGACACTTCCTCAGTTTGCAATGTCACATCCTCAACATGGTTTTTGAGATTATTTAGCTGATGGATCTGTAGTCACCAGGTCTGAATGATCATGCGTTAAAATGAAAACTGTCTGCCATAAGCTCAGAAGAGCTGGACTCTGGACTCCCGAGGTGAGGTGAGAGTGACTGCCCTTGACATCAAGGCAGCATTTGGCCAAGTGTAGCATCAAGGGGCCCTAGCAAAACTGGAGCCAATGGGAATCGGGGAAAAACTCTCCACTGGTTGGAGTCATGCCTAGCACAAAGGAAGACGGTTGTGGTTGTTGGAGGAAAGTCATCTCAGCTCCAGGACATCACAGCAGGAGTTCCTCAGGGTAGTGTCCTTGGCCCAACCATCTTCAGCTGTTTCATCAATGACCTTCCTTCCATCACAAGGACAGAAGTGGGGATGTTCGGTGATGATTGCACAAGGTTCAGCACCATTCACAACTCCTCAGACGCTGAAGCAGTCAATGTCCAAATGCAGCAAGACCTGGACAATATTTAGGCTTGGGTTGACAAGTGGCAAGTAACATTCGTGCCACACAAGTGCCAGGCAATGACTATCTCCAACAAGAGAGGATTGAACCATCACCCCTTGACATTTAATGGCACTACCATCGTTGAATCCCTCATTATCAACATCCTGGGGGTTACTATTGACCAGAAACTGAACTGGACTAGCCATATAAATACTGTGGCTACAACAGCAGTTCAGGGGCTAGGAGTTGTGCAGTGAGTAACTCACCTCCTGATTCCCCAAAGTCTGTCCACCATCTCCAAGGTGCAAGTCAGGAATGTGATGGAATACTCTCCACTTGCCTGGATGAGTGCAGCTCCAACAACACTCAAGAAGCTTGACACCAAACAGGACAAAGCAGCCCGCTTGATTGGCACGCCTTCCACAAACATTCACTCCCTCCACCACCGAAAAACAGTGGCAGCAGTGTGTACCATCTACAAGATGCACTTTATAAACTTACCAAGGCTCCTTAGGCAGCACCTTCCAAACCAATGACCACTTATATCTAGAACGACAAGGGCAGCAGATACATGGGAACACCACCATCTCGAAGTTCCCCTCCAAGCCACTGAACATTCTGACTTGAAAATATATCACTGTTCCTTCACTGTTGCTGGGTCAAAATCCTGGAACTCCCACCCTAACAACATTGTACCTACACCACAGGGACTGCAACGGTTCAAGAAGATAGCTCGCTACCACTTTCTCAAGGGCAATTAGGGATGGGCAATAAAGGCTGGCCCAGCCAGCGACACCCACAACCCGTAAGTGAATAAAAGAAAATTCCCAGTGTTCATTTGGCTCCCCCAAGTAAAACCAGTTCTTCACAGATTTCCTCCCTTGACTTTCGAATCATCTGCCTGTAGGCACAGGTAACTGCCACTGAATCCCCAACCACACCATCACTTCAAACCTTGAATTCTCATCTACTCCCTGAGTCAACCTCCCCACCCCCACTCAACTTATTCAGGAGACAGCAACCTTACCCATAGAAACTCCTATTGGCATTGTCAGCACCAAATTCTACTGGCACCTGTACCTCAGGAAATTGATTTTAAATACACTCCAACTTACTTTCAAATATCTCCTTAGCCTTACCCCAGCTTACGTCTGATTTCCTCCTGGAAAACTCTGCATTCATCTGACACCAGTTCACTGCTGGTTCTTCAATCCCTTAGGGATGCTCTAAAAGGTGTTTCCCCAAAGTCGCCCATGAACAATTTGTGTATGCATGCATATTTTCTTAACCTTGGAGCGAGAAATTCCATTTAAAATCACCCAGCATCAAAGCATTTTTACCTAGAAGGTTAGTTTATTTCACTCTATTGCTCTGAGGTTACCCAAGAAAAGATAAAGTTACTAACACATATACGCACACAAAGATTAGTTACAAATGAACATAGAATGATCCTTATAAACATAAATCAAGATTAGCTCAGATTCAGTGCAGGCCAGGTATGTTATGAAATCGAGGCGTTGCGTTGTCTGAAGTGAAAGTCTTGAGGTTGTAGAGCTGGCTCCGCAGCTACAATGGCTTCCACTGTTGAAGTGCCGGAGGTTGCTTTAACAGGTGAGCTTAGTAGGTGGAATCAGGGTTTTTCAGAATGGAGAGAAGGCTTCTTTCCTCTGCTTCTGCAGATGTGGCACTTTCAAACTGCCTAGTTACTTACAGCAGAAGCTGTGGCTGTTTCGAGGTGCCTTTCTCTGCCTCTCCCTTTCTTCAAGATGGTTCAAGATGGAACTGAAACTACAGGTTGAATTTTCCGGCTATATTTTTAGTAAAGAGCCAAGATGGCCACTGTATCATGTGATTTGGACAAAATGCCAAGTCATCTTCCAATTAAGACAAGTGGTTATCCCGTTTAGCAATCCGAAGCCTCCTTATCCCCTGCAGTATTCAAAAGGGACCAAAGTTTTCACATCTTCAGGGAAAGCCATGGTCTGTTTGAGGACTCATTGAATTTCAAAAGTCTTTTCATGTCTGGGTATGTCTCCTCATCATCCACTTGGAGCCTTCTAAAAGATTGACACCTCGACAAGACAATTGACCTGTGCCAGCCATCTTCAAGATCCACAGCGTCCCTTTTAAAGAGGGCACACAGATTTTTTTAAAATCTGTAATGTTCTCATGTATGTATAACATCTTATACCCCATCTCTCTGAGTATCCCCACCTCAGTCCCTTATAGTACAAGATCTTTTCCACTTTCAAAAGCCTCCAAAAAAAACCTGCTTTTCAACTGTGCCTTCAGCTCCAGCCTCAACATCCTTTTCCTGTTTTTCTCCTCTTGCCTCCCACCCCACTGCTTTGAGGTGCTTTTCTGTACAAGTTACTGTTGCTGTAATCCATATGACTGTCACCTCCAGACTCAACTACTCCAATACTCTCCTGGCTGGTCTCCCATCTCGCACCCTCCATAAACTTTAGCTCATTCAAAACTTTACTGTCTGTACCCCAACCCGCTCCAAATCCCATTCACCTACCACGCCTGTGCTCACTGACCTACACTGGTTCCCAATCTGGCAATGCCTCCATTTTAAAATTCTCATCCTTGTTTTCAAATCCCTCAATAGCCTCACCCTTCCCTACCTTTTTAACCTTTGCAGCCCTATGAAATCGTGATACTCCCCCAATCTTGGCCTCTTGAGCATCCCCGATTTCCGGCATCTCATTTTTAGGAGCCATGCATTCAGCTTCTGTGGTCCTAAGCATTGAAATTTCCTCCCTAAACCGCTCCCCTTCTTGACCTCTCCCTCCTTTAAAATTTATTTTTCGTTCAGGCTTTTGGTTATCTATCCAAATAATTCCTCAAATGGTTCGGTATCAAACTTTTGCAAAGCGCCTTGGGACCTTTTACTATGTCAAAAGGTGTTATGTACATGCACAAAGTTGTTGTTGTACTAAGTACCCTGTGATATAGTTCACCAGTTCTGAGAATTTTTGACCTCTTTCTCTGAAGTAGAACTAAAGTCAATGTGCTGGAATAGAGATGGCATGTGCTTGATGATGCATATTGTCCATGTTCTGCCTGTTCCAACCTTAGTGGGGGCGGTGGGAGCAAGAGATCAACAAGAGACATAAGCAACCTAAATGTAAATAAAATAGGATAGGACAGCATAGGAAAAAATAAAGTAAGGGATGATATTGATGGCAAGGGTGTAAATAGACTTATAGAACAGGAGTCTAAAAGATGGTTAAAGTGAGAAGAAATCCAATTAAAAATGAGCTAAAATTCCAGTGTGTAATGCACACAGTATCCGACCAAATCGGGGGAGCTGAACCAGATATCAGAAGAATTACTGAGGCATGGCTACAGAAAAATCGGGACCAGGAATTAAACATTGCAGAAACATTTAGATAAGGTAGAGGAGAAAAAGGGGAGATGGAGTTATTATTTATTCAGAATGACAATGACAGAAGAAAGAAGGGAGGCAGTTATCGACATGACAAAAAAATGTATCGTATATGAATAGAGGTTTTTGAAAAAGGACCAATCACACTAATAGGTGGAGTCTACAGATCACCTAATAACAATAGGGAGTTGGGGGAAGAATATGCAAATTAGAGAATTGAATGAAAAACAGAATATCAATCATGAGCGATTACAACCTCAGTATTAAATGGACAAAAGAGGTGAATAAAGAGGATAAGGAACTAAAGTTGCTACAATGTGTACAGGACTACTTTCTAACCCAATATGTAAAAAACCCAACAAGGGAAGAGTCACTATTAGATCTCGTAGTGGGAAGTGAACTAGAGCAGATAAGAGAAGTAAAGGTAGGGGAAACTAGGCAATAGTGACCATGATATAGCACCCTTTAAGATGATGATAGAAAAAGACCTAAGTATGATGAAAACCAGGTTAATAGATTGGAATCAAAAACACAATTTCTAAATTTGCAGATGACACCAAATTTGGAGGTGGGGGGGTTGGTTGGTGGTATGGTCAATACTGAGAAGGATTGTAACAAATTACAGGAGGACATTGATAAACCAGCAGAACAGGTAAATAATTGGCAAATGGAGCTCAACACAGGTAACATAAGGTAAATACATGTTGGTAGGAAAAATAGGGAGGATTGTACAAGGCTAGGTGGAGTAGAGGGATAAAGGGATCTTAGGCCTGAATCTTCTGGTTGCCATGCGAGGGCAGTGCGTCCCAATGTCACCGCGTGTCGTTCCAATCTTCAGTTCGGCGGGTGCAGGCCAGAGTCGGCTGCGCGCCCACCGAATTGTCAAAAGCCTATTAAAGCCATTTAAAAACTAATTTAAATAATTAACGGAGCTGCCCATCCAACCTTAAGGTTAGCGGGAAATCGAAGGCCTTCGCATTTATCATGAAACCTCACCTAAGGGCAGGAGGAGGTTTCATGAAGGATTTATAAATCAAATAAGTTGTTTTTATTACAATTCATTGACATGTCCCAGCTCATGTGACACTGTCACATGAGGGGACATGTCTGAATTTTTTTTTCTCTTTGTTTAAATTTTTCAAAATGAAATTAAACTCTCTGAGGCAGCTCTATGCCTCAGGGAGATTTCTGCCCTCTTTTCGTGCGCGTGTGCTAAAGAGCGCAGGCCGACTCGGTCTCCTCCCCCCCGCCCGCACAGGATGCACTCAACACCTCCAGGTACGTGTCGCGCTGGGCAGGCCTTAACTGGCCCGCCCACGTAAAATGGCAGCAATCGGCTGTGTGCCCGCCCGCGCCCACTCAGACCCCCCCGATGAGGAGAAAATTCTCCCCTTAGAGTACAAATACGCCAAATCACTAAAAGTTGCGCCTCAGGTTAGCAAAGCCATAGAAAGAAAATCAAGCGCCAGTTTTCATTTCCAATTACTCGAAAGTAGGAAAATTATACTAATCCTGTATCGCGCCTTGGTCAGACCAATCCCACACATATTCTAGGGCAAGGGTTTTCAGACCATGACCTGGAGGCTTTGAGCCCTGGAAATACAGCTCTCAAGCCCAACAAGGCTCAGGCCAATTGCCGATTATAGTTCTTATACACTTGTTTGCCCCATTTGAAATGGGTGGGTTTGGAGGCTGGAAAAAAAGCTTGCATTTATATAGAACTTTTCTCAACCTCAGGACATCTCAAAGCACTTTACAGTCAATGAAGTACTTTTGAGGCCTGGTCATTTGTTGCAATGTAGGAAACACAGCAGCCAATTTATGCACAGCAAGCTCCCACAGACACCAAAGCGATAACAACCAGAACATCATCTTTTGTGAATCTGACTGAGAAATTTTATATTAGCCAGGATACTGGGGAAAAATCCCTGCTCTTCTTCAAATAGAAGCTTTTAAATCCTCCTGAGGGGGGTAAGCGGGGACTTACTTTAATCACTTATCCGAAAGTGGGCACCTGCGGCACTGCAGCACTCCCTTTGGGGAAGGTGGCGGTGCATCGGGTGGCAGGGTTTAATTTGTGTGTAGGGGATAAATCGAGTAGAGGGGGAGGGGAAGGGAAAGGTAAATTAAACGGCAATTCGCTAATTCCCGTTTCACACTCTCCGCAAAGACCAACTTTACCAGCACTAAGTTTTCTAACCTCTCAGGATTATCTGGGGTCTTGGGTGCCATGTTGAGCATGAATTGCCAAATAATGAAATGAAATCCAGATGACTTGTTTTCTAAGAACTCCCACATTTAATTCCCTCATATCAATCTATATAGAGGCCCTGTAATTCCAACAATTTCTAATAATTCCTTTTACCTAGTTTTTTCACCAGTTTTCAATCAAACTACAGTTTAAAAGAACACTATTGAAACTACGGGACTACGGTTCTGACCTATATTCAAAAATGTGACAGAGTCTCCGGAGTAGTGATCTCACATCGTGAACAGCACACAGCAGGCACAATAGCAGCATTAAGTTATTAAAAGTAAATAAACATGAAAAATAAAGAGAGAGCAGGAGAGCGGCACAGAGGGCTACAATTTTGCTGCAGTTATGTACCACTGCATTGAACCGGAAGACAGGTCTGTTGTTGAGCCACTGGAGAGAGAGTTGGCAGTCAGTGCTGGGACTATATTGGCAGTCAGCACGTTGGGTTCTAGTCACTGCGACTGCCAAACCATCAGTCCATGGCAGCCTGCCCTTCAAATGGAGGTGATCCCAAGAGAGAGCCTGGTGACGCACAGCCATCAGTCCTGTTACAAATCATCTTTATTCAGAGAAAAACTTAAGTACACATTCACCCCACAGCCCCAGGCCTGGCTTAAATTCAGTCTGCACTTGGGATTTGGAGCTATTCAAATTAGCCTCAAGCTGTTTTATCTGCACATGCAATATTTATTGTAGAACCACCTTAGAACAATCATCTTAGGGTATGAGTTAGACCAGACCTATTTGCCCTGAACCAGCTCAGTGTCCATGAGAACGTGCAGGGAATTTAAAGCCAAATCCTCACGTCAGTGCTGAATTTTCCGTGAAATTTTTCGTGTAGTTTTGTATAAAGCTACAGGCATCCATGGCTTTACATTTTCTATGCATTTATCTTCCAAAAGTTCTCAGTATCACAACATGCTGGAATGCTGATTTAAATTAAAAAATCTCATGGGTACTTTATTTAAACTGGTTTAGAAGCTTTATCACAGTTTTGGCTCTTTAGCAAGATTGCACGAGTTTCCTGAGGTTCAAACCTTTTCTTTACCATTTTGACATGGGCTGAAACATTCTTTGCTGGGGCCAGGTGCAACTCTCAGCACACTGTTCAAAACAGAGTTTATTCTGTGGCAGCTCCAAATCAAATCAGCTGACTGGTGTAGAAATGGAACTCGCACCTAAGACTCACGCTCACACCTGTGAGTCGCACTGCGCTCCCAGCACCTGCAGCTCACATTCACAGTTGTAATTCATTGTGAAACGGCTGTGTACAAGCATTAATAAATCCAATAGAGATAAATAGCATAGATGCATTTAAGGAGAAGTTAGATAACCACGAGGGAGAAAGGAATAGAAGCATATGCTAATAGTGTGAGATAAAGAAGGGCGGGAGGATGTTCATGGAGCATAAATGCCAGCACAGATCAGCTGGGTGGAATGGCCTGTTCCTGTGCAGTAAATACTTTGTATGGACTTTATTTGTAAATGCACTTCCCAGTAACCACCAGCCAGTTTCATAAGTGGAAAGGGACATAAGCATATACTTAGCATAAAGATTTAATTTTATTGAAGCCGGTATAAAATTATGGGCTCTATGTAAATCATAGGAACAGGAGGATGCCATTTGGCTCTGAGAGTCTGGTCCACTATCCACTTAGATCATGGCTGAGTTGTATCTTAAGACCATTACCAGCCTTGGTTCTGTTACCCTTAATATCCTTGCTTAACAAAAATCTATCAGTAAGTTCTGAAGTAGAGTCATATTCAACTCAAAATTTTAAATCTGTTTCTCTCTTCACAGAGGCTGCCAGACCTGCTGAGTATTTCCAGAATTTTCTGTTTTTATATCAATCTAACCATCCCAGTTTTGAAATTTTCAAGTTTGAGGTTAAGTGAGGTCCTGCTTTCTACAAACTTTGTGTATCTGAAATGATGTGAATAACATAAGTTTTCCTTACGTCATCCCAAATTTTAATGGCACAGTATGAGAAAATAATATTTAAAATTGGAAAAGCCACAAGTAAATGCTATTGAGCAGAAGTTAATTCTGGGATAAAAAATCTTTGTTGATAACAATTACATTTTTTAAACTCAAATACCCTTCACTGCCAAAAGGGTTCTTGGCTAGGGTGAATGGGCTGAATGTGCTTTCAAATCAGAAACTGCATCAAGAAGAATCATTGCAGTTTTACTCTCATCACTAAGAAAGAAACACTTGCATTTACATAGCACCTTTCATGATTGGATGTTTCAAAGCACTTTGCAGCCAATGAAGTATATTTGAAGTGTAATGTAGGAAATGCTGCAGCCAATTTGAGCACAGCAAGCTCCCACAAATATCAATGAGATAAATGCCAAGATAATCTACTTCAGCGGTGTTTGACCAAGATACAGGGACGAATTCCATCTTCTTCAAATAGTGCCATGGGATTTTTAAGTCCAAAGGGACTTAAAAGGGACAAAATTGGGACTTCAGTTTAACATTCAATCCAAAATACAGCATTCAACAATCAATTGCATTTAAATGTCATCGCTAACACGGTTACATGTCCCAAAGCACACAGGAGCATATTTACACAAAATTTGACGGAGACACAAAAGACATGATAGGACAAAGGTCTAAAAGTTTGGTCAGAAAGGGACTGCGTGCAATGTTAGCCTGGATTATGTGCTTGAGTTTTTGGAATGGGAATTGAACCAATGATCTGCAGATTCAGAGGCAGCAGTGCTACACTGAGCCATGGCTGACACTAGAGCCCATTTATCCCAATTCTCTCTACTGGAGAGTCGCACTTTGCTTCAGCAGATAAACTAATTGCTCCTAGAAATTGGTTTGCTATGGGCTGCATATGGGGTGGTTTCAATGAGAACCTGTATGTCATGGGGTGATCTTGAGGTTCTGCTCCCTATGGACAAAATTAGCAGGATAGAGAAATCCACATTCAGATTTGGCCTGGTCTAACACCATGTGAGAAAGCAGAGCTGGGAATTCTCACAGAGCAGATTCAGTTCCAAGCTAGAAACAGACCCAAAAGAAAAGACAACAGAAAAGTGAATGTTCCATCTACTATTGTTGCATTATGCTGTTTAAATATTGTGGCAGAAAGTCCAGAATTGCTTTTTTTGTTCAGTTTATGTGCACTCTGCAAAAACTTCAATTCTTGATTTGTCACCAATCTCATCTCACCAGCACATTCACAAGTTCTGGGGGAGTGTGCAGAAGACACTATCTAGTTTCCATGTAAAATGAGGTGTATCCCCAGATTAAAGTGCTGTATAAGTAGATACCGTCTGCTCTGGTTGCCAAAGGATACAAGGTTCACTTGTCGGGCTGCCTGGTGCTCCTCAGCTGAGGAGATATCTACAGCAGACGCTCAATCCGAGACAGGCATGTACAATTCTGCTTCTGGCAAGGTTGACATCATCATTCCCATTAATAAGGTGCTTTAAATAATGATTTACAGAATCACTGAATGAAGCAAGATGCCATTCAGCGCAAGGTTTCTGTGCTGAATCTTTGAAAGAGCTGTCCAATTATTCCCAGTCCCCTCCTCTTTCCCTAGGTTTGTCCACCAATAAGGCCTAAAACAGACGTTTCAAATCTTCGCAATCCGTGAATGTAAAAAAGAACAAATCCCAACAGATAAGAAATATACACACAAGTAGGATGAATTCACCTGGGTTTGAGGGCAGGGTTAGCAGGGCATCGACCATGGTGGCTCAGAGACAACAGGTTGGACACACCTGGAATAGAACAATGTCCATCTCTGGGACTGGTTGTAATGCAGCCCAGACTGAAGGGATTGAAATCAGCTCTGCCTGGAAGGGTTCCATGTGAAGTGAGCTTTGGGCTAAACAGTAGCTGCGCTGACCGTCGTCACCCAAAGCATTCACTTATCTTTCTTTTTCAGATGTAATTATTTATAGCACTGTTCTATCTCAGATTTCCAGCATTTGTCTTTTCCCTCTTCATCTTCTGACCAGTGTAAGTCCACAACAAAAACTTCATGGGCTGAATTTTCCCCCCATTAGGGGGAAGTCGATGGACGGGTGTGTACAGGCGCGCTTCCGATCGGGGACGTGGCACCATTGTAATTGGCCCACCCAGCGTGACATCCGCACAGAAGTGCTATGTACTCCCTGTGCAGGCTGAGGGGGAATCCCAAAATCGAGAGTGCGCTCTTTCGCACATGCGCATGAAAGAGCGCACTCATCTCCCTGAGGCTAAGTGCTGCCTCAGGGAGATCAGCTCAACATGTTAAAAACCTAAAAATAGAAATGTAAAATTTCCCTAACATGTCCCCTCATGTGACATTTGTCAGATGAGTCGGGACAAGTCCATAATTTTCCCAAAAACTTGTGTACAATTTCCCCCACAAGAATCGTTACATGCCATAGTCTTCTTTAAAGAGGAGCAACAGATTCTCCAGTTCACAAATTCATATTCACCTTCAATCACTATGCACCTGCCTTTCAAACCCACTGCTCCGATCTCATAACTTCACCATTTTTTCAATCCTTTCAAGACCTCTTTAAAGATGTTCTCTTCAACTGTACTTTTGTTACTCCATCCTCTGTTTCACTTCCTCACTCATACTTGGTGTTTTTCCCTTTCACCCTGTAAATTACTCAGATTGCCAGGAATGAACGTGAGAATGATGATAGGGTTGTTGTCTCTATTACACTGCCAAGCCTATTCTTGTGTGAAGAAGATCCTGACATCAATACTAAATGTGACTTAGTATGAATCTGTGCCCCTACCTGTCCAACAGTCAATTATAACTTGAAACAGTTTTAATGATTTATCTTTTCCACATTATGTACCATCATCCAGGAAGTTCCTTTACTACATTACTTTAAGGCTGAAAGGCTAAGTTTCACCAGTCTTTCCTTATATCAATCCTCTGATACTAGGAGGCAACCTTGTATCTTCCCAACACCATCGGCTATGATTTTCTCGACCAAACTGGACAGCAAACTCAAGGTGCAGTTTGAGCAAAGCATCATACAATTGCTGCTGGACATCTTCCCCCTCATACTCCATTGATTTGGCTGATTCGTTTAGCTCAGTAACTGGACAATTATTTCAGATAAACAAAGCCCTTCTAGTCCACAGTATTCCCTTGGTGCATTTCTAATAACCCTGACTCCCATTTGTTGGCAAGAACTTGTTTAGTTTCTTCTTGAAACTCCTTGCAGTTTCTTACTCCACCTACTAAGCGGGTAATCTGTACCACATACTCTCTCTCCTCTCAGGGAAAAGAGGTTCCACCTGAATGGGTTTTGTTGCCCTTCATTTATAATCACAACCTTGTGCTTCAATCCTGGATCAGTTCGGTTTGATTGCTTCCTCATTACAATTCAACAATGCTGATTTTCCAGTTTTGAACACATGGAGTTCTTACTCCTCAGATGCAAGTCCAGGGGGAAGGGGTGGAGGCAGCATAATGGGGTCTCTACCTCCTTTACCTTGCCCTAGGTGTCTTGACCATTAGCCGAAGGCAGGTTGAGTACCTACCTCTACAACTTGGGCAGGTTAGGAGTTGCTGGATATTGATGTGGAGGGCATCCCTGGATCTCCCGCGGTATTTTCCTTCCCCAATACTGGAATGTCACCCATTTGGAGAAGAAGTGCCCCTCCCTCAGGCACTCCCCTCTCTAGTCATGGAGGGCCAGTGAAGGTGACAGGACCCAAAGCAGGTACCTTTGTTATTAAAGGGCTAAGGCCGGCAGCCAGAAGTCCCTAAACACCAATAAGGATTTACACTGTTGCAGCAGCGAACTTACCTCCCGCTGTTCCAAGCTCTCCCTGGGCTGGATTGAAAAGGATGCGGAGAGCGGGAGAGACTTCAATTTGAAAAGGACACAGAGAGCAGGAGAGACTTCAGTTTAAAAAGGATGCGGAGAGTGGCGGGGACTTTAGTTTGGGTACCTTGCTGGGACTCTGCTCCAGCAGCAGAGCAGACCTGCGGGAGACAGTGGGGAGCTGGGGAGCACACTGTTCACTGTTTCACTGTTCACTGTTTCAGCTGCTGGCAAGCTGCAGTCTGGGAAAAAGATAAAAAGCAACTGTGATGTCACAGGAAGCTAATAAGTTGATTGGCCGGTAAGTGCTCAGTCTAAGGGACAGTGTGAAAGAAACTAGCTTAGGACAGGTGAGTTAAGGTAGATCTATAAATAAAAATAACTAAAACTTTAAAATAATAAACCAAAATTTAAAAACTTTAGAATTAAAATCAACCAATAAAGATTTAAAAAAGCAATAAAGATAAAGTAATTGAAACAAACATCTAAAACACATACGTTGTGGTTAAGAAGCATATAATCTTTAGTTGCCAGTGGTACTAGCATTCAATAAAGACAGTAAATTGTACCATGCATAGGAAGAAAGTAATTAAAGTAAATTAACTAAATAATATAAGTTAGAATGGCGAGACAGGTGTTATGTTGCAACTGTGAGATGTGGGACCTTTTGGACATCAAGGCGATCCATGACAAACACGTCTGCAGTAAGTGTAAGCAGCTTGAGGAATTCCGGGTCAGGACTATTGATCTGGAAGCCAAAATTCAGACACTGAGCCACGTGCAAAGTGGCATTGGGCAAATAAGATTAGAGACACGAATGCATGGTTCAAAGACTGGTGTAGGAGAAGTGGGTTCCAGTTCATGGGGCACTGGCACCAGTACTGGGGAAAGTGGGGGCTGTACCATTGGGACGGTTTACACCTGAAACGTGCTGGAGCGAGTGTCCTCGCAAATCACATAACTCGGAAGTAGAGAGGGCTTTAAACTAAACAAGAGGGGTGAGGGATCAAGCTTGGGCAGAGGCAGCAATTCAAGGTGTAGAGTCAAGACAGCAATTCTAAAATAGTAATATGAGAAATGAGGGTCAGAGAATGGCAGGAAGAGACAGAGAAAAAACCTAAGAATACATCAACAGTCAAGACTAGATGTTACAAAGGTAACAAAAAGACAAAACTGAAGCCTCTCTATCTGAATGCATGTAGCATTCATAACAAAGTAAATGAATTGATGGCCCACATTGAAGTAAATAAACAATTATAGAGACGTGGCTGCAGGATGACAAAGGCTGTGTCCTTAATATTGATGGGTACATGACATTCAAGAAGATTAGAAAGCTAGGTAAAGGTGGAGGGGTAGCACTGTTAATCAAAGAGGGCATTGGTACAATAGTTAGAGATGACCTTAGTTTAGGAGATTAGGATGTAGAATCGGTCTGGGTGAACATGAGGAATAGTAGGGGAAATAAGTCATTAGTGGGAATGATCTACAGGCCCTCTAACAGTAGCCACAGTGTAGGACAAAGTATTCATGAGAAAATATTGTGTGCTTGTGATAAAGGGAAGGCAATAATCATGAGTGATTTTAATGTACACATAAACTGGAATAATCAGATTGGCAGTAGTAGCCTGGATGAGGAGTTCTTAGAATTCTTTTCGAGATAGTTTCTTACAGCAGCATGTTCTGGAACCAACCAGAGAGCAGGTTATATTAGACTTGGCATTGTGTAACGTTACAGGGTTAATTAATGACCTCAGAGTAAAGGCACCCCTAGGGAGTAGTGACCACAATATGATTGAATTTTACATCCAGTTTGAAAGGGAGAAGAATGGGTGTAAGACTAGTATCTTAAGCTTAAATAAGGGCAACTATGTGGGGATGAAAGCTGAGCTAGCTAAAGTGAACTGGGAAACTAGGCTAAAGGACAGATCAATAGAGAAGCAGTGGCAGACATATAAGGGGATATTTCAGTGTATTCAGAATAAGTACATTCCTATTTTAAAGAAAAATTCTAAGGAGAGGACCCACCATCCGTGGTTAAAAAGAGATGTTAAGGAAAGCATAAAACTTAAGGAAAAAGCATACAACTCCGCAAAGATAAGTGGCAGGACAGATGACTGGACAGAATATAAAGAATGGCTAAGAATGACTAAAAGGTTAATCAGGAGAAAGAAATTAGGGTATGAGAGGAAGCTAGCTAGAAATGGCAAGAGTTTCTACAGGTACTTAAAAAGGAAGAGTAAGTAAATTAAGTGTTGTTCCTCTAGAGAGTGACAGTGAGGAGTTAATAGTAGATAATAATGAAATGACGGAAGAAATGAACAAATATTTTGCTTCTGTGTTCACTATATAGGATACAAAAAACATTCCAGTAATTGCTGCAAATCAGGGGGAGAACGTGAGAACTTGGTGAAATTGAAATC
Source organism: Cetorhinus maximus (assembly GCF_964194155.1). Lineage (NCBI taxonomy): Eukaryota > Metazoa > Chordata > Chondrichthyes > Lamniformes > Cetorhinidae > Cetorhinus > Cetorhinus maximus. The sequence goes on from NC_135904.1 coordinate 36,550,595, forward strand.
ACTAGGGAAATGGTACTGAGCAAACTGATGGAGCCGCGGGTTGGCAAGTCTCCGTGTCCTGATGGACTACATCCTAGGGTCTTAAGAGAGGTGGCTAACGAGGTAGTAGATGCGTTGGTGTTAATTTTCCAAAATTCGCTAGATTCTGGAAAGGTTCCATCAGGTTGGAAAGTAGCAAATATAACCCCTCTATTCAAGAGAGGGAGGCAGAAAACAGGAAACTATAGGCCAGTTAGTTTGATGTCTGTCGCGGGGAAGTTATTAGAATCGATCATTATGGAGGTTATAGCTGGGCATTTAGAAGAGCTCAAGGCAATTGGGAAGAGTCAGCAAGGTTTGTGAAAAGAAAGTCATGTTTAACCAATTTATTGGAGTTTTTTGACGGAGTAACATGCACAGTGGATAAAGGGGACCCTGTAGACGTACTGTACTTAGATTTCCAGAAGGCATTTGATAAGATGCCACATCAAAGATTATTACAGAAAATAAAAGCGTATGGTGTAGGGTGTAACACATTAGCATGGACAGAAGATTGGCTGGCTGGCAGAAAGCAGAGAGTATGCATAAATGGGTCTTTTTCTGATTGGCAGGATGTGACAAGTAGAGTCCCACAGGGGTCTTTACCTGGGCCTCAACTTTTAACGATTTACATCAGTCTCTTAGATGAGGGGAGTGAAGGCATGGTAGCTAAATTTGCAGTTGACACAAAAATAGGTAGGAATGTATGTTGTGAAGAGGACAAGAGGAGGTTGCAGATGGATATAGATAGGTTGAGTGAGTGGGCAGAGATCTGGCAAATGGAGTTTGATATGGGAAAATGTGGAGCTGTTCACTTTGACAGGAAGAACAAAAAAACACAGTATTACATAAACGGAGGACAGCTGCATAATTCTGAAGTGCAGAGGGATCTAGGTGTTCTAGTACGTGAGTCACAAAAAGTTAGTATGCGGGTACAGCAAATAATTAAGAAGGCTAATTGAATGCTATCCTTTATTACGAGAGGGATTGAACATAAAAGTAAGGATGTTATGCTTCAGTTATACAGGGCATTGGTGAGACCGCACCTCGAATGCTGAGTGTAGTTTTGGTCTCCTTATTTAAGGAAGGATGTAAATGCACTGGGGTGGGGAGGTTCAAAGGAGGTTTACTAAATTGATACCTGGAATGAGTGGGTTGTCTTATGAGGAAAGGTTGGACAAACAGGGCTTGCTTACACTGGAGTTTAGAAGAGTGAGGGGTGATTTGATTGAAGTATATAAGATCCTAAACGGCCTTGACAAGGTGGACGTGGAAAGGATGTTTCCTCTTTTGGGTGAGTCCAGAACTAGGGGGCACTATCACTAGACTAGTATAATCCAGGGGCTCAGGGTAATGCTCTGGGACCCCGGTTCAAATCCCACCACAGCAGATGGTGGAATTTGGGTTCAATAAAAGCCATGAAACCATGTCAATTGACGTAAAAACCCATTTGGTTCACTTATGCACTTTAGGGAAGGAAATCTGTCATCCTTACCTGGTCTGGCCTACATGTGACAGACCCACAGCAATGTGGTTGACTCTTAATGCCATCTGAAATGGCCTAGCAAGCCATGTCAAACTGCTAAAAACAAGTCCGACACCCGGCATCATCCTAGGCACCAAAGACAAGAACGGCAAACTCAGCCCTGTCGATCCTGCAAAGTCCTCCTTATGAACAGAATTGGGAGAGCTGTCTCACAAACTGGTCAAGCATCAGCCTGACGTATTCATACCCACAGAATCATACCTTACAGGTCACCTCCCAGGCACCACCATCACCATTCCTGGATATGTCCTGTCCCACCGGCAGGACAGGCCCAACAGAGGTGGTGGCAAGGTGGTATACAGTCAGAAGGGAGCTGGGAGTCCTCAACATCGACTCCAGACCTCATGAAGTCTCATGGCATCGGTCAAACATGGGCAAGGAAGCCTCCTGCTGATTACCACATACTTCAACCCGTCAGCTGATGAGTCAGTTTTCCTTCATGTTGAACACCATTTGGAGGAAGCACCAAGGGTGGCAAGGGCACTGAGTGTACTCTGTAACGTCCATCACCTAGAGTGGCTCGGTAGCACTGTTACAGACGGAGCTGGCCGAGTCCCAAAGGACATAGCTGCTAGACTGGGTCTGCGGCAGATGGTGAGGGAACCAAGAAGAGGGAAAAGTGTACTTGACCTGCCTGCATAGATGCATCTGTGACAGTAGGAGTCACCACCACCACCAGTCCTTGTGGAGGCAAAGCCCCGTCTTCACATTGAGGATACCCTCCATCGTGTTGTGTGGCACTACCACCGTGCTAAATAGGATAGAGTTCAAACAGATCTAACAACTCAAAACTGGGCATCCATGAGGCGCTGTGGGCCATCAGCAGCAGCAGAATTGTATTCAACCATAATCTGTAACCTCATGGCCCGGCATATCCTCCACTCTACCATTACCATCAAGACAGAGGATCAACCCGGGTTCAATGAAGAGTGCAGGAGGGCATGCCAGGAGCAGCACCAGGCATACCTAAAAATTAGATTTCAACCTGGTGAAGCTATAACACAGGATTACTTGCATGCCAAACAGAATAAGCAGCAAGAGACAGACAGAGCTAAGCGATTCTACAACCAATGAGTCAGATCTAAGCTTTGCAGTCCTGCTACATCCAGTTGTGAATGGCAGTGAACAATTAAACAATCCACTGGAGGCTTCACAAATATCCCCATCAATGATGGGGGAGCCCAGCACATCGGTGCAAAAGATAAGGCTGAAGCATTTGTAACAATCTTCTGCCAGAGGTGCCGAGTGGATGATCCATCTCAGCCTCCTCCGGAGGTCCCCAGCATCACAATGCCAGTCTTCAGCAAATTCAATTCACTCCACGTGATATCAAGAAGTGGCTGAAGGCTTTAGATACTGCAAACGCTATGGGCTCTAACAATATTCTGGCAATGGTACTGAAGACTTGTGCTCCAGAACTTGCTGCGTCCCTAGCCAAGCTGTTCCAGTACACTTACAACACTGGCATCCACCCTGCTATGTGGAAAATTGCTCAGGTACAGCCTGTACACAAAAAGCAGGACAAATTCAACCTGGCCAATTACTGCCCCATCAGTCTACTCTCTAAAAGTAAAGCAATGGAAGGGGTCATAAACAGTGCTATCAAGCGGCACTTGCTTAGCAATAACTTGCTCGCTGACACCCAGTTTGGGTTCCGCCAGGGTCACTCAGTTCCTGACTTCATTACAGCCTTGGTTCAAACATGGACAAAAGAGCTGAACTCCAGAGGTGAGGTGAGAGTGACTGCCCTTTACATTGAGGCCGCATTTGACCAAGTGTGGCATCAAGCAGCCTTAACAAAACTGGAGTCAATGGGAATCAGGGGGAAAACTCTCCACTGGTTGGAGTCATACCTAGCACAAAGGAACATGGTTGTGGTTGTTGGAGGTCAATCATCTCAGTTCCAGGGCATCACTGCAGGAATTCTTCAGGGTAGTGTCCTAGGCACCACCATCTTCTCATGGGCAATTAGAGATGGCAACAATCTTGTCCTAGCCAGCAACACCCACATTCCATGAATGAATAACAAAAACAGGCAGAAGGAGTCAATGGTGTTAGAATAGGTGGAGCTCCATTGGGATAGAGAGAAAAGGAACTAAGAAAGGGCAGCTCCACGGGAATAGGGAGAAGAATGGGGTGACTGACTATCGAAAGATGCAGAGATATCCAAGAGAGAGGAGGGATAGCATGTACAGTGTTCAGTTTCAGTCGCACCTCAGATACTGAAGCAGTCTATTTCACATGCAACAAGACGTGGCGCCATACAATTTCCAGGCAATGACTAACCCCAACAAGAGAGAATCTAACCATCTCCCTTTGACATTCAATGGCATTACCATCATTGAACCACCCACCATAGACATCCTGGAGGTTACCATTGACCAGAACTCGAACTTGGCCAGCCATTTAAATACTTTTACAAGAGCAGGTCAGAGACAATGAATAACTCATCTCCTGACTCCACAAAGCCTGTCCATCATCTCAAGGCACAAGTCAGGATTGTGATGGATTACTCTCCACTTGCCTAGATGAGTGCAATTCCAACAAATACTCAAGACGTTCGACACCATCCAGGCCAAAGCAGCCGGCTTTATTGGCACTCCATCCACCACCATAAACATGCGCTTCCTCCTCCATTGACGCACAGTGGCTGCACTGTGTACCATCTACAAGATACATTGCAGCAACTCATCAAGCTTCTGTCGACAGTACCTTCCAAACCTGTAATCTCTACCAACTAAAGGCCAAGGGCAACAGACACATGGGAACACCACCTCCTGCAAGTTCCCTTCCAGGCCACACACCAGCCTGACTTCAAACTATATCACTGCTCCTTCACTGTCACTGGGTCAAAATCCTGGGACTCCCTCTCTAACAGCACTATGGGTGTACCAACACCACAGGGACTGCAGCGGTTGAACATAGCAGCTCATCACCACCTTCTCAAGGACAATCAGGGCTGGGCAACAAATGCTGGCCTTGACAATGACTGATATTCAGTAACTGCTAAGAATCTACTCAATGTAACACACATTCGGTTCCTGGAGAAGTCTCACGTACCTCTTGGGTGAATCCCATAACAAGCCAACAATTTCCAGTCAAAACCAATAAATTCAGATAATATTGGGAATGGCAGGCAGACTGAACTGAAAAATCATCAGTCCTGTTTCACTTATTAAAACAGTGCAAACCGTCCTTAATTGGGCAAAGTTAGTGTCAGCCACACAGGGAAACCAGTCCAGATAATCTAAAGTACAGCACACTTGGGGGTCGACACAGAATTCTGGACAATAGATCCAGCTGCTGGAAAAATAATGCTACATTGGAACATCAACAGGGGTAACTGATGGTATAGTCTTGTTTCAACTGAGCGTTTATAAACTAGGACACGACTTCATTAATGCCTGCTGTTTAAACATTCCCAAAGTTATATGTTAAAAATGAGCATCGGTGGACTACATCATTCATAATGTAGCAGCCCCACACCCAACAGACACAATGACACTAATGGAATTCCCAGCTACAGTATAGAATCACACAGCATCTGTTCAGTCTCTGCCCAGCAGCTCAGTCCAATTTAATTAAAGGAGAGAATAGAATTTTGCATTGTAGGTAATTTATCTCGAGATAACTACAACCCATAGGGAACTAGTTGCGGGTTTGACATTAACAACGTTTTTGTGAGATGCTTGCACTGACTTCCTCAATGCTTGTCAGTAACCAAGGGACAGAATTCAGATACAAAAAACAAAAACATTGCAGATTCTAGAAATCTGAAATGAAAACTGTTTTGATGAAAAGTTCACAGACCTGAGCTTCACAGATGCTGACAGATAATTGGCAAAAGAACCAGAGGTAGGATGAGGAGATTTGAAAAAAAAACACAAGAAGTTATGATCTGGAATGCACTGCCTCAAAAGGGAATAGCATAAATACTTGTAGTAGAGAAAATTGCAGGGCTATGGGGAAAGAGCAGGGGAATGGGTCTAATTAGTAGCTCTTTCAAAGAATCAGCACAGGCACATCAGGCCAATGGCCTCCTACTACACTGCATGATTTAATGTTCTTGGGCAAAGTTTCATCCAACCAAAGCACCTAACAGAAAATCCTGGAGCTGGCCCACATTTTCCCCATTGTGCCTGTCTGTCAGACAAACTTTGGTTAGTGAATGTGCATTTGATTCTAACAAAGGGCCACTGACCCATAGCATTAACTCAGTTTCTTTCCCCATGAAAGCTGCCAGAACTGCTGAACATTTCAAGCACTTTTATGTCTCTCTGGCATTTGTAGTATTTTAGGAAAATTGGACCCATAGGGGTGGCCATTTTGTTGAATTAGCTTGTACCCAGCTGATTTATGGAGTGGATGAGTTCCATTATTCTGCAGTTAAATCCTTCCCATTTATTAAGTTCTTCCTTACGCTGTAATTTAGATTTTGTGAAAGACAGTCACAAAATTTGGATGCACAGTCGTTCAAGGAGGACATCAATCCCATTAGTTAAAATGATACTAGTGACCAAACCCTCAAGGTCCTTTTGGGGTTTGGTCACTATCCTGCACCCCGTAAAGCACTCGATAGAGTTACTGCAGGCTGAGTTTTCTAGGAGTCTCGAAACTCAGCAACTTTGTCCGTTTCGTATCATGACACACACACTTTCCCCTTTGGGGAATAGGGGAGAAGTGTTGGAAGGATTAGCAAGCTGATATCAACCTGTTGCACCACGTCATGAACTGGAATAGATCTTGAACCCGGAGCTTCTGGCTCAGACGCAGGGACACTGCCTATTGAATCACATGGCTCCTATACCCAGAGTGCTTCTTCCTGCCTGGCCCCTCAAGCTAATTTGTCCCATTCCCCACAATACGATTCCCCCTACCCTAATCCTGTCTTAGTGCTGCCTTTTCAAAGTAAGTTAATCATCAACCGGAAATATTAACTCTGTTTCTCCCCACAGATGCTGTCTGATCTGCTGAGTACTTCCAGCATTTTCTGTTTTTATTTCAGATTTCCAGCATCCACAGTATTTTCTTTTTGTCCCAATTCTTTACCCTTGGTTTAAGTGAGCACTTGTTATGATGTATCTCGGGCCTGAGATTAAAATTGGTCAGAAACCATTAGCTTAGCCAGGCCCATGTTTTGTCATTTCTTTGGTCTGCCCTCCTTCTCACTCCATAAAGAAAGGTGAGTGAAATGGGTAAAGATTTTTTGCCCCCACTACCAGCTAAAGAGCTTTCACAGAAAGAGGCAGTCGTTTTTTTTTACTGAGAAATATTAAAACGGACCGGGTATAAATGAGCTCTCCCATCAAAATGGATTTTATTAAATCCTTTGTGAGGCCTGTTCAATGGGGGTTTAACTGAAGCCGGCACACTAAATGGTTAAGGGTTGCTATTGGTGGAAGAAGGGAGGCCAAGTTTCAGCAAAGAACGAGATCCCCTTGCCACCATTAAACTTTAAAGATTCCACTGGTATTTAGATTAGCTGAGCAGTGCTGGGCTTGGGGAGGCTGTAAGCAGATGAGCTGTAACCTGAAGAGAAGCCCCGGTGTGGTGCTATCTATAAACTTCATTGGTCCTTGTGGGAAATTGACAACCTCAAGGTTCGCTTGTTTAAACAAATCTCTACAGCACAAAGAACTGAGTCAGAACCGTTCAAAAACTTAATTTAAAAATCATCGACTTGTGGAGCACAAGCTATGCAGAGAAGTTTTAAAACCTGCACTTCTAATTTCAAAGCTCAGAGGTTAACGCTACCCATAAAAAGCAACGGCTCTGGTTCAAATGGCACTGAATTACAAATCAGACAATGCCTAAGTCATTGAATCAGGCTGGACAATTTGGCTGCTTGGTTTCATTTTAGGCAATTTCCCACTGTCTGGAGTAGCACTACCATTTTGTCAGGTTTTCCGGTTTCAGTGATTGATCCACAGACATTGACTGCAGGTGGTAAGCAACTGGAAACCTTAGCTTCATACAGAAATAAATAACCAATCACAGAGAGGCAAGACTTATGGAACACATTTAATTGGCCATTAGCTGTTACTTTGCTGCTTAGACTACTTGAGGTGCAAAAATCAGAAATGAGCCCTAATTGGCCAGCTTTCTCTCCTACAGAACAAACTCGCTCAACAGAAAAACATTCTAATTTTTGTAATCAAACAAAATTAGTGTGGAAAACACTCCTCTCAGTGACTAAAGATGTCATCAGTTTTGCACTAACCTTGTTATTTCTTTTCTCATCCTCTCCACACTATAACTTAATGAAAATGAGTTATTTTACAAGTAGACTATAAGTCACTGTCTGAAATTCATCAGTCTCTGTGAAATGACAAACCACAGCTTTGCACGTCATGTAACGTTTAAACATCACATCCATCTTAGGCTAAAGCAGGTTCTGTCAAGAGGCCTTACAGACTTGTATTGTTTGGACAGCTGTTACAAGGAAAAGCTCTCATCCATTTTCACATCCATTCTTGGCTCAGGTACTCACTGTAAAAATAAAACCTGCTGCAATTTTCATTTTTGTTCATGTGCAGCACATATCTCAACAGAATACCATCTCTTTATTGCCCTACCATTGAAACTTCTAATGCTTCTCACTGAACTTTCCACCGCATTTTCCCCAAAGTGCTACACTGTCAGACGACACTAATATAGTCACTCACACACATGGCCTCTTTCACCAATCTTTCCATTTCTGATTCACTGATAGCTAACCAGTTGCAAATTTGTACAGGTCGTCAATCGGGTAATGAGGATAATTTCACTCATATAAATTTACTCCCCTTATTTCACTAATACAGTTGCTAAACAAGGTAAATGTTTCAGCAATTTTCACTCATTCAGAAAAATAGTTATGGACCAACTGCTCTCTGTCAACAATGACATTCTCAGCAGGGAGGTTGCTAGCAACAGGGGTTTTGCTTTTGAGTGTACAATCCATAGGCAAATTTCATGGCAGTAAACTGCAAACCAGGAATCAGCCGATAGGGTCATTTTAGAGAAAAATCACTATTTAAAGCTGACATAAATTGCCAGCTATTTCAATAACGTCGTTCCAACAAAAGATTCAGCCACCCCTATTCACAATTCCACTGCCACACTGTAGCTTGGATTTTGTGGTCAGTGATGAAGGAATGGCGCTTGCCATTCACTACGCTCAAAGCTGCTCATAATTTTTTCATGAGCTTATGAGCAGCCAGACATGATATTTGGCGTTCTTTTTCAGCGCAGCGTCCTCTACAGGGGACTTGTGGCACTTGAGCACAGGGCAAGCAACAGTGCGTCTCTTCAACAAATCAAAAGAATCTTCACTAAAACACGCAGAGTCTAAACCAGGAAATACAAATTAGAATATTCATGTGCAGAAATCAAAATAAAGTGAGGGAAGGAAAGATGAGATTGAGAGATGAGACCAAGTAAAAACATTTTATTTTGACTTTTAATTTTTGATATATCTCCAATGATTAAATTTTGAAGAAATGAGAGTTCACCAATCTTGTAAAATTGATTTTTCAGGGCCAGAGAGCTTGTTCGACAATAATTAAGACTTATTACATTGCTAAAAATTAACTTACATCAGAATGAAGTCCTGACTTTCTACAGTGAGTCGAGTGAGCAACTAGTGGGCAAATACAGTAACTTCATGGCCTTAGATTCAGTCTTAAAATACATATATCAGTGGGCTAACAGTGTAGCCAAGCTTGTGGAGGAATAGGGCAAATCAAACAGAAACTTCCTGATTTATGTTTACTCATGTGGAAATGCCACAAGTTACTGTCCAATTTACTCTTTAGTAACAATGAACATCGCTGACATTACTAACACAAAATTCGGGCCCATGTGGTCAACTCTTCATGCCCTTAGGGCATTAAATGCATGGCCAATATAAACTTAGCCAGTGTCATCCACATCCCAAGAGTGCATAACAACTTGGGGAAGAATGAATGAAACAAAGCAGTACTTGTATTTTCTACAGTGCCTTAAAATATACCAAAGTGCCTTTAAAGCAATCCTGTTCAATGCAATAAATAATCCATCCCCAGGCCTCATAGCTACAATGGTTCTTCAACACCAAAAGTATAAAATTATATTATATTAAAAATGGTACAGAGTTCAATTTACACAAAGTCAGCTTCCTCTTCAGCCAAACAATCAGAATGCTGTTCACTATCCAAACACTAGAAAGTAACTATGTCAGATTTCTCGATCAAAATCATCTCTGTTGTGCTCAAGGGATCACGTATTTTCTCTTGCGAATAATATCACTAAGAACTCAATTAAACTGCATGTGAACATTTGATTATCTTCAGCTCAATAAATGGCTCTAACAATATTTTAAGCAAAGGGCAGTGGGATTATGGAATCAAGTTTGGACCCATTAGAGAATCACACCTGGGAACCACTGATCCAATTAGAGTCACATTTTAAATATGATCATCCAATAAGAACCACCACATAGAAACCAGCCGTATTATCAAATCCAGTGGGCAACTTGTACTACCCTAGGCTAACTGGTGCCTTTGGTAAATAAGGCACATACCTAAATTATCATGGCATAAAAGGGCTCAAGGATTAAAGAGGTACTTTCATAACTTTTTATTGTATAGATCACAAGTCATGGCCAGTGTGGGACTCTTAATATGGTAGCTAACTTGCTAAAACTCCTACCCAGGAATCCAGGAATCACAAAAAGGTGGATTATCTTTAGAAGATAGGTTATTGAGGTTTTTGGGTTTTTTCAGTATGAGTGTATGGGCACAACCACGAGGGACCTCCACCACTGCCCCAAAAACACTTACCCAGGGCAGGTAAAAAGGTTCTCTCACTTACACCCAGCCTGCAGGGACTGGCAGATTCGGAGTCACATCTATCACAGGAACCCAGCCTCGCAGAGCCAGTTCAAAGAATGCCACCCTACCTAGGTCCCCACCTAATCTGCAGCTGTCCCATCATATTCCCGGCAGCACTGTGCCCATATGACCAGGGGTTGTTGAGACCAGTGTTTGTAGATCAAGAGAGAAACAATAACCCCATAGTAAATGAGCCTTTAGGCAATAGCAATCAAAGCATGATAGAATTTTGCTCAGTTTGAAGGAGACAAGTGTGGGTCTAAGACTAGTGTTTTAAACCTGAATAAATATAATTATAAGGATATGAAAGCAGGTCTACCTAAAGTGAATTGGGAAACAAGGTTAAAAGGTAGGCAGTAAAGATGCAGTGACAGACTTTTAAGAAGATATTTATTAACTCTCAGCAAAGAATTATTTCAGTGAGAAAGGAAGACTTTTTGAGATGGACGCATCATCCATGGTTGAACAAAGAAGTTAAGGATAGCATCAAATTGAAAGAGGCATTGTAAAATACGCAAAGGTTAGTGGCAGGTCAGCAGATTGGTCAAATTTTAAAAATCAAATTAAGGTCAAATTTAAGGGGAGATGGTGGCATAGCGGTAATGTCACCGAACGAGTGATCCACAGGCTCAGACTAATCTCTGGGGCTTGAATCCCACCACGTCAGATGATGGAATTTAAATTCAATTTATAAATCTGGAACTTTTAAAAAAGAAAGTCTCAGTAATAGTGACCATGAAACCTTTGTCGATGGTCGTAAAAACCCACCTGGTTCATTAATGTCCTTTAGGGAAGGAAATCTGCCATCCTTACCTGGTCTGATGTACATACCAATCCAGACCCACAAAAACATGGTTGACTTTTAAATGCCCTCTGAAATGGTAGAGCATGCCACTCAGTTGTATCAAACTGCTATAAAGTCTACTAAAAAGAACGAAACCAGATGGACCACACGGCATCGACCTAGGCACCAGAAATGGCAACGGCAAACCCAGCACTGTTGACCCTGCAAAGTCCTCCTTACTAACATCTAGGGGCTAGTGCCAAAATTGGGAGAGATGTCCCACAGGCTAATCAAGCAGTAGCCTTCCACAGTCATACTTACGGAATCATGCCTTACAAACAATGTCCCAGACACAACAATAGGCATGTCCTGTCCCACCAACAGGCCAGACCCAGCAGAGGCGCAGGCAAAGTGCTCTGCAGTCAGGAGGGAGATGCCCTGGGAGTTCTCAACGTCAACTCGGGACCCCATGAAATCTCATTGCATCAGGTCAAACATGGGCAAGGAAGCCTCCTGCTGATTACCATCTACCGTACCTACTGCATATCCCCACTCTACCATTACCATCAAATTGGTGAACCCTAGTTCAATGAAGAGTGCAGGAGGGCATGCCAGGAGCAGCATACCTAAAAATGAGGTGTGACCCTGGTGAAGCTACAACACAGGACTACTTGCGTACCAAACAATGAAAACAGCATTCAATATACAAAGCTAAACCATCCCACAATCAACGGATCAGATCTAAGTTCTGCACTCCTGCCACATCCAGTCATGAATATTGGTGGACAATTAAATGACTCACTTCAGGAGGTGGCTCCACAAATATCTTCAGCCAGAAGTGTCAATTGGATGATCCATCTCAGACTTCTCCTGAGGTCCCCAGCAACACAGATGCCAGTGTTCACCAAACTTGATTCACTCCATGTGATATCAAGAAATAGCTGAAGGCACTGGATACTGCAAAGGCTATGAGCCCTGACAATATTCAGGCAATAGCACTGAAGACCTGTGCTCTAGAACTAACTGTGCCCTTAGCCAAGCTGTTCCAGTACAGCTGCAACACTGGCATCCACCCAGCACTGTGGAAAATTACCCACATATGTCCTGCCCCAAAAAGCAGGACAAATCCAACCTGGCCAATTACCACCCCATCAGTCCACTCTCGATCATCAGCAAAGGGATGGAAGGTATCGTCAAACAGTGCCTTCAAGCGGCACTTACTCAGAAATAACCTGTTCACTGACGCTCCGTTTAGGTTCCACCAGGGCCACTCAGCTCCTGGCCTCATCACAGCCCGAAACCAAATATGGACAAAAGAGCTGAATTCAAGCGATGAGGTGAGAGTGACTGCCCTTAACATCAAGGCCACATTTGACTGAGTGAGGCATCAAGGAGCCTGAGCAAAACTGGAGTCAATGAGAATCGGGGGAAAACTTTACACTGGTTGGAGTCATACCTGGTACAAGGGAAGATGATTGTGGCTATTGGACATCAATCATCTCAGTTCCAGGATATCATTGCAGGGGTTCCTCAGGGTAGTATCCTAGGCCCAAACATGTTCAGCTGCTTCATCAATGACCTTCCTTCCATCATAAGGTCAGAAGTGGGGAGGTTCACTGATGATTGCAGATGTTCAGTATCATTCACGACTGTTCAGATACTGAACAGTCCATGTCCAAATGCAGCAAGATCTGGACAATATACAGGCTTGGATAATAAGTGGCAAGTAACATTCGCACCACACAAGTGGCAGGCAATGACTATCTCCAACAAAAGAGCATCCAAACATCTCCCCTTGACATTCAATGGCATTACCATCGCTATATCCCCTACTATCAACATACTGGGGGTTACCATTGACTAGAAACTGAATTGGACCAGCCATATAAATACTGTGGCTATGGCAGCAGGTCAAAGGCTAGGAACTCTGCAGCGAGCAACTCACCTCCTGACTCCCCAAAGTCTGTCCACTGTTTACAAGGCACAAGTCAAAAATGTGATAGGAAACTCTCAACTTGCCTGGATGAGTGGTACTCCAACAACACTCCAGAAGCTTGACAACACCCAGGACAAAGCAGCCCACTTGACTGGAACCCCATTCACCGCCTCCAACATTCATTCCCTCCTCCAACATTAATTCCCTCCACCACCGATGCAAACTTGCAGCAGTGCGTACCATCTACAAGATGCACTGCAGGAACTCACCGAGGCTCCTTCAATAGAACTTCCAAACCCATGACCACGGTCATCTAGAAAGACAAGGGCAGCAGACACATGGGGACACCACCACCTGGAAGTTACCTTCCAAGCCACTCACCATCCCTACTTGCAAATATAGCACTGTTCCTTCACTGTCACTGGGCCAAAATCCTGGAACTCCCTCCCTAACAGCACTGTGGGTGTACCTACACCACATGGACTGCAGCGATTCAAGAAGGTGGCTCACCTTCTCAAGGGCAGTTAGGGATGGGCAATAAATGCTGGCCTAGCCAGCAATGCCCACATCCCATGAAATAATTTTTAAAATTCAAAGAATGACAAAAAAATAAAGAGGGAGGAAGAGGAGTTTGAGAGAAAGCTAGCGAGTAATATAAAAGCTATTAAGAGTTTCTACAAGTGTTTAAACAGGAAAACAGTATCTAAAGCTAAAATAAGCTGGTTTAAGGGGGGATGGGACAGGTAGAGATGGATAGAGAGCCAGTGATAGGTGGAGATTGCCAAAAGATGTCATAGACAAAAGGCTAAAGAGGTGTTGACGGTGGTGAAATTAGCTAAGATATGTGCTAATGGTGACATTAAGGGTAGAAAGCAGACGAGTAGGGTACAGATAGCCCTAGTGGGGGTGGGGTGGGGGGAAGGGATGGAAATAGGCTAAAAGATAAAATAATGGATGAAAATACATTTAAAAATAATGGAAATGGGTGGGAAAAGAAAAACATATATAAATTATTGGAAAAAAAGGGGGATTGGAAAGGGGGTAGGGATGGAGGAGAGAGTTCATGATCTAAAGTTGTTGAACTCAATATTCAGTCCGAAAGGCTGTAAAGTGCCTAGTCGGATGATGAGGTGCTGCTCCTCCAGTTTGCGTTGAGCTTCACTGGAACATTGCAGCAGGCCAAGGATGGACATGTGAGCATGAGAGCAGAGTGGTGTGTTGAAATGGCAAGTGACAGGGAGGTCTGGGTCATGCTTGCGGACAGACCGAAGGTGTGGTCTCTCCAATGTAGAGGAGACCGCATTGGGAGCAGCGAATGCAGTAGACTAAATTGAGGGAAGTGCAAGTGAAATGCTGCTTCACTTGAAAGGAGTGTTTAGGCCCTTGGACGGTGAGGAGGAGGGAAGTAAAGGGGCAGGTGTTGCACCTTCTGCGGTTGCATGGGAAGGTGATGTGGAAGGGGGTTGAGGTGTAGGGGGTGATGGAGGAGTGGACCAGGGTGTCCCAGAGGGACCAATCCCTGCGGAATGCCACCAGGGTGGGTGAAGGGAAGATGTGTTTGGTGGTGGCATCATGCTGGAGTTGGCGGAAATGGTGGAGGATGCGGAGGCTGGTGGGGTGGTAAGTGAGGACAAAGGGGACCCTATCATGGTTCTGGGAGGGAGAAGAAGGTGTGAGGGCGGATGTGCGGGAGATGGGCCGGACACGGTTGAGGGCCCTGTCAACCACCGTGGGTGGAAAACCTCGGTTAAGGAAGAAGGAAGACATGTCAGAGGAACTGTTTTTGAAAGTGGCATCATCAGAACAGATGCGACGGAGGCGAAGGAACTGAGAGAATGGGATGGAGTCCTTACAGGAAGCGGGGTGTGAGGAGCTGTAGTCGAGGTAGCTGTGGGAGTCGGTAGGCTTGTAATGAATATTGGTGGACAGTCTATCACCTGAAATTGAGACAGAGAGGTCAAGGAAGGGAAGGGAAGTGTCAGAGATGAACCATGTGAAAATGATGGAGGGGTGGAAATTGGAAGCAAAATTAATAAATTTTTCCAGGTTCAGACGAGAGCATGAAGCAGCACCGAAGCAATCATCAATGTACCGGAGAAAGAGTTGTGGGATGGGGCCAGAGTAGGACTAGAACAAGGAATGTTCCATATACCCCATAAAGAGACAGGCATGACTGGGACCCATGCAGGCGCCCATAGCCACACCTTTTATTTTGAGGAAGTGAGAGGAGTTTAAGGAAAAATTGTTCAGTGAAAGAACAAGTTCATCCAGACGGAGGGGAGTAGTGGTGGATGGGGATTGTTCAGGCCTCTGTTTGAGGAAGAAGCAGAGAGCTCTTAGATCATCCTGGTGGGGGATGGAGGTGTAGAGGGATTGGACATCCATGGTGAAGAGGAGGCGGTTGGGGCCAGGGAACTGGAAATTGTTGATATGATGTAGGGTGTCAGAGGAATCGTGGATGTAGGTGGGAAGAGACTGGACAAGGGTAGAGAGAATGGAGTCAAGATAGAAAGAAATGAGTTCCATGCAGCAGGAACAGGCTGACACGATCGGTCTGTCGGAACAGTCCTGTTTGTGGATTTTGGGTAGGAGGTAGAAGCGGGCTGTCTGAGGTTGGGAGTCTATGAGGTTGGAAGCTGTGGAAGGAAGATCTCCAGAGGAGATGAGGCCAGTGGCAGTCCTAGAAACAATGGCTTGACGTTCAGTGGTGGGGTCATGGTCTAGGGGGAGGTTGGAGGAAGCGTCTGCGAGTTGACGCTCAGCCTCTGCGAGGTAGAGGTCAGTGCACCAGACAACAACAGCACCACCCTTGTCAGCAGGTTTGACCCTTAATGTCACCATTAGCACATATCTTAGCTAATTGTCTATGACATCTTTTGGCAATCTCCACCTGTCACTGGCCCTATATCCAGCTCTACCTGTTCCACCCGCCCCCCCCTTAAACCAGCTTATATTTCACCTCTTTTCTATTTTTCCTTAGTTCTGATAAAGAGTCATTCGGACTTGAAACGTTAACTGTGTTCCTCTCCGCAGATGCTGTCAGACCTGCTGAGTTTTTCCAGGTATTTTTGTTTTTGTTTTGGATTTCCAGCATCTGCAGTTTTTTGCTTTTAACAGAAGCTAGTGTTGGTCTTCTAGAGGGAGTCTGGGGAATTGATAATGGAAAACAAGGAAATGGCAGAAACGTTGAATAGGTATTTTGTGTCTGTCTTCTTTGCGGAAGACTTAGATTCTGGAAGGGTTCCAGTGGATTGGAAAATAGTTAATGTAACACCTTTATTCAAGAAAGGAGGGAGAGAGAAAGCAGGAAATGACAGGCCAGTCAGCCTAACATCTGTCATAGGGAAATTGTTAGAATCCATTAATAAGGAGGTTATAACAGGCTACTTAGAAAATCATAATTTGATCAGGCAGAGTCAATATGGGTTTGTGAAAGGGAAATGGTGTTTAACTGATTGATTTATTAGAGTTTTTGGAGAAAGTAACAAGCAAGGTGGATAAAGGGGAACCTGTAGATGTGGTGTACTTGGATTTCCAGAAGGCATTTGCTAAGGTGCCACATCGAAGGTTACTAAACAAGATAAGATTACTTGGTGTATGGGGTAACATATTGGCATGGATAAAGGATTAGTGAGCCAACAGGAAATAGAGGGTAGAGATAAATGGGTCTTTTTTGGGTTGGTTGCAAGCTGCTCCTAGTGGAATGCCACAGAGATCAGTGCTGGGGCCTCAACTATTTACAATCTACATCAGCGATTTGGATGAAGGGGCCGAATGTATGGTCGCTAAATTTTCCAATGACACCAAGATAGGTAGAAAAGTAAGTTGTCAAGGGGAGGTAGAGAGTCCGCAAAGGGATATAGACAGGTTAAGTGCTTGGCAAAATTTTGGCAGATGGAGTATAATGTGGGAAAATATGAGCTTGTCCACTTTGGCAGGAAGAATAGAAAAGCAATATATTATTTAAATGGAGAGAAATTTCAGAACTCGGTGGTACGGAGGGATCTGGGTGTCCTGGTACATGAATCACAAAAAGTTAATATGCAGATACAACAAGTGATTGGGAAGGCAAATGGTATATGTTGGCATTTATTGCAAGAGGAATAGAATATAAAAGTAGGGAAGTTTTACTGCAGATGTACAGGGCCTTGGTGAGACCATATCTGGAGTACTGTGTACAGTTTTGGTCTCCTTATTTGGAAAAAGATATAATTGCACTAGAAGCAGTTCAGAGAAGGTTCACTCAACTCATTTCTGGGATGAAGGGCTTATCTTATGAAGAGAGGTTGAACAGGTTGAGCCTATACCCATTGGAGCTTAGAAGAATGAGGGGTAATCTGATTGAAACATATAAGATCCTGAGGAAACTTGATAGGGTAGATACCGGGAAGATGTTCCCACTGGTGGGAGAGACTAGAACTTGGGGACACAGTTTAAGAATAAGAAGTCTACGCTTTAAGATGGAGATGAGGAGATTTTTTTTTCAAAGGGTGTCTATGTCTATACCGTTAGTTTGTGGAATTCTCTTCCCCAGAAAGCAATAGAGGTTGGGTCATTGAATTTATTCAAGGCAGAGTTAGGCAGATTTTTGATAGGCAAGGGAGTTAAGGGTTATGGGGGCAGACAGAAAAGTGGAGTTGAGACCCCAACCAGATCAGCCTTGATCTTATTGAATGGTGGAACAGGGGGGGGGGGGTGCTGAATGGCCTATTCCTGCTCCTGAGTCCTACACTCCAGTTAATTGTTTTTAAACAGATGAGTCTTGGAACTTTTGACATACCTTCAAAGGTAATCAGTGAGTCTTCTTCATTTTCTTGTCACTATAATGAACAGCCCTTGCTAACATCTAAAATAAACTGGGCTGTCTTTGTATCATAAGCTCTTCTTTGGCCGAGGGATGTGGCCTGCTCAGGAAGGTAGGTCTCCTCACCCTCCTCCACTTCACAATATTGTTCATTTCGACCCATGGATAGTTAGTGCCAGGAGGTGATAAGAGCTGAGCCTAATCTTGCCTGCATTTCTAAAACATGATTAACTGGATAGCAGTCAGCAGCATGAATTCAGGTTGATATGTACCCTGCAGTCCAGGAACTTGCGAATGCAACACATCTAACCAACCCCTAGCTTGAGATAGAGGGATCGACCTTGGTACATTACTAACGTCAAAGCTCAGGGTTACCATAGGCATTGCAATCTATTTTATTTAGGATTATTTTCTCCTTGACCATACACAATCTAATCTATGGCTCATTACAAGAGGCCCTCACTGCTTCAATCACAGGAAGAGTACAGAGCATGGGGAAAATCTTCCAAAGCTGACCTGGAAAGACACAGACATATCGCAAAATGCACACAAAGCAAGTGTGAGATCATGCAATTCACAACCAAGGACAATAAATCAGGAGTATTTTCCACATAGTGAGAAACCAGGAACTATAGAGGAGCAAAGAAATAGGGGAGCCCACGTACACAAATCATTAAAGGTTAGTACACCGGCCCAAAAACAACCAAAACACTGAATGAAATATAGACCTCTATCTCAAAGGGGCTGGATTACAAAGAGGAAAATCTTCGATTGTGTCCAATTCAGACCACTATTGGAGTAACTGCATTCAGTTCTGGGCACCGCACCTCAAGATGATATGTTGGCCTTGGAGGGGGTGCAGCACAGACTCACCAGTGTAATACTGGGGATAAAAGGGTTAAATGAGGACCAATTACATGAACTTGGTTTGTATTCACTTGAGTATGAAAGATTGAGGTGTTATTTGATAGAGGTATTTAAAATGTTAAAACGATTTTTGGGGTAGATATGGAAATACTATTTCCTCTGGT
Organism: Cetorhinus maximus; assembly: GCF_964194155.1. Lineage (NCBI taxonomy): Eukaryota > Metazoa > Chordata > Chondrichthyes > Lamniformes > Cetorhinidae > Cetorhinus > Cetorhinus maximus. The sequence continues at coordinate 36,569,566 of NC_135904.1, forward strand.
GGGAGAATCAAGAAAACGAGAATTATAATAAAATTAGAGCTAGGATATTCAGCAGTGAAACCAGGAAGCACTTTATCCCCTCCACAAAGGATATTGGGAATTTGGAACTCTCTTCTCAAAAGCATGTGGTAACTGGAAGTCAATTGAAGCTTTCAAGATCAGGATCAATGGATTGTTTTTGAGGAAGGATATCAAAAGAAATGGAGCAAAGGCTGGATGTGTGCAGATCAGCCGTGATCTAATTGCATGGAATAGGCTTGAGTGACTAAATGGCCTCCTTCTGCTCCTATGTTCCTTCCACCACTATTGAATCATCTTTTATGAGTTACCTGTTCATAAAACCAACATTCACATCCACTGTTAGGTTAGCAAAAGCAAAGAATGGACATAAATGATTGCCACTAAACTCAAATAGAAAGAGACATGTTAATGAAGCCAATAACCAGCTGAGACTTATGTCAATGAGAGAAGAGTTCTCTGGTCATCTTCCTTATGTATCAGATTGTTAGTAATTGTTGAAGCAATTGTATCTACCATCTGTTCATTCCTGAAATTGCATAATATATAAATGGATTCTAGGTCAAAGTTCTGAAATCACACCCTTGGAACCCACATCAGGAGTAAGCATTTTGATAGGTTTCTCTATCTACCCTATCTCCTCTGGTAAACAAAAACAGAATTACCTGGAAAAACTCAGCAGGTCTGGCAGCATCGGTGGAGAAGAAATCAGTTAACGTTTCGAGTCTTCATGACCCTTCGGCAGAACTCCTCTGGTGTTTGGGCAAGGGGGGTGAGTCCAGAACAAAAGGTCATAACCTTAATATTAGAGCCAGGGTCACTGCTTCACACAAAAAGTATAGTGGAAATCTGGAACTCTCTTACTCAAAAAAGCTGCTGAGTTTAATTGAAAGTTTCAAAACAGAAAAGATTTTTGTTAAATAAGCATATGAAGGGCATTAAGGTACATGGAGTGAAGGCAGGTAAATGGTGTTAAGATTAGATCTACGGCCACAATCTAACTGAATGGCAGAGCAAGCTCCTATTCTTATTCCTACTATGGAAAATCAATGGTTCCTCATGGCGAGTCCCTTCCTTTCGGTTTAGCTGGGCTATACTAGCGCTATCCTTGCGCAATCATGTCTTTCTGGGGTAATGTTGTTATGGAGGCTAGATTCGCCTCCTTTTGATGTTCTAGATAAGATTTGATTTATGTTTTCTTCTGAGTTTCCTCCCACCTGGACCTCGCAAGGCTGTTCTGCTATCTGAAACACCACAACTAATTCAGTTCTGCAAGTGGCCAGTAGATGCTGCACATGTAGCTTGGGAGAAGGACAATGTTCCCTTGTCATGACTGCAGCAAGGCTTGCCTACATTGCTCATTCTCTTGGGGAAGAGCCTGACCTCATCTTGGAACTAAAATATAGAAGTTAAACTCTAGACTGTGTTGTCTGCCATGACTCAGCTGTAAACTGTGCTGCCACAGTTCAACAGTTAAAACATCCCTTCAACACCCAATATCTACCACCAATTCATGTTATCTACCATCACTGCTTTAGAGTGATCAGTGGTCTTTTATCACCAGATGACTTGTTAATCGGGGTGGACTGTTAATAAGCACTTCTGATTGCCACATTCACATCACACTAATCATTGTGTCTGGCCTGCATTTAAACACAAGCCCATTTCCACAGAGAAGAAAATTTTTGCACTATTCAGTTGAAGAGTATTGGTGTTAGGGACAAACTACACTCCACTTCAACATCAGCTCGAAACACTCCCAGGGCAGCTTTAGTGCTTTCGGAGGCAAAGCAAAGCTTCCTTCTGCCGGACAGCGAGCCACCATCACAACTCAGGCAAACACATCCAATTTCACCCGTTACTTTTCCAGGCGTCAGTACAGCTGTTGATTTGGTACGAGTTTAGGAGCAATTTTATACTGCTACACCATGTAGATTAGGAACTGGATTAAAACCTGCATTGACTCTGCAAAAATCTGCATTTATTTAACTGCTTTAAAGTTTAAAATGTCAAAGTGCTTTACAGAGGTAGAAAATAAATAAAATTTAATAAGTGCATAGGGAACTAAATGGCAGTGTTCCCTCTAAGCTGCATAGCCACCACATAACATCAAGTGCCGCATTTGATTATTACGCCGCGCGCATCCTGCTGGAAGTATGATGGTATGGACGAGCTTCACTGCCACTCTAGCCCACGAGCAGGGAATTGGTAGATTCCCCAATGACAGGAAATTAACAGACAAGAGCCAAACCGCCATGATTAATAAGGTGGAATTAACAACCGAAGTTCACTCCTATCGGTTCCTGGAACCTGAAGCTATGTCAACACTTGTCCTTCTTGCAGCCCCTCTCGTTGCCTCGCTTGCCTCCTCCTCCCTCTCATTGCCCCTTTCCCCAGCCCTCTCATTCACAGCGAGATTTTAGCAGAGGAAGGCGGCGAACGGGAGTGTCGGGGAGGGGGGGGAGCACGAGTCAAGAGAGGCAGTGGTGAGCTGGAGGCAGGAAGCAGCAAGCAAGAGGTAAGTTGAAAGAGTTAATAAGTTATTGAGGGTAAAGGATTTTTGGTCAATACCATTGATCTAACCATTCTGCTGCAGCTGGTTTTGTTTAAAAAAGACTGATCCCAAAGATATTCAATAAATTAAAAACACAATGGCATTTATATGGAGTTTGTGAAAAGTTCTGGATTCCTAACCCAGGTATCCCAATAATAATGTAAAGGTTCTTGTAAGGTTATCTCATGGGACATTTTAAACCGTACATACTTCTAAATACTCCCTCTCTCCAATTCACTTCTATATGTTACTTTTTACGTACAATACATTTAGATTTTAATCTTAAAAGAAGTGTAGGTGGAATAAATGCTACAACTTCCCCAAAGACTGTCTTAACAGTTACTTTACCTCCAGGGATTCCATACTCTCTTCACACAACCCTCTCTTCACCAGTTCCCAGATACAGTTTTCCCCTTCAATATTCACTTAATTTACAGGGACATTGTCTCTGACTTTCAACCTCCAATTCACAACAGCCAACCTCTCCAAATTCATAGACACTTTAACTCTGCTTATGATAATGTTTGTTGACGTGAACAAATGACTGAGCTAATTTCCTCACAATTCGCGCAGTTTTAGAACATAAGAACTAGGAGCAGGAATAGGCAATTCAGCCCCTTGAGCCTGCCCCGCCATTCATTACGATCATGGCTGATCTCATTTTGGCCTCAACTCCAATTTCCCGCCCTCTCCCCATAACCTTTCAACCTGTTACTAATTAAAAATCTGTCTATCCCCTTCTTAAATTTATTCAGCATCCCGGCATCCACTGCACTCTGAGGTAGTGAATTCCACAGATTCTCGGCCCTTTGAGAAAAGTAATTCTTCCTCATCTCTGATTTAAATCTACCACCCCTTAGCCTAAAACTATGGCCTTTTGTTCTAGAATGCCCCAGAAGGGGAAACATCTGCTCCACGTCTACTTTGTCTATCCCCTTTAGCATCTTATATACCTCAATTAGATCTCCTTTCATCCTTCTAAACTCTAGCAAATATAGACCTAAACTGCTCAATCTCTCCTCATAAGACAAGCCCCGCATCTCTGGAATCAATCTCGTGAACCTCTGAAGTAAAGAAAACACTCAAAATAGCTGAAAAAATAAAAGCTGTCTTTTCCACATTTTCTATCAATCTAAAGAGGCTTAACTCTTTCTATTTTGAGTTTGTCAGATTGAAACAGAAGATCCTTGTCTTGTCTCGAGCCATCACTACTAATTCCACTTTTCTTCTGCCATAAAACTAAAATACAAACTACAATATAAAAACTAACAAATGCCTCTCTCATGTATGGCAGTGTAGTGGTTACAGTACTGCACTTAAAGCCCATGAGTTCAAATGCCACCATGGTAAATTTAAAATTGAATTCAGTAAATCTGGTCATTTGTGGACTAACATGTTACAATGCCAATGGCTGTGGGTGACATTCCTTCTTCTTTTACCTTACCTAAGGTAACTTTTAAAGATATATTTTCTATAGCTTTTTTTGTTTGTTTCTAGTGGAGGGGCATATCCATGTATTACCTTGATATCAATACACATAACAAAATTCATTCTTCTTGTGTTTAGGAAAAATTAGAGGGAACATTGCTGAGTAGCTTAGTGTGTAACAGATGTCATTGGTATCACAAACTCCACTTCCTGGCCATTGATTCCATCTTCTCCCCCTGGTCATCGGCTCAGCCTGAACCAGACAGTTCACAACCTTGCAGTCCTTGACCCTGAGCAACCCCACATCCTCTCCATCATAGACTGCCTACTTCCGCCTCCATATTACCCATCTCTTCCCTTGCCATCCTTACCTGGTCTGGCCAACATGAGACTCCAGACCCACAGCAATGTGGGTGACTCTTAACTGTCCTCTGAAATGGCCCAGCAAGCCACTCAGTTCAAGGGCACTTAGGAATGGGAAACAAATGCCTTGCCAGCGATGCCTACATCCCATGAAAAAATAATGAGACAGTATAGCTGCAGCCAGAGATTGTGTCTACATCATCTCCTCTCCTGGGGATTTGGAGCCCAAGCTAGCATGCAGGCCAAAATGTCAATTCTCCCTCTGGTACTTTGCCTACTTACTCACATAAGACTTATTGGATGGACTGGGGTTATTTTCCCTGGAGCAGAGGAGATTGAGAGGGAACATGATTGAGGTGTATAAAATTATGAGGGGCATAGATAGGGTAGACAGGAAGGAACTTTTCCCCTTGGTGGAGGGATCAATAACCAGGGGACATAGATTTAAGGTAAGGGGCAGGAGGTTTAGAGGGGATGTGAGGAAGAATTTTTTCACCAGAGGGTGGTGGGAATCTGGAACTCACTGCCTGAAAGGGTGGTAGAGGCAGAAACCCTCATAACATTTAAGAAGTATTTGGATGTGCACCTGCGATGCCATGGCATACAAGGCTATGGGCCTAGTGCTGGAAAATGGGATTAGAATAGTTAGATACTTGTTTGACCAGCACAGACTCGATGGGCCGAAGGGCCTTTTTCTGTGCTGTAGACCTCTATGACTCTATGAGCATTTGAGTGACTGTCAGCAGTTATTCCAACCACATTGTAGAGCAGGAGGTCTGTCCTGCCTTCACTCAGTCTTTACACACATCCAACAATGTTCACTGATCAGCATTGTGAAGTGGGGACACGGCCCTTTCTCCCTCTCCACCCTAGCACAGTACAGCCAACTGTTCACACCCCACATCGGCCCTCACTACCAGTCTAAGCTGAGACCCATCAACTCAGCAAAGGCCAGGGACCTAATGTGGGATCTTGCGGTTTTCTGAACCCAGAGCTTCCACCCCAGATTCCCAACAGGTTCAACTATGGCTGGAAATTCCAATAGCTGATCAAATCAGCAGCTCCTGAAAAGTATGAAATTATGGATGGTACGATAGGCCAGCAGACTTGCTGCAAATTCACTATTTTGGTAGCAGTTGGCATAGGTTCTTTCTATACTGCAACCAGCAATCCCCCAGACTGGTGCCAGGCACCAGCCCATCCAACTACCCACCGTAACAACCCCAACAGATGGTGCTGCTACTACAAAACGCACATATTTTGGTTGTACATTTAGCTTTGGGTTAAATCCTCCACCACCCCTGCCCTCTGACTGTATAGGATATACTGCATAGGATAAAATAATTACATGACTGGCTCATATTACAATGAACAGAAAAGTTATATTCCAACATACAAGTGACTTTACTTCATTGTCATTAGTTTCCTAGGATATGGTTAGGACTGGAGATGGGTCAGTAACCCTAATGGTATTCTAACGGCATAAGCAACCTACAGTTGTGAGGCCATTATCCCAGCAAATTAAATCTAAGGCAATCATAAAAGTTTTATCAAGTGAGCTGGCCCAGTTTGGGAACACATTTTTCTCATGATAGCCTTCAGGGAAATGAACCTGCCACTCCCAACCTGGTCTGGCCTACGCATGACTCCAGTCCCACTTTCAAGTTGGCCCCTAATGCCTCTGAACAACCAAGGATGGTCAGAGCCGTCCACAGCCTAAGAACAATTTAGAAAAGGAAAAGACTTCCATTTGTACTATCCAAAATTTTCACCACGATTTGATTAAGAAGTTGATAATCTATGAGGGTCGTCTCACAAAAGAATCCCACTGAACCCATCCTTGTCCGAATCAATACAAATGAGCAAGGGAGTGAGCTGGATATTTGGTGCATATTCTATATGAAATAAAAGTTATTCTTAAATTATTCTGCACTCTGGAATTCTCTCCCTAAACCTCTCCGCTTCTTACTTCTCCTTTAGGGTGCAGAGGCGGTGGGGAGGTGGGGGGTGGTGGATATGAGGAAGAACTTTTTTTTAAACACAGTGGGAAGAATTTTATGGAGCCCACAGGAAATGTGGTGAATGGGGTGACTGAATTAGGCGAGATTTCGATTTCCAAACAGCGGGTTGAAATGCGGAGATTAGGTCAGCAGCATGTTTGAGATGTGTTGGGCCTCACGCCATCCTGTGGCGGGTTCAGACTAGTAATACATTTGTATGCCATTGTAGTGATTGTAGGTAAAACCTTTTCTACCGTTTTTAGGGGTCATGTGATTGTACAGACGAATCAGCCTTAAGCGTGGGTAACTTTAGGGGCGGAGCTTTCTAGTTGTGGACCTGGTTCAAGCATATAACTTCTACAAGAGCTCTGTAAATAAAGTTATCTGTTTCAACTAAGAAACATGTCCAGTACACCAAGTTCATTACAATTGGCGACGAGGATAAATAGCTCCAACGCTGCACCTCGCCCTCATGAATGTGAGTACATTAATTCTTAAGGTAAGAAAGAGAAGAATACTCACCAGTCATGCCGCTCTTCAGCAGAATTAACCTTTATGACTCGTCCATGGAAGACTGGAGCCAGTACAGAGAGCGCCTCGGTTTTTATTTTGTGGCAAATGAAATAACAGCGGAGGAGAAGCAGAAAGCAATTCTTTTAAGTGTCTGCAGGAGCAAGACATATAACCTCACCCATAGTCTGACGGCTCTGAACACACTCAATTCCAAATCTTTTAATGAGGTGGTAGACCTAGTAAAGACACATTTTCAGCCAAAGCCACCGGTAATTATGCAGAGATTTAAGTTCAACTCCAGAGTTTGGGCTCCGGGTGAGTCAATCGCAACTTATATTGCAAAGTTGAAACAGTTGACTGAGCCCTGCAACTTCAGAGATACACTCAATGATATGTTGCGGGATCGTGTGGTTTACGGTGTATACGACGACGCCAGTCAGCGCCGTTTACTTGCAGAAGTTAATATTGATTTGAAGAGCACCATGGAAATAGCACTAGCCATGGAGATAGCGCTGGGAGGGACTCACAGGCTTTTCAGAGTGTGCAACATGGTGTCGTTCCTCAGTTGGAGCAGGAAACTGCCACTGGGGGTGGCGTGAAAACCAGAGAGACAGCCAAAAACGGGAGACAGTCTCTACTGCTCGAAAAATGAAAAGGCATACAGGAAACATCTCACCAGCAATTCAGAAATTAATTTGTTACCAATGTGGGGGTAACCATGTACCAGAAATTGCAGATTTAAGGAGGCAGAATGCCACTACTGTCACAAAAAAGGGCATGTTATAAAGCAATGCAGGGCAGAATTGAGACAGCCAATCAGGCAGCAGGCCAAGATGATTGAAATGCACAATATAAATAAACCAGAAACTGCGGATACTGATATCTATTCCCTATAAATGTCAAAGCAGTAAAAACTGAACCAGTCAAGTGAATGAGAAGCCTCTAGTCATGGAGGTAAACACGGGAGCATCGACCACAGTGGTTGGAAAGCACACATTTAAATACCTAAGTGAAGGTACCAGCCACTGAATCTGGAGCAAACCACGGCTCAGTTAAAGACGTACACTGGAGAGTCAATACAAGTAAAGGGCATCACCACAGTACCTGTGTCCTACAAGCAACAGGCAGCCCAGCTTCCAGTATTCGTTATAACAGGTGAAGGACCTAGTCTTCTGGGCTGCAATTGGTTAAAAGAAGTTAAACTCAACTGGTCAGAAGTATTTCAAGTGAGGACAGGAGAAATTCCTGAGCTGTTAAGGAAATACGACAGTATATTTCATGACGAATTGGGAAAAATAAAAGGCCTACAAGCAAAAATGTATGTAGATTCGGAGGTGACACCCCAGTTCTTTAAGGCCAGACCTGTGCCTTACACCCTAAAGGAGAAGGTAGATGCAAAATTGTGCCACTCAGAGAAGCTAGGCATCATCCAGCCAGTCCAATTTTTGGAATGGGCAGCACCCATAGTCCCTGTGATGAAACCAGATCAAACTATTCTCACTTGCGGAGACTACAAATTAACTGTGAACTAGGCTGCTAAGTCAGATAAATATCCTATCCCCAGGATTGAAGATCTCTACACTAAGCTAGCTGGAGGAAAATCCTACGCCAAACTGGACATGAGCCATGCATACCAACAGCTAGAGCTGGACAGCACATATAGAGGGTATGTAACCATCAACACGCACAAGGGCCTGTACCAATATACACACCTACCCTTTGCTGTATCATCTGCCTGTGCAATCTTCCAAAGGACCATGGAAAGCCTATTGCAAGTACTTCCCTGAGTAGAAGCGTACCTGGATGACGTCCTGATCACAGGATGTATGGAAGCCGAACATTTGGCCAACCTAGAAGAGGTTTTAAGAAGATTTTTGGAAGCTGGTGTACGATTGAAGAAAGAGAAGTGTACTTTTCAAGCGACTGAAGTCACTTACTTCAGTCATCGAGTGGATCCCCAGGGCTTGCATCCAGTAGAGGAGTAAGTCAGGGCAATCAAGGAAGCATCCCCTCCTACCAATGTCACTGAAGTCAAATCTTTTTTGGGCATGATAAATTATTATAGTCGTTTTCTGCCAAACTTGTCAACAGTGTTAGCCCCTTTACACTTACAAATAAAAAAGCACCATCGTTGGTCATGGAAGGTGCAACAAGAAGAAGCCTTCATAAAAGTCAAGAAGCTATTACACTCATCATGTCTATTGGTACATTATAACCCATCAAAATAATTAATATTAACCTGTGATGCATTTCCCTACGGTGTGGGAGCGGTATTGTCACAAAGGATGGAAGGTGGTTCTGAAATGGCAATAGGCCATGTCTCCAGAACCCTCTCTGAAGCCAAGAAGGGTTATTCACAACATGAATCCATAATATTTGGAGTCAAGAAATTCCATCAATATCTGCATGGTCGACATTTCACCATAGTGTCAGATCATATGCTGCAAGTTATGAAGGTTTACTTCGTGAGGATAAAGCAATTCCGCCGATAGCCTCAGCCAGAATTCAACAGTGGGCGTTGATTTTGTCAGCGTAGGGTTACACCTTTACTGGATGTGCTTATTGCAAATGTAGACACGCTTAGTCATCTTCCGTTACCAGATATCATTGTAGATGCTCCAGTGCCACAAGAAGTTGTGCTTGTGTTGAATTTCTTGGACTCTTGGCCGACCTGTGCGAAGCAATTAAGGAATTGGACAATTCGGGATCCTATTTTGTTAGAAGTCCAAGACCTGGTATTGCAAGGATGGTCGAATGCACCACTTTTTGAAGACATAAGACCATTCCACGCCCATAAAACTGAGTTAAGTTGTCGAGATGGAATCTTGTTCTGGAGATCAAGAGTAATTGTCCCTTCGCAAGGAAGAGAACCACTCATGACAGAGCTTCACAGTGCGCATCCAGGCATTTCGAAGGTGAAGATGCTTGCGTGAAGCTATGTCCGGTGGCCAGGTATAGACAGTGATATAGAAAAAATGTTTAAACACTGTCTCCAGTGTCACCAACAACAGAAGTTGCCCATTTCAGCTCCACTGCATTTGTGGGAGTGGCCTGGTCGACCCTGGGCCAGACTACATATAGACTATGTAGGTCCATTTTTAGGTACCATGTTTTTATTGATCATTGACACACATTCCAAGTGGATGGATGTGTATGAAGTTAGATCACCGACATCATGTGCAACTATTGAGAAGCTGTGCCAATGTTTTAGTGTACATGGCCTACCAGAAGTCATTGTTTTGGATAATGGTACTGCTTTCACTAGTACGGAATTCCAGAGATTCATGAGTTTAAATGGAATTAAACATATTAAAACAGCACCATATCATCCCTCATCCAACGGGTTAGCAGAAAGAGCAGTGCAAGCTTTCAAATCGGGAAAGAAGAAGCTATCCGAAGGAACATTTGAAACTCGAATTTCACATTTTCTTCTCAACTATCGCACGACTCCTCATGCAACTACAGGTTCAACATTGTTTAAATTACTGATGAAACACAGCCTTCGTACAAGGTTAAGTCTGGTGTTTCCAAACTTAGAGGGGAAGGTAGAGAAGAACCAGAGTAGTCAGAAAGTGAATCATGATATTCATAGCAAAGCTCAAAGGTTTACTTTGGGAGAGACAGTTTTCGTGCAAAATTTTGGAAATCGACCTTGTTGGGTTCCTGGTATAATTGTCTCTGAAACTGGACCTTTGTTATACCAAGTCGAAGTGGAAGTGGAAGACCGGATTGTTCCAAAACGTGTAGATCACCTAAGGAGTAGAGACACATTCCAACAACTAGTAATTATTTCACCTGTAATTGATGTTGAACTTTTAATCCCCGAGGTGCCAGATCGACCTAGAATAGACATCTCTGTTGAGTTACCTAATTCTGAACTGCCATTGTCTAAGTATGTCCCTGATGCTGCAGTTCCTGATCATGTCAATTGAGTGGGAGAATCTCAAATCGTAGAGCTACGTCGCTCTAACCGAATTAGAAAGCCACCTCAGAGACTTAATCTATAATCGCATGACCTGTGTATATGTTGTGAGTTACGATACTCTTGTAAATAGGAAATGTAAAAAAAACTAAAGGGGGAGGAAAGTAGTGATTGTAGGTAAAATCTTTCCTACTGCTTTTAGGGGGTCACGTGATTATACTGACGAATCAGCCCTAAGCACGGGTAATCTTAGAGGTGGAGCTTTCTAGTCTTGGACCTGGTTCAAGCATGTAGCTTCTACAAGAGCTCTGTAAATAAAGTTACCTGTTTCAAGTAAGAAACCTGTCCGGTACACCAAGTTTATTACAGCCATGAATATTCATTTGTGTCAAAGTCTTTTTTAAAGTAATACCTTCAAGCTAAAGTCAGTGGTGAACGAGAATCTCGTGGCACCCGGTTCACGTTTGTTTAAAGGTGGCATGTGCCAGTCGGCTTTGTGCAGTTGTGTCTGGTTTTCCTTGTTGAACTCGATGGCACAAGGAGGGGATGAGGAAAATGGCAGCTTGCGTGATCGGCAAGGGTGAGTCAGTGGTGAGGGGGGTTGGGGGCATGGAGGAGTGGAAGAGAGATCAAAGGGAGGACAGTGAGTGGGGTCTACATGGAGGAGTGAAATGGGGAGGACCTGGCATTCTGGGTGTGGTGGGTGTGATGGTGGGAACAGTCAGTCAAGGTAAGAAAATGACGGGCCGAAAGGGAGATGTCAGTACTGTCCACATATGGATCCAATTCAGGGTTTTGGATGGCAGAGGCCTTACAGGGCTTCGGGTTCACCTACAACATTTCAACTATCCCCACAGAGTAATCTCGGACAATGGGCAGAGTTTTCCATTTATGAGACTAAGTGCAGTGACAGACAGTTTTTGGCAGCGCCCACCCCACTGGCCGGAATGGAGGGAACTCGCGTCAGATTCCGCACCTGGAGGGTTATTAATAATGCACAGACGAGAATCAGGCCGAACCACCTGGTGGGCTGGGAGCTGATTCATCAGCTGATGGGGGTCAAAGGTCCATATTTAAAGGCCAGTCCAACATACAATCTCACTCTCTCCAGCCCACCTGTCTTGCAGACACGTACAGAGATGTCTTACAGACAGAAGAAGGTTGAGAGACTCAAGAAGAAGGCAGCAGCCCGCTTCACCCACCACCCTCCCCCCACTCAGGATTTGATCTGAAGAGTGCAGACGCACAGGCAATCCTGTATTCCAGGAATGGCTGTAGGAATTGCGGCAGCTTCACCTCTCCGGCCTGGGAGGCGATCGCAGAGCAGGTCAACATGGCTGGCAACTGAGCCTAAAATGCCATCCAGTGCAGGAAGGGCACAAATGATCTCATCCGCTCCGCCAGGAGTTATCCTTCAACTCCCTCCAATATCAAACTCATATCATAGCACCATGCACTCAAACAGCTACTCTCTTCAGGGATCTCACACAACCATCAGCGGGGACACACATCAACACTCGTTCTCCCACTCAGACATTCACATCACCACCATCCAATCTATCATCTTGCTCACACTCCATCCTCTGGCCCTTCTGGGGAGGGCTCACCACACACAGGGGACATGCATCTCACCCAACCTCTGTTCCATCCCTTCTCATCACATGCCTTTCTTCTTCACACAGGCCAAGCTGGCACACAACAGGCACCAGGTGAGGGGTGGCTGACATCACTGCCCTCACTGAATTTGAGGAGGCTGCAGCTGAGCTGGCTGGGGGTGGGGGGGGTGGGGGGGGTGGGGAGGTAGGAATCCCTCCAGTGGGGATGGGGAGATCGACCTCTCCCGGCAACCTTGTACGGATCACAGCTCCAACACCTCATCAAATCCTGACATTCACAATGAGTCACATGCAGCCTCATATAGCTCATGCTCATTAACTAAAACTCTTTTCTATTTTCTAGGCACCAGCAGATCGAGGCCCCCAAGCCAGTCCAGCACCAGTCTGAAGACTGGTCTGAAGAGGAAGCTCTGGAAGAACTGTCACAGCGCTGACACACACCCTCCACCAGCTCAGAGAGACACACGTCGGTGGGGCACAGATGTAGATTAGGTTCGGGTTCACTGTCTGGAGAACACCTCACTGACACGTCCCTGCAGCAGTCGGAGGCAGGGACAGCCCAGGTCTCCAGCACTCGGAGAGCTGCTGGTGACCAGCCACTCACTCGGTCCGAGTCAGATGATGAGCCTCTGGAAGCAGCCGCCAAATCTATGCTGGAGATGCAACGACAGGTGGCGGAACATCAGGCAGAGATTGACAGTCACTCAGCAGACTAGAGCAAACGATAGAGAATTCCGTCCACATTATTTCTGATGTTGTGGCTCCAACATGCGAGCACCTCGAGGTCACCATGGGAAGGCTGGTGACCACCATGGAGACCTTGGTCCAGTAGGTCAATCTGGATTTGCGCTCGGCCCAGCACATGGCCATACACCCCGGTGGGCACCATCAAGATGCAGGCGACATGGGGATGAGACACCTTGACGGCCCCCGCCACCCCACACCTCCTGTAGGAGTCAGAGCAGGGCCCTCAGGCACCCACAGGGAAGATGTGCGTCAGCCGGACGCAGGACCCTCCAAGGGTTTGCAGCCACTCACAGCCACCTCTGCCTGTGACCCTATTCACTGTAGATTCTCAGGCCATAGAGGGCACTTCTGCCCCTGAGCAGGTGATCCTTATCAGGCTGGAACCCTCCAGGTTTCAGGCCGCCAGAGGGCGTCTGCCAAGATCATCGGAGACATCAGGACGTAGCAGTCAGCAGGCTGCCTCCACCTCCGCTGCAGATGTCAGGGCTGCAGCCAGGCATAGCAGTAGAGTCAGGAAAGTTAAGAAAAATTGATATCACTTTTCGGTCATGGATGTGCTATACATGTAAAGAATTTGCACTTTTGTGAATGCATTTTACGGTTATGTGAATATTTTGGGCAACTCTAGGCAATGTGATTTTGTTCTTTTGGATCCTCTTATTTCAAGGCTTAGCCATCCTCCCACTCAGTGATAGTGTCCCAATGTGAGATTCACATTCCTGTGATGTCGACCTCAGTTGAACTATTCTCCGCACTGTTGTATGATGTCAAGGAGATGTATTTAAATCTTCATTTGAAGTTTGTGATGTAAGCGTTTCTAATACTTCTTCCTCAAGGAACACCATTGAGTGAGGGCAACTCATCAGCATTGATAATCTAGCGCCTTTGTGTCTTCTCAGTGGTAGTGGCAGAAGACAAGACATGCACAGGAGGAGGCATGTCCACATTTCAGTCGCAGCAGCGCTTGCATCATTAGACGGCAGCAAAGGCTTCAAGGCTTCAAGTCTTCTCTCGCATCGCTCTTGTTCTTAAGTGGACTCTCAGTTCCCAGAGTGAGCTCACTCACAGGCCCCAGAGACCAAAGCAAAGATTTGCCAGCAAAGCCTGGCAATTCATGAGGCCAGAATGCACAAGTGAGAATGCAGAACTCTTTCTCGCTAGAAGTGGGTGGACAGCCCCTGAAATGAAAGCAAATGGCATTGAGGGTTAGGAGAGATGTGGCCATCTGCCCTCATTTAAACTTTACTCTTCCTGGAACCTATCAGCAATTAAGTATCATGGGCACGTCTCCTACATCTTCCTTCCTCCATGGTGTGATCGCACTCATACTGACCCTCTGCAGCCTTCTGAAGTTCCTGGACCTCCAGATTTTCATCCATTGATGAGCTCTCAAACTCCTTCAAAATTCCACCCTGTCAGTGGAACACTCTGTCTACGAGGGTGATGGGAGCAGAGAAAGAACGATTTCAATACGAAATTGGATAGGCACTTGAGGGAAATAAACATTGGGATAGAGCAGGGGAATGGGGCTGACCGGATTGCTCTAGTGAGAGCTGGCATGGACGCAATGGGCCAAATGACCTCATTTTGTGCCTTAATGTCTCTAGATAAATGCAAGTTGTTATTATTTGAAGTGTTCAGTTCTCCTTCAACACACTGGCTTTCTGCTCAGTTTCTCACAAACATGATAATATTCACAAGGTTCTGGTCAGAGTGCAAGAATCTATTTGCAGTTTCATGTCAATGGATGAACTATCTAAACAGTTCAGATGGCCACAAGGTTTTCACACTGGTGCACAGACTGAGGGAGATGATGAAGTTGTTATTCAATCCTAAAACACTGAATTCACCAGCTAAAAGAACAAACAGCTCTGTGGAAAACAGAAACCAAGTACCTTGTGACAAACACAGCAGCATCCACGGCTGGAAAGTCATCTTTCCCACCAGGTACCTGGTTATTCCCCAGATATTTCGCTCCAAACTCCTTGTACTGCCAACGACAAAAGCTCTCCAGTGACCGTTCTCCGTGATGGCCAATCGACAGCTCCTCCTAGGAAAAAGTTTTCAAAATATATTATGCAAATGAGGAAAATTCAAAACTACTTAAAGCAAAAAGATTGTTAACAAAGAGAGTAAATTTTTTGCTTTGACAAAGAAATTTGCCACAAAATTCTACGACGTGTAATTAGCTGGTTGCTTAGCAGCCACAGTATTTTGATGCAGAAAAATTAAAAATTTGAATTGATGCAGAATGAAATTGTTTTGTTATTCAAAAGGAATTTAAAACAATTTAGCATTTTAGTAGATTAAAAGGCTGAGCATTTCTAATTAAATTATTATACCAAATAAACCGAATCTGATCTCTCAGCACACTCAGAATGGTCAGGTGACCATGGGTTATTATAATGATTAATGACAGATGTTGCGATGGGTGAAATCCAAAAGGATTTTTGTTAAGCAAGGGTATTTAGGATTAGGGAACCAAGACAGACAGATGAATCAAGATACAGATCAACCATGATTTAACGGAATGTGTAATATACTCAAGGGACTGATTGGCCTCCTCCTGCTCCCATCATACTTACTGGACGACTGTGAAGCAAGACTAGTTTGGTCACTTGAATATTGATCTTGATTCCCAGAGTATGATGCTGAAACATGTTGTATACCTGCCAAAGAAATGAAATTTTCAACTGCAGCGATAACTGAGGAAGGAGGCACACTGCATGGAGAACAGGGTAACAAATGCAATCTGAACCACATTGAAAAAGGAGGAAATAAGACCAAAGTGTCACAACCCATCACATCAGCGGAGTAGAGAAGAGAGCGAGCCAGTGCGTGCCGGACTGCATGAGAACGACGGCCAGAGACGAGGGGGTGGGGGGAGAAGCAGAGAGTTTATGTCAGGAGAGGGTGTGCATGAAACATAGACAGCGAAAGAGACAGAGAGCAAGAGACATTTTTTTAATCCATTCATGGGATCTGAGCGTCTAGGCCAGCATTTATTGCTTATCCCTAATTTTCCTTATTCAGAAGGCGTTTAAGAGTCAACCACATTGCTGTGGGGCTGGGGTTACATGTAGGCCAGATCAGGTAAAGGGACATTGGTGAACCAGATGGGTTTTTACGACAATCAACAATGGTTTCCTAGGCCTGAATTTTTCCCTGCGTGATCGGCAGGCCCAGGAGTGGTTGAGAAACAGGCCCCCGACTGCGATCGGCCTACAACCGCAATTACATACTGGCTGGCTAACTAAGGCCTGCCCAACGTGAAACGCATCTTCCCAATGGTCGGGAAGGGCCGGGCAAGGGTGGAGGTCTGTCGGGCGCTGGGTCCAATGGCAACCCGGCGGGCTGTTTAAAATCAGCAAAGGCAGCTCCCTGAAGGCTGCCAGGGGAGAATCTTTCTGCGGTCTGGAGACTGGAGCAATGGCCTCATCAACGGCTGGAGACATCAGGCGGAAGGGCAGGTCAGGTGGGGACTCGGCCCCCGTTTCTCAGACGAGTGCCTCGCGGTCCTCGTGGAGGGGGTGGATATCAGGCGGGACATCCTCATTCCCAGGGATGAGAGCAGGCGGCCACCACATCACATTAAAAAAGCTTGGGAGGGGGTGGCAGCTGAGGTCAGCAGCCCCGACATCGTGAGGCTCACATGGGTGCAGTGCCACAAAAGGTTCAACAACCTGCTGCAGTCGGCAAGCTTGAGTACCATGCTGGCATGGATCAATGTGGAGATGTGTTAAGGGCTGGCCGTCCCCTCATGGAGCTGGGGGGGGTATTAGAGTCTGCGTGTCAGTGACACCGGAGCTGGCCAAGGGGCTGTTTGGCCTGAGTGCCTTGCGGCTCGAGGGCCACGATTCGGATGTGCCCTGCAAGGTGATCCTCAGGTGGGGTTGGCCAGGCTGCAATGGCGCTGCAGGTAGAGAGTGGACTCATCAATGCTCCTCTGTCCTTTCAGGAGAAGAGGAGCCATAACAACATAGAGAGGTCAAGGACAGGTGGAGGCCCCCAAACCACCTAATCATGATGAGGTTTGAAATGGACGCTTTGGAACTGGAAAGCCGCCACCCACCTCAGTCAGCCCGTCGTGGAGAGGCAGGGGTCACTGACGAAGGTAGGAGTGCAATGCACAGAGGTGAGTGTTTTGGATTGTGCAAACATTCTTGTGTAGTCTCGTCATTGATGGGAGCCTCAAATCTGGAATCCCCATTGATCATTGAAAGACAATAGCACCATGATGCAGATCTCCATTGTCTCACCAGGGTGCCTGGCTTGCACAGTGACAGTGTGATGACTTAAGCTAATGACATGTCATTGTTCTGCCTTAGATTCTCTAGCATGCACTCGTAGGCAGGACCCCAAAGAGTCTCCCTTGCTGCATCACACCCACTCTCTGAACCAGGCACCAGCGCAGATACCAGCACCTCGGTGGGCTTTAGATCATCTGCTAGAATGTCAGTGCACAGCGGTGAGGACACTTCACACTCGCTTGAGGAGCAGGTGGAGGCAGAGATTGCCCAGGGCACCGGCAGTCGGAAGAAGGCAGATGATGATCCTCTGGAGGCCTCCATTAGGCGACAGGTGCTGGGTGTCCAGTGGGATGTGCGGGAGGATCTGGCGGAGATCCATGAGGATCTGCGTGCCATGGTCTCTGTGGTGGAGGAATCCATGCGGAGCATGAGCACCACATTGACCCTCATGGCCGAGCGCACCGCCTCCTCCATTGAGACAGTGGCAAATCTCATGGAGAGACAGCTCCAGGGACAGAATCAGGGGTTCCTGGTGTTACACTCAGACCTGCAAGCCCTCTCACAGTCAATGGCCTCAGGTGGTCAGTCCCAGTGTGGGAGATGGATGAGGCACTCAGTATCCCAGCTAGGTGCCTGTTCATCAATGGCAAGCAGGGGGGTCCAGAGTGACCTCACGGCACACGAGCTGCTTGTCGTCTCTGCAGGCTCCTCTCAGGGCGCTCTGGATGACGACAGCAGCTCCTCCACCCTCTGCCAGTGACCATGGAATCTGATGAGGCTACAATGACAGGGAAGATGCCAACCGTGGCACTGGCCACTCCCTCCGCAGCAGGGCCAGCACAGGCTCCACTGGCCAGAGGACGACTGCCAAGGTCATCAAGGCCAACAAGACTGCAGAGTCAGCCGACTGTCTCCAATGCCGCTGGCAGCGAGGAGGGGTGGCACCAACATGCAGCACTCACAAACACAAGTTTAAGGCACCATGAGCTGGTTCATGGATGATCTTCTGTTCTGCCATGTTTTGTTTATATGTTTTACTGGTGTGGACATTAACACCAGATATGGTCATGTTCATTCATTTTGCCTGTAAACATTACATAAATTTTGCTTTTGTCTTAATTGCCTGAGTATGCTTCACTTTTTTTGGTGCAGGGCACACCATCATCGAATGCTGGACGTGAGTGGCTCTAAACTTTATTGCACAGGCGCTGAGTGGACTTTGGGTTCAAAGGAAAGGGTCATTTCTGACATCCGGGATGGAGGAGGCAGCCCTGGCACGAAGAGGAAGCAGATCTTTGGCAGCCTAGTTGAAGGAAAACTGGATCAAGGCATCCCTGGTGTCCCTGCCTCCCTGGAGGTTACCGAGGTCTGCCTCCACACCTTCAACGTTCTCCTCACCATGCTCTTCTTCGGACTCACTACTGCATTCATCCTCTGTGGCCTGTGAAGCTGCCTCAAGATCCTCTTCCTCCAGTGGGTCCCCCTCTTGCCAGTGCCAGATTGTGGAGAGCGCAACATGCAACCACTATCAGTGACACCCACTCTAGGAGGTATCGTAGTGGTCCCCTGAACGGTCCAGGTGTCGGAAGTGCATCTTCAGAAGACCCATTGTCCTCTATATCGCTGTCCTTGAGGAGGCAGGACTCCTATTATAATGCTGTTCTGCCTCTGTTCTTGGGTGGTGGAGAGGCATCAAAAGCCACCTTTTCAACGGACAGCCCTCATCACCCAGCAGCCATCCATCCAGTCGGGCTGGAGCACTGAATAGTCTTGGAACCTGGGAGTGTCTCAGGGTATAAGCGTCATGGGAGCTGCCTGGGTAACTTGCACAGACTTGCAGAATCTGCATCTTGTAGTCACAAACTAACTGGATGTTGATCGAGTGGAATCCCTTCCTGTTGATGAAGGTACCCAGCTGACCCACTGGTGCCTTGATGGCCAAACGTGTGCAGTCGATTGCACCCTGGATGCGGAGGAACCCACTGGCTTGCTCGGCCTGGCTGGCCTCGTCCGTATGGAAATGAATAAATGTCATTACCCGCCTGAACAGAGCTTCTGTCACCAGCTTGATACAACTGTAGACAGCTGATTGGGACACTCCACAAAGATCCCCCACTGAGCCTAGAGTATTGTGTGCAGTTCTGGAATCCGCATTATAGGAAAGATGTGATCGCACTAGAGAGAGTGCAGAGGAGATTTACCAGGATGTTGCCCTGGGTTGGAGAGTTTTAGTTATGAGGAGAGATTGGATAGACTGGGGTGATTTTCCCTGAAGCAGAGGAGATTGAGGGGGGACATGATTGAGGTATCTCAATTGTGAGGGGCATAGACAGGGTAGACAGGAAGGAACTTTTCCCCTTGGTGGAAGGATCAATAACCAGGGGGCATAGATTTAAGGTAAGGGGCAGGAGGTTTAGAGGGGATGTGAGGAAGCATTTTTTTACCCAGATGGGAATCTGGAACTCACTACCTGAAAGGGTGGTAGAGGCAGAAAACCCTCATAACATTTAACAAGTATTTGGATATGCACTTCGATGCCATGGCACACAAGGCTATGGGCCTAGTGCTGGAAAATGGGATTAGAATTGTTAGGTACTTGTTTGACCAGCGCAAACTCGATGGGCCTTTTTCTGTGCTGTGGACCTCTATGACCCCTGGAAAGAGCCAGAGGCATAGAAGTTGAGGGCCACTGTGACCTTCAGAGCCACTGGCATGGGGTGTCCACCGTCCACAGTTTGAGGTGATCTCAGGCCCAATCATATGACAAATGGAGGTCACTGTCTCCCTGGAGAGGTGGAGCCTCCTTCAGCATTGCACCTCAGACATATTGAGGTAGTTGCATTGTCCGTAAACCCTGGCAGCAGGATAGTGGTGTCTTCTGTGGCCCCTTCCACCTTGGACTACCTGCTGGCCCTGAGCCCCTTGTGCCTGCGCCTCTCTTCCCACAGGTCCCTCCCCTGGAAGCTGCATTGGGACACCTGGCCTCCTCTCTTCTGCCCCTCGCTTCCTCCTGAGAGGAGATGCAACCAGCAGAGACCACAATCCTCATTATCAGGGTAACAGAAGACTGTCTGACACCTGGAAGGGTCCACATGGTCAAAATTCTCCAGGAGCCTTGGAGACACCCATGAGTCCTGAAATGAAGCCTAGAAATGCTAAGAATGAAGCTCAGAACAGAGATGAAGCTGTCAAGTTCAAATAAGCAACCTATCCCCTAAACTCCTCGCTACTCACAATGGCAATGCTGCTGACCCTTTTCATCCTGCCCCTAGATAAGGTTTTTCAAAAAGTGGGTTGCCTGCCAGCCTGTTTTGCCTGTGTGACGATTGCAAAATCGCGTGAGAAATGTAAAATGATGAATAATTGCCTTTTTAATGGCCTCTTGACACCTGTACGCATTCACCGACCTGAAGATTGCTCACGTGCGGGATGACATCAGGACGCTCGCCCAACGTCATCTCGCAAAATTTTACACCCTATCGGGTTTACACAAGGTGTAAAATTCTGCCCATAATCTTTCAATTCCAGATTTGTATTGAATTCAAATGTCACCATCTGCTGGATTCAAACCCGGGTCCCCAGAGCATTACCCTGGGTCTCTGGAATACTAGTCCAGCGGCAATACCACTATGCTGTCACCTCCCTGAGAGAGACAGAGAGTGAGAGACATAGAGACAGAGGAGTAGTCATGGGGCGAAGGACGGTGGGAGCAAGAGGGTGAGCAGGAACGAAAGGGATGGAGGATAAGTGCGGATAAGGGAAGTCGTGTTTAACCAACTTATTAGAGTTCTTTGAGGAAGTAACAGGAGCTGTGGAACCAGTGGATTGTCTGTACTTAGATTTCCAGAAGGCATTTGATGAAGTGCCACATCAAAGGTTATAGCGGAAAATAAAAGCTCATGGTATAGGGGATAACATATTGGCATGGATAGAAGATTGGGTGGCTAACAGGAAGCAGAAGTAGGCATAAATGGGTCTTTATCAGATTGGCAAGATGTAACGAGCGATGTGCCACAGGGATCAGTGTTTACAATTCACATAAATGACTTGGATGAAGGGATGGTTGCCAAATTTGCTGATGACACAAAGATAGGTAGGAAAGTAAGTTGTGAAGAGGCCATAAGGAGGCTACAAAAAGATATAGATAGGTTAAGTGGGTGGGCAAAGATCTGGCAAATGGAAAATAATGTGGAAAAATGTGAAATTGTCCATTTCGGCAGGAAGAATAAAAGAGAAGCAAATTATCAAAATGGTGAGAGATTGCAGAGCTCTGAGGTGCAGAGGGATCTGGGTGTCCTAGTGTATGAATCCCAAAAGGCTTATATGCAGGTACAGCAAATAATTAGGAAAGCTAACAGAATGTTATCATTTATTGCGAGAGCAATTTAATACAAAAGTAGGGAGGTTATGCTTCAGTTGTACAGGGCACTAGTGAGACCACTTTTGGAGTACTGTGTACAGTATTAGTCACCTTATTTAGGGTAGGATGTAAATGCATTGGAAGCAGTTTAGTGAAGGTTTACATGATTAAGACAACCCACCCATTCCAGGTATTATGAGGAACGGTTGGACAGACCAGGCTTGTATATGCTGGAGTTTAGAAGAGTAAGAGGTGACTTGATTGAAACATAAAAGATCCTGTGGGGTCTTGACAGGATGGATGTGGAGAGGAAGTTTCCTCTTGTGGGAGAATCTAGAACCAGGGGTCACTGTTTAAAAATAAGGAGTCGCCCTTTAACACAGAGATGAGGTGAAATTTTTTCACCCCGAGGGTCTTTGGAACTCTCTTCCTGAAATGGTGGTGGAAGCAGAGTCTTTGAATATTTTTAAGGCAGAGATGGATAGATTCTTAGTAGGCAAGGGGGTGATAGGTTATCGGGGCTAGGTGGGATGCAGATATCAAGGTTACTGTCAGGTCAGCCATGATCTTATTAAATGGCGGAGCAGGCTCGAGGGGCTGACTGGCCTCGTCTTGCTCCTTGTTCGTATGTTCGAGACTTGTTTTTATTCGTTCATGGGATGTGGGTGTCGTTGGCTAGGCCAGGATTTATTGCTCATCCCTAATTTTCCTTGTTCAGTTGGTGTCTAAGAATCGACCACATCGCTGTGGGTCTGGAGTCACATGTAGACCAGATCAGGTATTAGTGAACCAGATGGGTTTTTACTACAATGGTTTCATTGTCTTTTAATCAGACTTTTAATTCCAGATTTTTATTCAATACAAAAGTAAAGAGGTTATGCTTCAGTTGTACAGGGCACAAGTTTCAAACCTAGGTCCCCAGAGCATTACCCTGGGTCTCTGGAATACCAGGCAATACCACTACACCACCGCCTCCCTGAGAGAGACAGAGAATGAGAGACACAGAGACAGAGGAGTAGTCATGGGGCAAGGGACAATGGGAGTAAGGGGGTGGGCAGAAACAAAAGGGATGGAGGAAAAGGGCATGCGATTGTAAATAGCGAGAGGTCAGAGAGCTGCAGCAAAGCCTCCACCAATAGAAGGTGTGATTCTATTATTTTCACTCCTTCTCTGTGTGTAAATCGCCTCACTATTAACAGCATCTCTCCACTGCAGTGCCAGGCTGTCAAGTTAGGGAACATCTTGGCTGGAAAGTAAGAAATTTACATATTGATTTCAAAGCATCAGTTCGACCAGTCAATGCTGCACTCGCTAGAGAGGCAAGGGGCAAAGGGCAGGGCTCACATACAACCTCAGCTGAACTATCAGTGGACAAGCCAGGAGCGTAAGCACAACATTCCCAATCTGGCTGGAGAAGACTTATGTCGTTTGGAATTTTTTAAAAAGTGCAAACAGCTCCAAGCTGTAGTTACAAGAAAACAGTGTTCTCTGCAGGGGATGGGGAGAAAAAAAATAGACAACTGATGGTACCTGTCAAAAATCACCCTACATCACAGCAGAAACAAGAACACTTAGTACTCAAATCCAAAGCTCAGAGAATGTCATCAAGAATATGTGGCGGATAGAGAAGGCCAATGAAATCCAATGCTACACAGACCTGCACAACATGCTTCCAAGCCACCAAGACCATCCATGGGCCAACTCTGGCATAGTGGTAATGTTACTGGACTAGTAATCTAGAGGCTCAGACTAATTGTCTGGGGACATGGGTTCAAATCCCAATTTAAAAATCTCAATTAATAAATTAAAGCTCAATTAATAAGTCTGGAATTGAAAGCTAGCTTCAGTAATGGTGGCCATGAAACTATCATCATAAAAACCCATCTGGTTCGCTAATCTCCTTTAGGGAAGGAAATCTGCCGTCCTTACCTGGTCTGGCCTACTTGTGACTCCAGACCCACAGCAATGTGGTTGACTCTTAAATACCCTCTGAAATGGCCAAACAAGCCACTCAGTTCACGAGCAATTAGGGATCAGCAACTAGTGGTTGACCTTGCCAGTGACACAACCCATGAAGGAATAAAAAAAGACAATGCAGCAAACCACGACCATTGGAAGGAGCACTACTGGAACCTTCTCAATCGAGAGTCAACAGTATTGGATAAAACCACCAAAAGAAACCCTTGAGAGGTCAAAATTGGGTATGTTGCTTGCTGGGCGAAAACAGATGAAGAATAAAAAAGTGTACGGTCCAGACAACATTCCTGCAGAGATCTATAAAGCTGGTGGTCATGAACTCATCCTCAAACTCTCAAGACCTTTTCACAAAAATTCACTACCTCTCCACTTCTGCAAAACCATTATTGTTTCATTTTTCAAGGAGGATGATGAATCAATTTGTGGGAGCTAAAGAGGTACATCCCCCATATCCACTGTGGTGAAGATTCTCACACAGGTCGTCTTGAGCATTCCCTTACCCATCATGAAAGACATACTTCTGCAGACCTAATGTGGTTTGTCTATCCTGGGCAAATCGACATGTATGAAACAATGCAAAGAGCTTTAGTGATTGATATTTTTGATCTTTCAAATGCCTTTGACACTATCAACCACAAAGCCCTTTCGAAAGTCCTCCAGAGACTTGAATGTCCAGCAAAATGTGTTACATTCCTGCGACTTCTGCAGGACAGTATGACAACAGCTGTCATTTGCAGGTGGGTTTTTATGATGATAGATTCATGGCTACCATTACTGAGCCCTTTTGTCTCTGGACCGGTGTCAAGCAAGTTATGTGATTAACCTAACTCTCTTTACTATCTACCTCAACATGGTCATGGAATTCATTCATGATCAATTTCCAAAGGGGATATGATTTCGCTTCAACTTGACAGGAAGCTTTCCAACCTCAAAGACAAGCCAAGGCAAAGGTGACCCTTCAGCATATCCACAGCTTACAATATGCCAACAACTATGCAGTTGTGGCCCACACTGCAAGCGACATTCAGACCACCCTCAACTTCTTCAACTCACATACAAAAAGGTTAATTTCTTACTCATGATCAGCACCATCAAACTCCTCCACCAACTGTCCCCCAGACAAGCACCTTCACCTCAACTTATTGATGGGGAGACTTTAGAACTTATTGGACAATTCCCATATCGCAGCAGTTACCTTTCTCAAAAGGTCACCATTTAAGTGCAGATCCGGCACAGAACCAGTTGTGCCATCACAGCCTTCCAAAAGCTGAGCAACTGGGTCTTCGACAACAGTGATCTCAATAACAGGACAAAGGTTTTAGTCTACAATGTTGTTGTTGTCACCACCCTTCTATATGGCAGTGAGACTTGGGTCACCTACCACAAGCACCTCCAGTCGCTGGGCAATTTCCACCAGGAGCATCTCCACAGGATACTCAAAGTCAAGTGGAGAAGACGGGCAAACAAACTCCAGCATTGTCATCAAAGCCAATTCCTCCAGCATCATGACCATGACCATGTGAAATCAGCTCCGTTGGTGAGAACACTGCATCCGGATGCCAAATAATTGGCTTCCCAAAGCAGGTCCTCTTTTCACAACTAAGGATGGCACCCGATCTCAAGGAGGACAGAGAAAACATTTTAATGACACTCGGAAGGCCTCATTGAAAGGGGGACAAATGGACATCAGTGCATGGGAGCAACTTGCTGCTAATGTGCCACGTGGCAGTGCTCATCCAACAACACACAACTCAGCTGGAAACTGGCTGCATAAACTCTGCTGCAAAGACGTGACAAAAACAGGAGACAGCACAAAACCTTGGCTCGAGAAACCCCTTCCTCAGGACAATTCTTGTCCTCTCTTCTCAAAGAACTGTGGCTTCAGAATTGGCCAGCTGAGTCACCCGAGGACATTCAAATCATGAAGCCTGACAGACGTCATCCTCATTTCAAATGACTGACAATGATGATTTGCTCTTGAGCACAGTACACTTCAAAACAGACAGCAGGTGAGCAGCTCCGTTATCTAGTGCTCCCAGCAGGGAAATCATGAGCACACAGCATGGTATCAAACAGACTGCCCAAGAGTGTTGTTGTAGGAAGCTTGTCTCTTACAATAAACAACCGCTTGCTCAATCCCAGCAATGAAGTACAGGAACAGTTTACTCACATCAGCATTGAGGATAACTCAGAGCAACAAAATTAAACACTAACTGACCATTCCACCCCACAGAAAGTTTCAGCTGAAGCCCAAAGATAAGGGTTTCAGGTTTGCTATTTCCATCAGTGGTAACCTTAATTAAAATACATCACTATGATCACGAAACCACAATGATAGGAGAAAAGGGAGGGGTGAAGGGCTTAGTAATGCTTGCATTTCAAAACATAAAAATCCCCTTTTCATACCAACAAAAGATCCAACATCCCCCTTTTCCTGGCAAATAAAAGACAAAGTTGCATGCACAATCATGTGTAACTGAGAGTTTATCAAGCTTATCCACTATATACACCCACTGTTCTCATGCATTACCAACTGTTTGTTCTACTAGTTAGTCTCTGCACTTGCAGTGCACACAGACTTTAAATCATGCAGGTCTCTTAATGGAACACATGCGCGTTGACATTGGCTGTTCATCTGGGTGATGTTCCTTGTCCGGGGAGTGTCGTTCCCGTGGTACATCTGGCTGAGTTTTTTCAACTCGAGTTGCCCACTGTGAAATTGACGGTCATTATCTCCTCCTGGTACCTTTGTGTTGTCATTGAAATGTGCTTGTTCAGATCTCACACATCTTGGTTCATTGAAGGCTTCAGTTTAGCTTTCCTTTTCAATGGTATATACTCAGCTGGAATCTTGCCCTTCAAATCTTCCAGTTCAGCTCCTATGTGAACATTTTCCTGTAGAACAGCTTCTTTTACCTTCGGCTTGCGCATTTCATTGCACTGACGTGGTTGGCAACCATCTTGTGGTTAACTTAAATATGGTCTCCCTAACTCGAGTCTTTTGTTTCCTGATTTTCTGTCGCTTTCTCTTTGGGGTCTTTTGCTGACCCTTCCCTGTTGCCACATTTAAGGTTACCAGCCCAAGCTTTAGACTTGCTTCAGCTGAGATGAGTGGCCATTGTATCCCATCTGTGATCTGGAACTCCAGATCTTCCTTCTTGTCATTGCCTTGGGCTCTTAGACTAATTCATCCTCTAGGTATGAGTCTTGTGCCATCACATAGCCTCAACTTCACCTTTGAGGGCTTCATTTTCAGATTGTCACATTGTGGCACTTTGCACAGGTCTGTGAAGGTCGTTAAGTTGCATGACACACCAGTGTCTATCTGACATTTCTTGTTTGCTTGATCCTCTCCCTCTGCGGTCATCATTGTAACAGTCACAAACCGTTTGTCGCCTAAAGACTTGACAGAATCAACCCATTGTATGGTGTATCTCAGTGAGAGGCTTTATTGAACTGCTTGTATCATGGCTGCCCCTAGACACTCCCTCGTGGCAAGGTCATGTGACTATGGCAAGCCAGGTAGTACACTTTAGTAATAATTACATCTGAAGGCAAGGCTGCTTCCAATGGAAGAGTGAAGGGGGAGGGAACACAACAGACCAGAGTTTACAGTTGCAGGGAAGTGAGCTGCCATGCTGAAGGAGGTTACAGATCTAGCGAGAGGTCAGTTACTACTGGCCATTGTGTTACAGCACAAAGCTACCCCTAATTTGGCCACAATTGGAAATCTCACTCAGGTAGATTTTAGATTAGGTGGTGCAGGATGGACTGCTCTTCTGAGATTGTATAGATCACAAGGACCTTTACTCTTCCTGAGTGCACGATAGGACTAATAGGAAAGCATTCAATTTCTTCACCTTGATGAGCACACAAAGTGCACAACAGAGAAAAAGAGTGAGCCAAGCAATGCAGAGCAATTCATTTTGCCACTCAGGGCAGCTCAGCATTTATAAGGGCCCTTAATCAGGTGTTTAGGCCTCTCATTAGTACATGCTGGGGCCAAATGTCTGGACTAATGCCTAATGGCCATCCCGGAGACCTGAAAAATGGTCAAATCCAACTTTGGGTCAGATGTTTTTCAGGGCTCTTCAAAACAGTGGAAGTTATGCTGTGAAATTGGCCCTTTTTTGCGGTAATTGTAATATGGTCAGAAGGAGCAATTTCAACCCGGTTATGAGACGGGCCTCACCGTTCAACTGAAATACTAAATCGCCTGTGGGGTTTTTTAAAATCAATTATTGTGTTGAAAGCTCAGAGTTGTAAGAGGTACATAGATAAATTAGCTTGGTGAAAAATCTTGGAAAATCTCTCTCAGCCTCTCTTGTCAAACCAAGCCGTGTGGCAGGTACAGACAAGCAAGAACAAATTCGTGGCAGGTTCTCATCTAATTGCCACATGCAGCGAATATTCAGGTTCTTTGAGCCAACTTCAACTTGAAGCTTGGTGCAATGCGTTGATTTTTTTCCCTCATTTCCAAGGGAGGATAGTTTAGCTGGTGTTCACTTCTCCATTTACTGGTTAAAAATTCTCTTTGGTAGAATATAGCCTAAAGCACGGTTTAGTGGAGTGTGTAATAAAACCAATAAACTAAACATAAATGAGAGCTTTCCATCTGATCGCCGGGTGCAATAGGTATTGGGCAAGTCGAGGCACATGGTGGGTTGTAGGGAATGGGCAGCTCAAGAACGGCCGACAAGCTGAACAGAAGGCAAACGCCTGAAGGAGGATCCTGAAAAAGGCAACAGTTCAGGACTTCCGTGCCTCCATCTGAGTCAATAAACATGAAAACCCTGAGCTCCTGATAGTAAAGCAACAAACTGGTCAAGTCACTGAGACACAGCACCCAAGTTCCAGTAATTATTTATTGACAATATCAGGAATACAATTAAAGTATCTGCTTCTTTCCAACTTTAATTATTGTTCCTTTCAACCTTCAAACCTACCCTAATCAGCTACTTCTGTTTTTCAGTTTGTGTGGTATTGATCTTCATTATCGACTGTTTTTCTGACCATGGTAATAGTAGAAAAAACAGTTTCATTAATTTATCTTC
Source organism: Cetorhinus maximus (assembly GCF_964194155.1). Taxonomy (NCBI): domain Eukaryota; kingdom Metazoa; phylum Chordata; class Chondrichthyes; order Lamniformes; family Cetorhinidae; genus Cetorhinus; species Cetorhinus maximus. The sequence goes on from NC_135904.1 coordinate 36,598,368, forward strand.
CTTCAGCTGACCGGCTGACAAAATCACTGAGCTCTTTTAAATAATGCTGATTAATAGAAATACATTTAATACATAACTGGATTATGGGTCATTTCATGTGCACCATAGCAACCAGAACTGTACAACTTTCACTCCTTTTGTTCTAACCTGTAGCTTCACATCACTGCCCTGTCAGAGAGCAGCAGTTAGACAGTGTGCTGCACAGATGGTTAGACACATTACATTCCCAGTTTTGGAGCCCACAATCCAGGTTACATTATCTGACCAGGATTTGTTTTTTTGGAAACTGAAGTGTTTGCATCTTTGTTTCTGCATTCAGTTTGTGGATGAGCTGATAGTTATCCACTAGCAAGGACTGTGCCAGAATTAGAAACTCCTGCAGGCTCTTTCCTAAAACCTCCCCTCATTGAGGAGATTTTGCAGGAGCAGATTTATGTTCAAGATGCAGCAGTAAGGAAAATAGTTAGAGGCTTCAGGCTGACATGGACAGAATGGTGAAATGGCAGCTTGGCAGATGGTGTTCAATGCAGACAAGTGTGAAATGATGCACTTTGGAAGGCTATTACATAGAAAGTCAGGAAATTATGAAGCGTTGGAAATACTCAGCGGGTCTGGCAGTACCTGTGGAGAAAGCAACAGAGTTAAAGGGCAGAATCATCCCAGATTTACACTAAGTGCAGTAGCGGACAGGTAAAACGTTTTATCTGCCGGCCGCAATGGCGGGTTTTCACGCCGTATCTTCCCAAATCTGCCGCATTAATTATGCATTCCCAGGAAAAACGCCATTTCCATTCATCCGCCACGCCATCACCTCGCCGCTTCATCACGCCAGGATATTTAAAGTCCAGATGTGTGCACACATCTCAGTGCTTAAAGCCCAAGACTACTCCAAGGAAGATGTCCACGAAAGGCAAAAAGACTGCAGCCCCCAAGTTTAGTGCATCTTCAATGGAACGCCTTTTGGATACTCTGGAGTACTGCCGCAATGTCCTCTGCCCCCACTCTGGCCGCAGGATGGGCAGCAGCGTGGCCAATGAGATTTAGGAGGCGGTAGCTGTCGTGATCAGTGCCAATGCTGCACAGAACAGGTTGGCCATCCAATGCAGATGGAGGATGCATGATCTCATCTATGCAGCCAGGGTATGGCAACCATCTCATCACTCTAAACTCACACACTCAAGCCCATCACACATTTACTGGCACCTCACTCACTGCCAGATCAAGGGACATCATCATCCATTCTCACACATATACCCTGACATGTTCATCTGGCCTCATCTCCTCTGGGGACTGTCTCCTCAGCCCTCACCATCTTGAGGCCATTTGTACAGATCAACATTTGCCCCCACACACACCCTGGGACACCCTCCTTCCCCAGTACAGCCCTCATCCTGCAGCCTCTTCCCTTGCCTGAGGCCACTTCTCCCCCATCACCAAGCAAGCCCTAGCCCTGCAGCCATTGAAATGCCACCCCCCATATGGTTGACCTGATAGGTAGAGACCTGCTGCAAGCCCCCCTAAAAGTGATGTGGTGTTGCCTGTGAAGCCTGGCGCTGATGACTGAGTGCCTGGTAGGCAAACAAACCTTGAAGTCCCGAGTGAAGTGCAGCCCGCCAGGTGCAGGTCACTTATGTGTTGTTGTGAATCAGGTCTGCGTGTTTTCTCGCTGACGTGGGCAGACAATCCAGCAGGGGGAACGATTTCGGCGGGCTGGCCTAATAATGATATGAAGATGTATTATGATGAGGTTCCCAACATCCGATGGTGGGAAACGCGGCCCACCACTGGCGGGCTGAGCGGGCGATCGCAAACTGGTTTCGCGCCATCATGAAATGAATCGTGCCATATTGTCCAGTCACACCACCAAACACGGCAGATACTGGTGGGCACGGAAAATCCCGGCCCATGTTTCAAATCCTCTTGCAGTATTTTTAGCACTTTGTTTTTACTTCAGATTTCCAACATTTGTAGTATTTTGCTTTTATATTACAAATGGTAAGATTTTGAAAAGTGCAGATGAGCAGAGAGACCTTGATGCCCATATAGATAAGTCCTTAAAAGGTGGCAGTGCAAGCTCATAAGGTGGTTAAAAAAGCCATACGGGTTACTTGGATTTATAAATAGAGGAGTAGAATACAAAAGCAAAACAATCATGTTAGAACTTTATAAACCACAGGTTAGGTCTCAGCTGGAGTATTGTGGTCAATTTTGGGCGACAGGAATAATGTAAAAGCTTTAGAAAGGGTACAGAGGTGGTTTACCAGGATGGTACTAGGGATAAGGGGCTTCAGTTATGAGGAAAGGTTGGAAAAGTTAAGACTGTTCTCCTCCGAACAGACAGGGTTAAGAGGTGGTTGAAAGGAGGATTTCCAAATGATGAAAGGTTTTGACCAAGGTGGTAAAGAAAAATTGTTCCCTCTGGTGAATGGGTCAATAACCACAGATCATAGATTCAAAATCACTGGGCAAAGCTCTAAAGGGGAGACGAAGAGAAATTTTTTTCAGTGTTGTTAGGATCTAACATGCTCTACCTGAAAAGGTGGGGGAAGCAGATTCCATGAATAAGTTCAAAAAGGGAGCTGGACAGGTTCTTGAGGATGAGAAACTTGCAGGGTTATGGCCACAAAAATGAGAATGTGAGACTGCTCTTTCAAATAACCAACACAGGCACAACGGGGCAAATGGCCTCTGTGAGGTAAGTTTCTATGTTTCTCGGAAAATGAATGCCAGGCTCAGAGGCCACACATCTAGTGAATCTGCGATGCTGTGCTGGCCAGACCTGGCCCCCCCAGCTCTGTTGTCGCTCTCCCTGCCCTACTTCACCTGCCAACTAATTAGTAAACCTGCAGCAAAAAGCAGGTCCTGAACCATTATCTTTGAGCAACCTGTCTCCAACTCACAACTCTTCAGATTCATCCATGAGGCCCATCAACCATCCACTCGCCCACCAGCCCATCCCCTACATGCCCCTTAACCGAGATGACCTGGACAGAAATGAAGGTTTGGGTCAATGAGAAGCAACGAAACTGCTCAAAATTTCTTTCAAGTTGCTATCCTATTTTGTAGGTCATCTCACAGGATAGTAAGAGAAATAAGATATCCAACAAAATATAATAATATAAAACTTACCCTGCTTAAAAATGAGGTGCACCAAGATCTATGTGCATGTCCTGGTGTTAGACTACAGTTCTCACTACAGTGTAATCTTGCTTCTCCATCTTGGTATGCACAATGCAGCAGGAAGCCAACACATGTACACTCTTACTCACTAACTCTACAGAGGCAAACAGCAAAACCCAGGAAGAGTCAGACTGAGAGAGGATCCCCCAACATCTTGATCATATTGAAATGGGAGCTGCAAGCTCTAGCAGTAAATGACACTAAAATAGTTGTGTGTATCGAGATCATTGAGACTGGGGTGATTTCGGAATGAGGTCTCTGATTTATTTTTACCCCTACAGGAAGCACAGGGAATGCACTGCCACCTTGACAACATCAAGTTGCATTGTGGTGCCCATAATCTCCAATTATTCAGCCTCTCAGGGCCAACCTGATCATTGTTCGTATTTACTTGCCTCTAAGTGCTGCCCAACAGCCACATTCCAAGCCGATGAAACCTCAGAGGAGGGCATTCATTCAGAGGAAATACTCGTGTGCTCGTTCCATTGCTCCCAACCACCAGCACAAAGATGGGCACCCCAAGACGGTTAGGGAGTGAGCTGGATGTCATGATACAAAAAGGATTGAGCAAGGGCTGGTATTGGTAGCAGGAACATTTTAGTGGAGAGAGAGGTCTTCTCTCAGCTCTGTTGAAACAAAGGTGAGAATTTCAGGGGCCCAGCTATGAAAAATGAACTCGCTCTCTCACACACCATTATACCAGGAACTGGCAACTTACCAAGGGGTTTCAACACTGTGGCTAACCTCCATGGAGTCATCTCCCAGGCCATTAGCATTCTGTGATCTACTATGGAGTGTGCACCCACTATCAAAGATACTGCAGGCAAACCCACACAACAGGAATCAACAGCCAATGGTTCTGCCACACAGGCTGTGCCTCCAGCTTGGAGGCTGATGTCTACCTTGGAAAAGGTGGAGGAGTAAATGGATGGAGTCACTTCTCTACTGCAGTCTGCTCTTACACAGATCAGTGGGAATGATGAGTCCCAGCCCCGTGGGAGTGGCACGTGTGGCCCTCCTCTCATTATGTCTGCACACCAGCTCCCTCACCAACCCCTCAACCAATACCTGCCATGGTGACACCAGGCTGACTGGGCCAGGCTGTCTCAGCAACAGAGGAGTTACAGAGAGTGGGTGGTGGCCCCAGTAACAGACTGGAAGCAGAAGGCAAAGAAGTTAAAATCAATGGTGACAGACAACTATTAGTAAGGCACGCCCTCCTGGCCAACGGGCTGCAGAGATCAACAGCAGCCAGTCTGGTAAAGCTGATCCTCCTCCTGCACTGTTCCTCAGAAATATCCAGCAATCTGACCCGAGCCCTATAGGCCCAGTGAGCTGGGAATGGCCTTCGATGGACAGATCCCCTCATGTGCCATCTAACAGGCCCAAAGGCCACTTGTCCCGGCTGTTGAGGCAACTGCCTAATTCTGAAGCAAAGAAGGAAAAATGGTTCCCATGTTAAGCTGAGTGCAGAATCAGGGCGGGCAAACAAAAAACAGAATTCCCAAGCTTCAAAATCCCTTGGAAATCCACCAAGCACAACAGGATGTAGATCTGTCTGATCGAAATACTGGCAGCTCAGTGCATCTTGAAACAGTCCTTCAGTCTGTTGAAGACAATCCTGCCAGGTTTAAATTAGTGGATTAGTTGAAATCGCATTGCAGTCTTAATCAATGAAAGGATCCCATTTGCAATGGTTAATGAAGCAACTGTCTGTTTCTGGCAGGTACATTCCCCAAACTCGTCTCCCCATCAGCAGGGACAGGGCAGGTCAACTTACACCCGGTGTTCCCAACAGGGACAGGGCAACTGGTCAATTTACATCCACTGTTCCCATCAGGCAGGTTTGATTAAAATTACCTCTGGGTGTTTTCTTTTTAAAACCACAACAGAATGGCTCGGTAACAAGAGTTACTGAAATCTTTCCTTGCTTGTTCTGGCAGAAGTGTTTTTTCACTCTTCCTCTGTCTAGGGTGTGGCCTTTCATTGTGAAGGCCAAGTTAGCTGAGGTCAGTCTGTGATCTCGTGTGCCTAGCCAGAAGCTACACTGTAAAGAAAGGTAGACCAAAGATAGAATCTTAAGAAAACCCGACAAAACTCAAGCTTAATACTTTCTCATCTTGCCTTATCCCTAAGTATCGCCAACACAGAGCACAGTTTATGGAAGCAGAACCTGGTGGTAAAAGGTATTTGCTTGAATAGTGCAATGGTACAGTGGTTAAGATTCTGCATTTAAAACCCAGAAGCCAGAAGGAGAAATTCTGCAGTGACAAGTGGCAAAATCGAGTTTAATCAATCTGCTAGTTTGTGGCCTTGTATTTTGCAGCTATCCCTGGTCAGATTGGTCAATAATAACTGGTTCAGCAATGGCCTTAAGCAAAGGTAGGCTACCACATCTAGCTAGCCTGGGCCTACACGTGACTCTGGTCTTAGTGTTTTCCAAAATGGTCTAACAAGCCATGCAGGAATGGGCAACAAACGTTGCAATGTGTTTTGTTATTGTGAATAATCATTACCTGTGTTAGGATCATTTAAAAATTTATAGTACAGAGATGGGGGGGGCACTCAGCTCATCGTGGGCTTTGAAACTCAAATAGGATACAAGGCAACAACTGGTCTGCTTGAGCCTAAGACAGTGACCAGGGAGGGGCCAGGGAACAGAGTTTATGACATGGTACAATGACTTTGGGCCTTTCCAGTGTTTAATTGGAGGCAATGCCTGCCCACCCAGTAGCTAATGTCAGCCGAGCAGCTTTACAACAGAGGCAGCGGAGGAGTGGAGACTGGTAATGGTGGGGTAGAGCTGGATATCATCATGTTACATGTGGAATCTGACCTGTTTTCAAATGAGAGATGAGAGTAGTATATGGATGAGAAATAGGAGGAGGCCGAGAATAAATCCTTGGGGGCCCCAAAAGATAATGGTGCAGGGGCCATAAATTTTGGTTACTCAGTTCCAAAAATTGTGGGGAAGAAATTCAACTTGCTCAGGAATTGCAAGCAGAAATCAGATGTGATCCCCAAATTAATTTGAGCCTCTCTCAGAAATCGCTGGAGATCAGGTTTAATGGCCAATCACCAGCCTGATGAAGTCAGCGAGAAACACAAATCAAACTGATGCCTAGGCCCAATTTGATATTGATCAGTGAGCTACCATCTCGGGCAGCCACCAAAACGGGGGGAGGGGGTGCAAATCCCACTTCAACACCATTTAAAGGCAACTGCACCTCGTAAAGGGGAGGTGAAGTTGACTGTTTTCAGTCAGTCAGGCATTGCAGTAGCAAAGATGGCAGCTGGAGGCCTCCACACTCTTCCTCCTGCAGCTAATACCCGTCTAGCGCAGTGTTGTGCGTGCACATCACAACATTCAGAGGTCTTACACCAGAAAGTCTATTGAGCTCCTGTCCCTATCTATGTGTCAGTTCTGTTCTCAGTCAATCTCCATTGGAGGGGTGGAGCTGAAACACCACATGTCCTAGCACGAGAGAGAGAGCAAGGTGGGGTGAGAGAGAGAGAGGGTGAGGTGAGTGTGTGTGTGTGTGAATGAGAGGGGGAGAGAGACGGCGAGGTGAGTGTGTGTGCGCGCGTGTGTGTGTGAGAGAGAGGGCGAAGTGAGTGTGTGTGTGAGAGAGGGCAAGGTGAGTGTGTGTGTGAGAGAGAGGGCAAGGTGAGTGTGTGTGTGAGAGGGCGAGGTGAGTGTGTGTGAGAGAGAGGGCGAGGTGAGTGTGTGTGTGAGAGAGAGGGCGAAGTGAGTGTGTGTGTGAGAGAGGGCGAGGTGAGTGTGTGTGTGAGAGAGAGGGCGAAGTGAGTGTGTGTGTGAGAGAGAGGGCGAGGTGAGTGTGTGTGTGAGAGAGAGGGCGAGGTGAGTGTGTGTGTGAGAGAGAGGGCGAAGTGAGTGTGTGTGTGAGAGAGAGGGCGAGGTGAGTGTGTGTGTGAGAGAGAGGGCAAGGTGAGTGTGTGTGTGAGCGAGAGAGGGGGAGAAAGGGTGAGGTGTGTGTGCTTGTGAGAGTGAGAGAGAGAGAGAGAGAGGGCGAGGTGAGTGTGAGAGTGAGGGGTGAGGGGTGAGAGGGAGGGCAGTGTATGTCCGGCTCACTCCCAGTCTCAGGGTTCTCATTCACCCTGACCCCCACTCACCATCACGCACTCTCTCAGGTGGGTGAGAGTGAGCACCTGAAACTGAGCGAGTTGGACACACACATACATGCGCACGCCTTTTCACACTCTAGTGGTCATCTTTATTTATTACTCATTTTTTAAATGATCAATTTATTGTTTTGACCTTTTTTTGTTCAGTGAGTTGTTTCCTTTCAGACATCAGCTGTGTTTTATGAAATTCATGTTTAATGTTGTGCCAAACCTCATCTTTCTGAAATTAGCTCATCGGTCCCTTGATTGAGAAAAAAATTGACATGTGCCCCCCCCCATCACCTGCCGTAAAAAGGTTGGACAAGTCTGTCCTAGCAGATCCCATAAATTGCCAGTCTTGCTGTAAACCTATAAATTATGCATGAGTTGAACACAGGTTCATACCAGAAGCTGTATTCCTTAGAGCAACACCAGACTACATACACATTCAGCAAGTCATGTCTGGAAAATACTTACTAAAACCACAGAAATCAAGCTAAAGGACATCACTTACACACAATGAATGTGAATATGGATCAGTCGTTACTGTCTCACCAACATAAACTAGCTTGCTAAATACATTTCTGTAAAGACAGTGTCCCTTTGACAAAACATAGGGAAAAGGTTTTGCCTCATTTAAATTCCACAGCATGGTGTACATGGTAGCCATACAAACACAAAATGAGAGAGAACATATGCAGGGACAAACCCATTCGTAATCATCCCAGAACACAAGCAGTTCGTATCAATCACATCGCAATTCCGTTTTTTTAATTTTCTAGGGTTGGCTGCAGCACCTAATTAATCTCAGGACAGGATTCTTCCACATTTGATCTATCAGCATGTTCCATGTATGACAGAGTATTCAACCTAATGAATATCTTGGCAATGCAAATTGCCCTCCTTCAAGTGTTTCGAAAGTTATTATTCAATCTGCTTTCATCACCTTTATCAGTGTACCCCAGATCAATGCTCACCACGTGAAACAAAGAAATCCCCATTTCGCATCTGATTCTTCTGCCAATTACTTTCCATCTGTATCTTCTGGTTACTGACCCTTCTGCCATTCGAAACAGTTTCTCCTTTTTACTCTGTCAAAACCCTTCATGATTTTAAACACCTAAATCAAATCTCCGCTTAGCCTTCTCTGCTCTAAGGAAAACAGCCCCAGTTATTCCTGTTACGACCAGGATGGGGGGAGAATGGGCACGAATTATCAAGCTCCACTATTCCACAGGCTGCGCCATTAATTTAAATGTTTAATTTTCTCACCAAAATGGCCAATTGCTTACCTACGCCTGTAGCACGCAGAAGAAAAGAGACCCTGACCAGGCTTCTTTCAAAAAAACTCAATGATTAATTTATTATAAAACAAAACTACTTTTAAACAAGTTTCAAGAACTGTTTGACACACAATTGTAATCTGGAAGTGTAACTAACTAACCCTTTTAAACTTCCCCAGCACAACATGGACAAACATACACAGACAAAAGACACGCAGGTAGTCTCTGTAGAGTCAGGCGGATGGAAAAAAAACTCTCTTAGAAAGAAAAAATTAAAGTTCATGGAGGTTCGATGCTGTCGATCTGAAGTTCCCTCAGGTGGAGAATAGGCCCAGATCCCCCCAGAGGACAGGTGGCTGCTGGGCCCAGTGTATATTTGGAAGTTCACCAACGATGCTTCAGAGTGGAGGAGAGTACAGCTGGATCAATTCTTCCTGTCTCAGCTAGCAAGTCCAAAATTATGCAGACAAACTACACCAATTAACTAGCTACAGGTCGAGAACCACACACTGTTTCACTAAGCAAAGAGGGAGAGACAGCTAGGCAGAGTAGCCTTCTGTCCTCAGCATTTCCCAAACAAGACTGAAAGTTTGAACCTGTAGTTTTGCTTAAGGTTTTTTTTCTCTGCCGTGTGATTGCCTTTTGGTCTTTCAGCTTTTCATTAATTATTTGCAGTTCCAAACAAACAAACAAACAACCAACTTCTTCTCAAGTACTACGTAGCTCAGGCAATTGTTTGGAAGAGGCCCGTTTGTTGACAGTTCCAAGGTGAACTTATGACCCTTTCAAAAAAACTCAGCCTCCTAATGCCCAAATACTGCAATGTCCTTCCATATTTTAAAAAAAAAGAAAATTCCAGTTTAAAGAAATATAATTCTAATACTCGTGTCCTTCCTCAGAACTGAAGTCCCTCATCTCTGGTATCATTCATGTATACCTTCTCTGCACCCTCTCTAAGGCTTTGACATTCTTCCTAAAATGTGGTATCCGGAATTGAGCAAACACACTAAATCATTGGTTTGGCCTCAGTTAAAGATTTAACCTCACTTCTTTGTTTCTATACCCTGCACCTCTGTAAATAAAGCCAAGGATCCCATATGTTTTTCCTTCAAAAGCAGCCTTATCACCGTGACCAGCCGGCTTCCCAGGCTTGTGTACACACACAGCTCTGTTCCTGTACCCACTTTAACTTTGTGCTATTTAATTTCGATTGCCTTTGCTCATTAGACTTTCCAAAATGCATCACTTCACATTTCTCTACATTAAATTTCATTTGCCATGTGACTATCAAACCGCCCAACCCCATTCAACGGATATTTGAGGGTTCATGGGAGTTTGCTAATCCGGTCTACCTCTGTCTTGTAGGCCTGGAGAAGGCGTACGACCCCGTTCCTCAGGATATTTTGTGGGAGGTGCTGCGGGAATATGAGGTGCCGGTGCCATTTCTGCTTGTTGTCAGGTCCCTCTATTCACGGACCGAGAGTTGTGTCCGTATTCCCAGCGTTAAGTCAAATTCATTCAAGGTGAGTGTTGGACTCCACCAAGGGTGCGTCTTGTCTCCACTCCTGTTCGTGATTTTCATGGACAGGATATCAAGGTGCAGCTGAGGGACAGAGAGGATCCAGTTTGGGGGCTTGAGGGTGGCATCTCTGCTGTTTGTAGATGATGTCATGTTTCTTCCCTCATCCGACTGTGATCTCCAGCGCACTCTCAAACGTTTCACTGACAAGTGTGACACGGCTGGGATAAGGATCAGCACCTCCAAATCGGAGGTCATGGTTCTCTCCTGGAAAAGAGGGGGTTGCTCTCTCCAGGTGAGGGGGGGAGAACAGCTTCCCTTAGTGGAGAAGTTCAAGTATCTCGGGATCTTGTTCGCGAGTGATGACAGGGGGAGGGTGAGATTGACCAGCGGATCAGTGCAGCGGCTGCAGTTCTGCAGGCCTCCACCAGCCTGTGGTGGTGAAGCGGGAGCTGAGCTTTAGGATGAAGCTCTTGGTTTACTGGTTGATCTATGTCCCTATCCTCACCAATGGTCATGAACTATGGGTAATGGCCGAAATGATCAGACTGCAGGTACAAGCAGCGGAAATGAGGTTTCTCTGCAGGGTTGCTGGGCGTACTGTCCAGGACAGGGTAAGGAGCTCGGCAATCCAGGAAAACCTTGGAGTAGAGTCGCTGTTCCTCCAGATCGAGAGTGGCCAGTTGAGGTGGTTCGGGCATCTGATAAGGATGCCCCCTGGTGGGCTCCCACTGGAGCTGTACCGGGCACGGCCACTGGGCGGAGACCTTGAGGCCAACCCAGGACACACTGGAGGAACTACATCGCTTGGCTGGCCTGGGAATGCCTGGGAATCCCCCAGGAGGAGCTGGAATCTGTGGCTGAGGAAAGAGAGGTCCGGTCGGCCCTGCTCATCTCACTGCCACCATGTCCCTCACCAGGAGAAGCGGGGTGAAAATGGATGGATAGATGGATGTGACTATCCATTTTACTAGTCTATGTCCACCTGGGGTCTGTTACCATCCACCTCATTGTTGGCTTGTTCTGTGTCATCTGCAAACCTTGAAATTATGCACAGTATAGCCCAAGCCCGGGAGTCCAGGACAATATCAACTGATCCATGTTCACTTTCATTGTGTGTAAGTGATGCACTTTAGCTTGATTTCTGTGCTTTTAGTAAATGAGTGTTTTCCAGACACTACTTGCTGAATATGGAGGTACTCTGGTGTCGCTTTAAGGAATACAGCTCCTGGCGTGCACCTGTGTTCAACTCATCCATCAATAAATGTTGTTGTTAAATGAAATGTTTATTTCGATGTAATGATGGGGTGGATTTTATCTGACTGGGTGTCTGGTGGAAACCAGTCCAACTAGTTAATTTCCCACCTGCCAGTGACAGCACAAGGGCTATGATGATAGGTTATATTAAACTGGCAGGCTTATTTAAATACCATCAGTGCACCTCCTTTTCGGAGCAGATGTGAGGAGGTGCAGAACAGCTGCCGTTGATCAGGCAGCCCTCAACCAGCAACTGGCTTCCGAATAAGTGACATTCAGGCAATTCTCCAGGATTTATCCGGAGAGCAACACTGATGGGTTATACATGGTCACCTTTGTCAGCACATTCCTCTAGAGGGAAATAGCATTTGTGATGTTGAAGGTGCTGCCCCCCTTTGGCGAGTGACCACTGCAGCAGACGGGAACCACCAGGAGTTTATTGGTATGGGTTTTGGCATGAGCCTGAGTACAGAGTACAGAAGGTACAAGGCTGTCGCCAATTCTTCACATGATAAGCTCCTGTTGGCATGACCATGAGGAGAAGATTGGAAACGTCTTCATGAGTATTTCCTGAGATAGAAAGAGTGCCATGGGAAGCTGAGTCAGGTTTTAGCACTCCTACACTCCCCCAGTTGTATAAAATGGTTCATGGAGGGTCAGCTGTGGCTCAGGTGGTAGCACTCGAGTCAAAAGAAAGATTGTGGGTTCAGGACCCACTCCAGCGCCTCGAGCACAATCTAAGCTGACACTCCCTTGCAATAACTGAGGGAGTGCTGCACTGTCAGAGAGGCTTTACATGCTCTCTGACATGGATATAACTTATCCCATGGCATTTCAACCAACAATATGAAAACAGATTATCCGATCATGAACATATTGCGGAATCTTGCTGTGCAGGTTGCTGTGTTCCTACATTATTACAGCAATGACTACACTGTAAAAGTACTCCATTGTCTGTAAACTTGCTGAGGTTGTGACATCACAAACAGTGTCTGGGAAAGGAGACCAAAAAGGGTAGAAGCTGCAATAGAAAAGAGAACAAAAAGAATCTGTACAAAGATCAAAGACTTGTGTCAGCCTGTCTGTCTGTCACCATCCTGAATATCAGGGAGCAGCCCTACACAACTTGCCAGGAGGAAAGAATTACCAGCTGTCACTGTACATATTTGCACAAAATCCAACTCACATTCTGGAAAAAGTTTCTCAATTAATCGGGTGTCAACCACATGTAACAAGTCCTTTTTTAAAAAGGCAACAATTCACTATCGCATTAAGTGCAGTGCAAAACAATCCCTCACACAGAACAGTATAAGGCACTTTACAGATGTTATATTACACTGAAGTGCCTCTGGTATCTTTCTCCTTTTTGCCGTGTTGAGTGCATTCCTCTTCTGCATTAGCCAGGATTCAATAGAGTTTTATTTTGAGAATGCTTGTGTAAGTTTTTATTGTACAACTGATCTGTTGCCAAACAAAAAGGCAGTGGCTACCCCATATACTTTGGCACCACAAGTTCTCTTTAATGAAATGTATTCCTGACCTCCGCAGGCAAGGGGGAGTTTCCATTCTCAATATTCTTATTTTCCACTTAAACCTTTTGTATCATAGCACAAGCAGTCTTGGTGGGATGGAAAGCTAATCCAGTGCTATTCAAATCAGCAGGAAAATGGATCCTAATTTAACAATTCACAGCAAATCATAAGTATTCACAGTCACCCATGAGAGAGTGACACCCAGCAAATGATACGATACCCATAAATACACTGGAGATCATGTTCCAACTTCACTGTAGCCCCTGCTCTGATTGCCCAGCGATTTAACTTTAAAAGCAAAAAACAAAAGTTTATATTCAAGAACATCAGTCTCTAATTCATTAGAATGTAACTGTTAAATATATAAAAGTGCAGGCTGGCAATTGGACAGTGGAGTATGATGGTCAGTGGTCATTCACCTGGCTTTAAATACAGCTCAGCCTGACGCACAATTAAAAAAAATCAAAACTCCAAAAGGCTGATAAATAGCTCAAGAAAAGTCTGACACCACGAAACATCACTGTTCATCTGAAGAACGGCCCTGAACTGGAATCTAGACCAAGCACATGGTTTCAAGGCGACTGAATAAATTAAAATTCCATTGGTTTTCATTTTATTTCATTGGTTTTCAGGAACCAACTTCATATTTGAACATCACATTCCATTATTCAGTTGTTTTTCTTGTGAAAACTGAAACCTATTAACTTCACATTTGGCACACAAAGCCAACGCAAGTGCAGTTAGATGTGAACTTGTCATAGTCTAAATTGTAGCAAGCACCAGTATTGCTTCAGCTGTATAAAAGGGGAAAACTGAAAGACACAAACATATAATGCTTGCAGCAATTGATTTAAAAGTGTATAGAGGGCCTTAGAGGCATCCGGGGTCATGTTGCCCAGGAAATTTTAACTAATGAGGTATTTTTAGGGCATTCTCCAACATTTTGAAATGTAGTAGTGAGAGAAGAGGGACATGGAGGAGGAGATAACTCCAAGGAAGTCCAGTGGTGCCAAGGGGGCAGGTGGCCCAGAGTGTTGCTAACTACATCTTCTGTCTTCGGCAGAGCTTCGGGATCGAGGTTAAAATCAAAGAACTGGAAGAACTCGGCAGGTCTGGCAATATTTATGGCGGGAGAAACAGAGTTAAGTAACGTGTCAAGTCAAATAGGACTGCTTTGGAACCAGGATCGAGGATGATTTGCTTCCGCTCCGGGTCGGTGGGTTCTGAGATGGCTGAAAAATCCAATGCACAAGATGCAGATTCTGCCACATGTGGAACAGTTGGTGCTTGGAGGGTCGGGTTGATGAGTTGTTGGGAGGTATTTGCACTCTCGCCAAGGTCTCAACGGCACCTCTGCACGCTCCTGAAGTATCTCAATCCATTCAGTGCCTTCCTGGGTGAACCTTCTCCGTTTTGGTCTGTCACAAACCAGGGTCTCCCATTAGTCAGCAGGGATGTTTGACCTCTTCAGGGATGTTTTGAGGACATCCCTAAAACATCTCCACTGTCCTCTTGGGAGTCTCCTGCCATGGCCGAGTTCCGAGGAAAGCAATTGCTTCGGGTGTCGGGTGTCAGGCAAATGAACATGGTCTGCCCAGCGGAGTTGATTTTGAATGACTCGTGCCCGATGCTGGGCATGTTGGTTTGGGAGAGGTTGCTGCCGTTGGACTGGCTTTCTTGCCATCAGTTTTGGAGGATCTTGTGAAAGCACCACTGGTGGTACTTCTCCAGTGCTTTGAGGTGTCTGCTGTAGGTTGTCCCAAGTCTCTGAAGCGATTAGGAGCTTGGAGATCATTGCTGGCCGGTAAACCATGACCTTAGTCTCAGGTTTGAAATCCTGGTCTTCAAATACTTTTTTCCTCAGCCAGCCAAAGGCTGAGCTGGCACAATGGGGACGATGATGAATTTTGTCAACTGTCTTCCTTTGTAGAGAGGCTCTCAAGATCCACATTTTCCAGGATCTCGCTACTGATCTTAATCGAGTGGGTGGAAGAAGTTGTGCTGTGGGAGTTGGTTGGAAGAGGACCACGTCGTTTGGGTCTGGAATGCACTGCCTGGAAGTGTGGTGGAGGCAGGTTCAATCGAGGCATTCAAGAGGGCATTAGATGATTGTTTAGACAGAAACAAAGTGCAGGTTTACGGGGAAAAGGCATGAGAATGGCACTGAGTTATAATGCTCATTCAGAGAGCTGGTGCAGATAGGTTGAATGGCGTCCTTCTACACCATAAAAATTCTGTGATCGGTTTTCTGGGTGTTTAGTGAAAGGCCCATTTTCTCATATGCTTTGGAGAAGGAGTTGGCAATGACCCTGAAGCCCAGTTTCTAAGTGAGTGCACATACAAGCGTCATCTGCATACTGGCGTCATCTGCATACTGGAGTCCAATGACTGAGGTTGGAATGGTTTTGGTCTTGCATTGATGACGGAGTAGGTTGAACAGTTTCCAATCTGTTCTGTAAATTATCTCCAAGTCTGTGGCTGATTTGTTGAAGGTTGAGGTGCAATATTGCAGTGAGATGACATAGCCTTAGTTGACCCCGGTCTTCACTGAGATAGGGTCTGTGGTAATTACACTGGTGAGGATCACGGTCTGCACGTCATCATGGAGAAGGAGGATGGTGACACATTTGGCTTCCCTCAGAAGTTTGAGGATACTCCATAAGTCCTCAAGTTAACAGAGTCAAAGGTTTTCGAGAGGTTGAAAAAGGCCATGTACAGAGTTGGGTGCTGTTCCTTGCAGTTTTCCACAGAGGGAAGATCAAGTCTGTGATGCCTCTCGATGGGCGAAAACTGCTCTGCAACCCTGTAAGGAGCTCTCTGGCCCCTGGGAGGAGGCGACCGGGGCGGGGAGAGGGGAATCCTTGCAATGATGTTCCCTGTGGAAGGCAGCAGGGAGTTTCCACCATTCCTGTCGCTGGATCAAAATCCTAGAACTCCTTCCCTACCAGCACTGTGCAGGAATTACACTACACAAGCTGCAGAGTTTCAAGGCGGCTGTTCACCTCAATAGCATTAAGTGCTGACCTTGCCAGCAAAGCCCACATGGCATGAACAAACCAATTTAAAATACAAAGCTTAGCAACAGAATGTGCAGGAGAGTAGCAGGTTTCAGGAGGACACAGGCTGTTGAAATAGACAGACACATACGCATTAAACTGTATTTATATACAAGTGTGAAGTTATGTACTTTGGGCAAAACAAGATGGAGAGTCAGTATAATTTTAACCTGTAGTATTTTGAGGGCGTGCAAGAAACAGAGGTATCGGGAGTATATACGCACAAATCTCTGAGGAAGGTGGGCCAGTTGAGACGACCATTAAAGGAAGCAAATGGCTTTAAATATAGAGACAGGTGAGTACAGAAACATGAAAGTCATGCCTGATCTTTACAAATTTCCAGTTAGACTTCAGATGGAGTATTGTGTAATCAGGAAGGGTATCAAGGCCCTGGAGGGTAATTTACAAGGAAGATATCAGGGATAAGCGACTTCAGTTTCATGGAGAAGATGGAGATGCTGGACTTAATCTTCTCTGCCCTGAGGAGAACGAGAGGAGATCTAAACGAGGTAGTCAAAATTGAGGGATTTTGAGAGAGCAAGCCTGTGGGGGAGGGTCGAAGATCATAGATTTATAATGATTGGCAAAAGAGCCAGTGGGGAAATGAAGATCATTTGTTTCACACTAATGGTTAAGATTTGAAACACGCTATCTGAAAGCCTACTGGGAAAAGCAGAGCAGCAGGTATCAGACAAACACAGGAACACTAATATCATAATTAGCACAAAGTGTGGAGCAGCATAGCTAAGTTACAGATAACCATACAGCTTATTGGTTAGTCTCTTTAATAGCTATTACTTTAGTGTAAGCCAAGCAATTAAATATCCTAAAAGTTACAAAGAATCTATAAACATATTTAATCTTTTAAAGAATACAGACTATGATATGCACAGCGGGTTGTGTGTCTTAACTGCAGTATGTGGGAGTTGATGAAAAGAGCGGCTGCCCCGAGCAAGCACATTTACAGTCAACATCTGTCCCCAATCTCTCTGGCTCAGAGTCAATGAGCTGCAGTGCAAGTTGGAGACACTCCAAGACACAAGTGAGGGAAAGAAGTATCTGGTCAGCTTGCTCCAGACTTCATTCACACCTCAGAGCGGTCGGTGCACGATCAGAACAGGTTTGGTGCGATAAATAAAAGCAAATGCTGCGGATACTGGAAATCTGAAATAAAAACAGAAAATGCTGGAAAAACTCAGCAGGTCTGGCAGCATCTGTTGAGAGAGAAAGAGAATTAACGTTTCGCGTCCAGGTGACTCATCTTCAGGTTTGATGTGATGATCGTTTAAAGTGAAGGGAAGCCAGGTGAGGTAATGAATAAGGATTCGTAGAAAAAAGCTTGCATTTATGTAGTGCCTTTCACGGCCATCAGCTGTCTCCAAGTCGTTTACAGTCAATGACGCACTTCTGAAGTGTAGTTACTGTTGAAATATGGGATACACAGCACCCAGTTTGCACACAGCAAGCTCCCACAAAGAATGTGACAATGGCCAGATAATCTGCGTCCAAACTAATCCTATTCAACTTGTACAATACCAATTTTGATGTTTATTTGAAGTGAATTCGATGGAGGGAACTTACATTACACAGCTCATCTTGTCTTCAGCAATTCCCAACCGCTTAATGACTTTCAAAGTGTAAGCAAACAACAGTCAATCTGCACACAGCAAGATACCACAAACAGAAACCAAGATGAATGAGCAATTCAGTTGAATATGGTTTTGCTGATGGTAGAAAGTGTCAGCTGAGGCAGGAATATTGGTCAAAACACCAGGGGAGCTTGCTGCCCATTGTCAACTCGTGCCAGAGAAGCTCATAATACCCAGCAGAACTATAGTTAACATCTCAGGGAAGGACACATCTGAAGTAGGGTTTGAATCCATGACTTAGGCTCAAGAAGCAAGTGTATTACTACCAAACCAAGTTGGCATTACAATCAAACGCCCTGCTGATTTGTTATAGGATTAATTCTAGAATATTACAAAAGAAGGTGCAGACTATTAATCATTTAAGTAAAACTACAGGTCGCTTTGTGACAGAAATAGTGAATTCTAAGCAGGGACAGGGAGCAGAGAATTGCGATAAATATAAGACACAATTTTAATGAACTCACAGCCCTTTACGTCAAGATAAAGATGTTTGAATATTCATCACAGCTGTTGGCAGATTGGGTTACCATTGATCTGATATTTTAAATATGGTTCAGAATGATCCCTATGCAGTACTGTTTTTAATCATCTGAGAATGTGGGTTTTAAAACCAGCTTTAATTCCAACTGGGCTGCTCAATCATAAAGGTTCTTTAGTTAATGTCTCCAAACATTGGTTAATGCTACACAGAATTTAATATGTTCAAAACAAGATGATCAGTAGGTCAGTGAAAGGAGTAAGGCACATCATTAATAATTAATGAACTTATGGTAAACTCATCATGCAAGACAATAATTTCTTACATTAATGACCCAGAATCTGCTGCAGTGAGGCACCTCATGATGTACACCATAAACTGGAATTTCCCCGACACGCTCCAGCTCAAAAAATGACTTGCCCTGAAAGCGAGAGCTGATAATGCCATGGCAAGGGCACTGGGGTATATGGGGCCTTGGTGATGCAGTCTCCTCTCTGTTGGAGACGAAGCACAGTTTGGGTGATTGCTTTGCTGAACACATCCATTCAGAAACACAACCATTTTAATTCTCTGCCCTATTCCCACTCTGTCCTGATCCTCCCGCATTGTTCTAATGAAGCTCAACAGAAGCGAGGAACCTCACCTCATCTTTCAATTAGGAATTTTACAATATTCCAGACTCACTATTACGTTTAACAACCTTATATCTTAAAGGCCATTCTCATTTTCTCTCAGACAGCAGTTTCTGCTAACAGGGGATGTTTGCACCAGGGCCACTGGGAGGGGAGGTGGTGTGGGGCCTGGTATCGGTTGGAAATCTCCATCAGTACACAGCCAGAGTGTTTTGTAGTCCTGGGGTCCACCCATCTTTCTCCACCACATTCCCAGGCCAAGGCTGTAGCCATCTACATCTCCTCTGGACCCTTCTGTTCCTTTGTCTCATTATCACCCCCTTTTTTAATCTCCCCAATCTATCATAAACATGTCTCGTTTCTTTCCTTCCCCCTTTCCAGCCTCGGTACTTGCTTAAAACTGGTTTCATCTCTTTACCTTTCATCAGAACTGGAGAAAGTTATGACTCGAAACACAAACTGTTTCTCTCTCCCCAGATGCTGAAATCTGCTGAGTATTTCCAGCATTGTGGTTTTATTTAGTTCAAAACTGCATTGTCCAGCTCTCTCCCCATAACTCTGCATATTTCTCAGCTTCAAATATTTATTAAATTGTCCTTTAAAAGATGCAATGGGCTCTGTGGCAAAGCATTCCATAACCCAACACTCTACATAAGAAATTTCCCCTCACTCTAAACCTTAAATCCATGATACTTCAATGAGAGGAAATTCCCTACTTAATCTATCAAATCCTTCATAACTTTAAAATCCTCTATTAAATCTCTGCTCAGTCCTCTCTGCTCCAATAGAAATATTCTCAGAATCTCAAATTTCTCCTCATACTACAGTTTCCCATCCCAGCATCATACCTGCTGAGACTACACAGACCGAGCTCAACGGATTTAGTGTCCTTTCTCTACTGGAGTATCCAAGACTGTTCGCACTGCTCTAACTGAGGCCAAACCAGTGTTCTGTATAAAATTATCACTCCTTACTCTTGTACTCTATGCTTTTATTTTAAAAAACCCCAACTGCTGCTGTCCTTCTCTACGGCTATATCACCATAGTGTCATATACCCCAATGTAACATTTGGAGATGTCATATTTCTAAAAGTGCCAAACCTCGGGGCGTGATGTATCCATATGATAACAAATACTGATCAGCTAAAAAGAACATTTACCTTTAATTTACTAAGGGTTTCATTATTGGAACGCACACAATATAAGTGGAGTTTAATCCAGTTAATAGATACATGTCAGTTCACTAAATTACCCAACTTCTTCCATTCCAAACTGACAAGTAGCAAATATCAAATTGCTCAAAATACTGAGAGGCAGCTTTGCAAAGCCATGCCTTCTAAAATATGAAATATTTATAAATAAGAAACACAAAGTCATAAAGTTAAATAAAATGCCTGTCTCTACACATTTGTAAATCTTTTTCCTGAACATCTTGAAGTCTGGAATTCCAGAGCTCAGGGCCCAGGCAGAACACATGGCAACCAATGGTGAAGGGAAGGAAATCGGGGATACACAATGGGCCAGAACTGGAGGAATGTACTGAAGAGTGCCCCTCATGTCAGGAGCCCATGACTGCTGTGAGAACACCTGTCTCAATCTTCAATTATGGAGTTTGGGATTTGTTGCTTTTTTTGTTAGTTCTATAATCCTACAGAGACAAAGTAGGAGGAGGAAGCCAATTAGCCCTGAAATTCAATTGGATCACAGCTGATCTGTACATTAATCTCATCCAACTAGCTTGGCTCCATATCTCCATAATCTTGACTAATAAAAATCTATTGATCTCAGATTAAACATTGAGCCAACATATTTTGTCTTTGTCTGATTTTAAGGTTACTTCCCCTTTTTCTCAACTCCCCAGCGAAGAAAGGTTCTCTCTTCACTGTCTGTCCTCTCAATTCTTTTAACAATCCGAAAAACCTCAAATTAAATCAAACCTTAACCTGCTATATCCCAGGCAAGACAAGCCCACCTAACGTAATC
Organism: Cetorhinus maximus; assembly: GCF_964194155.1. NCBI lineage: Eukaryota > Metazoa > Chordata > Chondrichthyes > Lamniformes > Cetorhinidae > Cetorhinus > Cetorhinus maximus. The sequence continues at coordinate 36,619,062 of NC_135904.1, forward strand.
CCTCCTCGTAATCAAACCCTTGGAGCCCTGTGATCATTCTGGGAATTTGGACTTTCCAAGGCCAATAATACCCAAGATGCAATGTCCAGCACTACACACGGTTTTCCAGATATGGAATAACAGAGGCTTTATGTGACTATAGCAGACTTCTCTTTACATTCCAGCTTTCTAGTTATAAAGGTTAACATTCCATTAGCCTTTCTGATTCTTACCCGACTAATATATTTTAATATATGGATTCTAAACTTTGATTATTTATTCATATAAGAATACTCAGATCTATCTATGGTCCACAGTGGATGACTTAACACTCCTGGAACTTCCTCTCTAACAGCACTGTGGGTGTACCTACACCACATGGACTGCAGCGGTTCATGAAGGCAGCTCACCACTACCTTCTCAAGGGCAACTAGGGATGGGTAATAAATGCTGGCCCAGCCAGCGAAGCCCACATCCCATGAATGAATTTTTAAAAAACTTAGCTGCATTATTTCAAAATCCATCTGCTACTACTTTGCCCATTCATCTCATCAATCAATGCCTGTAAGTTCCCTTCCTACACTCCTCACTGTACACCATCATTGTAACCATAGCAGACATGGATATATGGCTCTCTATGCCAACATCCAAGCCAATAATAAACAGAGTGAATAGTTAAGGCCTCATCACAGATGGATATCACTGGTCTTCCAGTCTGAGTAATTACCCATTTTCCCTTCTCTGTCTTCTATCACTTAACCAGGTCAACTGGTTCTACCAAATGGTTCTGGCTCATGTCAGTTATATCAAGTCCCTCCCCTCACTTTTGTTTCATGAATGGAAATTAGACTGCTTTAGTGAGCAGAGGCAGGCTCTGGAGCTGAAAACCACCCCCAGATAACGATTTTTAAAAATGGGTCGAAAAGTTGGCCAATCAGAATTTGCCACAATTTGTTGTTTGCAAACACGTCCTTTATCTGAAAATGCAAAAAAAGACCGACAGCACCAACAACCAAAGATGATTAGGAATCGTAAAGGTAACTGCATATTTGTTTTGTACAATAACTATACTTTACATCAATATAGTAAACCATCTCAAAGTGCTTCACAGGAGTGACTACCAAATTAACTCTGACAATGAACCACATAAGGAGACATTAGGACAGATGCCCAATAGCTTGGTCAAGGGAGTAGGTTTTAAGGAGTGTCTTAAAAGGAAGGGAGGGGTGAAGAGGTTTAGGGAGGGGATTGGAGCTTAGGGGTGGCAGCTGCCTTTTCTAGCAAGTACTATTTCTTACATAACTTATTATACATGGTTTTTGGATGCAACACTTGATGTGATGCTGTACATGGGTCATGGGATCCCCAGTCAGCCACCCAGCACCCAGTGGTCATCTCTAAACTGAACAAAAGATCAAGATCTCTCCCCAGTATAGTTTGGACCAAAAGCCTTCAAATAAAGAGTTATCAAAGAACAACAGGAATTGTTTGCATTCCAAGATTAGTTGCAGCTGCTACTTGTCTGGATATTTTGACTTAATTTCCTTAATGTTTCAGCCATCAGAAACAATGAGTTCATCAACATCTCCAACCAGTCTTTTTAACCACAGGGATCATTATCTCAAAAACGATACTGATTCACACAATGTAATCCTTTAGCATCACTTATTTTTCAGATGAGACAATATCAAGGAGAAAAACAGTCTCAGCCAGAAGGCTCAATTATGTGGTGGATTTTACATATATAGTCAACCTCCACTGTCACAAAGACAAAGACATTTCCTGTAAAAATGCAACTAATTACAGCCAGTGAGCTTCTGATTTGTCCAAAAATAATTGTGCTTGGCACATTAACTTTGACAAGAAAAAACATATCAAACAAGATTCAAGGCATTCTTTATATTCAGGGCAGTGCCCTATTCATTCCTTACCCAGTCACACTCCAACAGTTCCACCCCACACCCCCCCACACCCACCCCACAGCTACCGCACAATTTCCCACTCACTCCAAGTATGCCTGCAAATAGTACTTTAAAGACAAAATTGCACAATCACAACAACTGACTACTTGTTGGCTAACAGGTTAGAAAGGAGAGAAAGATCAGGAGGAGTCATGAGGAGGTTGGGAAGGCAGGCCTGATTCCCAGAAGAATGGTTCTCCCATGGCATTGCTCATGGTGAGAGGGCATGATACAAGGGGAGTTTAGTCTAGAGTAGAAATTCTGCTCCCATACACCATGGACAGAGAACTGAAAATCAAAAGGCAAAGGCACTGCAGCTGCAAGGATTTTCAAACCAGCCATTGCTGAGGACGCAGGCAGGCTGTGTTGATCTGGCGCACAAGTCTCTTAAAGATTTCAAATTTACTTAAATGAAGGTAACACCTCTCAAGTGGTCTCAATTTATGATAATCCGCTCCATTACCACAGCAGGGAAAGTTCCTCAATGGATGCCCTCCTGCAGTAACGACCAGAACCTCACCAACATCACCAGCTTCACCCCATGCATCTTCCCAACCAGGTTTCATCAGGGCAAAACATATCCGGAAATGCAAATAATTTGACAAGAGTTTGTAGAGACAGCGAGTCAAGTATTACAAGTGCTTCTTTGAAACATAAAAGCGTAATTTTATTTTGTGTTATGGGTACTTTTGAAAGTTGGCATGACATTTAATATTTACTAACTAACCTGTAGTATGAGTAGTCCGGGGTTTGGAATGCAGTTGCAAAATTTAAAGTGGTCCCAAGCTAAATTGGAGAGTGGACCAGGGCAGGGGATGAGGTAGCTGGGGAGTGCAACTCTATATGAAGGTGGTAAGTATAACACACAGTAAGCCAGGAAGAGAGGCGTGGAGTTTTAAGGTTAAAACTGGACCTAGAGAGAGAAATGGAGAATAAGGTGAGCTGTGATGACAATTTCCTGGATTTAACTTCCAATGGTACAGGGGAGAAGCAATTGAAATTTGCAGGGGAAAATGGAGTCAAGATCAGCAATAGCTAACTTACTGGCACAACAGGCTGGAAGGGCTGAATGGCCACCTCCTGTTCCTAAGTTAGTGTAAATCTGAAAGCAAGACTGACTTTTCACACAGAAAGCTACAACCTGCAGTTTGCAAGCTTCAATTCTGCCTAATTCCAGGCAAAAACATGTCAGGGACATCGAAAATGGCAACGCTGGGAGCTGTAGCACCAGGTTTTTTTTTGAGTGGTTTGTCTCAGTGTTTGCTACACTCAGACTTCGTACTGCAACACATCAAACATGCAATTTATATTGGTGCACCCTCTAGAGGTACAGCCAGGTATAACCAGCTGAAAAGCCACACAGGGAGCTCAGGTTCAATGCAGCGGACCAAAGATTACAGCCTACGTTTCCTGTGCATATCCTTCTACAGAACATCAGATCTGATACACCATTCTAATAAATTCTGCTTACTTTCTGCAGTTTTCCTCTGATGGTAACTTACTTTTCCCCCATATGCCACTTCCATTTTCATTTTGTAAAGTTTAGAACATTTTCCCTACTCTCCATTTGATTTGGCTAAAAACAGGGTCCAAAAGTTTATTTTCAGAGCTAATTGAACAGCAAGGATGTGGAAAACAGACACATTGATGTGCAGAAACAAGTAAAAATAGAGGGCTCTGTTAAAATAGTACAACCAGGATTATTCACCAGGAGTTAAAAAGCAACCTATTAAAAACAGTAATAACAGTCTCTTTATAATGAGTAAAGTTCCCATGTCTGGCTTTCCTACCTTTATTCTATGCTATCCAATTTACACAGGTTATTTATGGGATGTTCAAAGGCTTGGAAGCCCTATGGTAAGACAATTCCCCCACCCCATACCCCCACCTTCCTGTTGGGCAGTCACCCCAGACCCATTCAATAATCTGGGTTCTTACTGGGAAGATGGGCTTGTGTAGGCTACAGCACATGGTCCAGTAGGTGGCAATCACACCGAGCTCTGAAGATGAAAACAGAGTTTATATTCCTGGAGCAAAAAGCTTCACCATCAAGTGTGTACATCAGGAATGTCAACCGTGTCCGCAGAGAAACTTCCACCTATTGGTGACTCCTCCTGTCAGTCAGATTTGATTTGTAGAACCTTCTCCTGCAAGTAAAATAATTGTGGGTCCAAATAATATTCAAGGGCTTCAGGGTAATACAGACCTCCTCAGGCCAATACCATCAGGCATATTAAACTGGAATCCCATCTGCCTCTACAAATGGATAAAAGATCTTCCGGCACTATTGTGATGGAATCAATTTTGGGGGGCGATTTTTTAGTCCGTGTGTTTTTATAAGTTAGCATCTGTGGGGACAACCTCTGGTTATTTAAAGCGCAGAGTGTACCCAGCTTGGCTACATTAGACCCTGCATAGAAACAGGTACCAAACCCTGTTGGGAGATTTGAACAGGTCACAGATCACTCCAAGTGGCACAGTGAACAGCAGCCCATGGGGAACAGATGAAGAGGAGAGTCTGCTCCATGTTGCTGAGGGAGCTGGGGCCTCGGAGAAGCCCACTGAACCATCAGCCCTGAGCTGCTAAGAGTTGGGGCTCAGGGGAGCCCAGGAACAGGGTTTACTCTGTTTTTGAGGAGATTGGAACTCGGGCAAGTCCAGAAGCAGTTGCTGGCAGCAGCTTGGCTGAGAAAACGGATGTGTTAAGGGTGAGGATTGAGACGTGGAATTGTGATAAAGTAGCCATCACTGAGACGTGGTTGAGGGAAGGGCAGGATTGGCAGCTCAACATTCCGGGATATAGAATCTTCAGGCGAGACGGGGGAGCGGGTAAAAGAGGAGGAGGCGTTGTATTATTAGTTAAGGAGTCAGTTACTGCAGTAAGGAGACATGATATCTTGGCAGGAGCATCGAATGAAGCTTTGTGGGTACAGCTTAGGAATAAAAAAGGGGCAACCACATTGTTAGGTGTTTATTATAGACCCCCAGATAGTCAGTGGGAAATTGAGGAGCAAATATGTGCACAGTTTGCAGAGGTGTGTAAAAGCAATTACCCTATTGTTATTATATTAGGTGATTTCAACTTTCCCAACATTAATTGGGATAGACATAGTGTTAAGGGCTTGGATGGAGTGGATTTCTTGAAATGTGTACAGGAGAACCTTTTAGGTCAATACGTAGAGGGTCCAACAAGGGACGGCGCAAGTGCAGGACCTAATTCTGGGGAATGAAGCCGGACAGGTGGCTGAGGTGGTGGTGGGGGAGCATTTTAGTGATAGCAACCACAACATGGTACAATTTAAGCTTGTTATGGACAAAGAAATAGAAAAGTTGCAAAAAATTGTTTTGGATTGGAGCAGAGTGGATTTTAGTAAAATAAGGCAGGATCTGGCCAAGGTAGACTGGGGACAGCTACTTGTGGGGAAATCTACAGAGGAGCAGTGGGGGGCATTCAAAAAGGAAATAGGGAGGTTACAGCCTCAACATGTTCATTCTAGGGTGATAGGAAGGAGTAACAAGCCCAGAGAACCATGGATGACCAGAGATATACAGGTTACAATGAGAAGGAAAAGAGAGGCTTTTAGCAGGTACAAGGGGAGCAAATCAGCGGAGGCATTAGTGGAGTACAGAAAGTGCAGGGTGGAGCTTAAGAAAGCAATTCGGAGAGCAAAGAGGGGATATGAGAAAGCTCTGACTGGTAAAAGTGGGGAAAATCCCAAGATATTCTATAAGTATATCAATGGGAAGAGGATAACCTAGGAAAGAGGAGGGCCCATGAGGGACCAAGGGGGCAATCTATGGGTGGAGCCAGAGGACATCGCTAAAGTGTTGAATGAATACTTCACATCCGTCTTCACCCATGAGAATGAGGATAAAAGTATCAAACTTGGGAAGAGAGACTGCGAGGTTCTTAAGCAAATTGATATAGGGAGTGACAAGGTATTGGAGGTGTTGGCAGGCTTAAAAGTGGACAAATCTCCAGGTCTGGATGATTTGTGTCCCAGACTGCTGAGGGAGGCAAGGGAGGAGATCGCAGGGGCTCTGACCCAAATTTTTAACTCCTCTCTGGCCATGGGGGAGGTGCCAGAGGGCTGGAGAACAGCTAATGTGGTTCCGCTATTTAAGAAGGGTTGTAGAGATAAGCCAGGGAACTACAGGCCAGTGAGACTCACGTCAGTGGTAGGGAAACTATTGGAGAAAATTCTGAAGGAGAGAATCTATCTCCACTTGGAAAGGCAAGGTTTGATCAGGGATAGTCAGCATGGCTTTGTCAGAGGGAGGTCATGCCAACAAATTTGATTGAATTTTTTGAGGAGGTGACCAGGTGTGTAGATGAGGATAGTGCAGTTGATGTAGTTTATATGGATTTCAGTAAAGCCTTTGACAAGGTCCCACATGGGAGATTTATAAAGAAGGCAAATGCACGTGGGATACAGGGTAATTTGATAAGGTGGATTCAAAATTGGCTTACTTGTAGCAGACAGGGGGTGATGACAGAATGATGCTTTAGTGACTGGAAGCCAGTGTCCAGTGGCGTACCACAGGGATCTGTGCTCGGTCCCCTATTATTTGTCATTTATATAAATGGCATAGATGACTATGTGGGGGGTAGGATTAGTAAGTTTGCGGATGACACAAAGATTGGCCGGGTGGTTAACAGTGAGGTTGAGTGTCTTGGGCTACAGGAAGGTATAGACGGGATGGTCAAATGGGCAGATAAGTGGCAGATGGAATTTAACCCTGAAAAGTGAGAGGTGATACACTTTGAAAGGAGTAATTTGACAAGGAAGTATTCAATGAACGGCATGACACTAGGAAGTTCTGAGGAACAAAGGGACCTTGGCGTGTGTGTCCATAGATCTCTGAAGGCAGAGGGGCATGTTGGTGGGGTGGTGAAAAAGGCATATGGGGCACATGCCTTTATCAATCGAGGCATAGATTACAAATGTGGGGAGGTCATGTTGGAGTTGTATAGAACCTTGGTGAGGCCACAGCTGGAGTACTGTGTGCAGTTCTGGTCACCACTTTATAGGGAGGATGTGATTGCACTGGAGGGGATGCAGAGGAGATTCACCAGGATGTTGCCTGGGATGAAACATTTAAGTTATGAAGAGAGGTTGGATAGACTTGGGTTGTTTTCGTTGGAGCAGAGAAGACTGAGGGGCAACCTGATTGAGGTGTACAAGATTATGAGGGGCATGAACAGGGTGGATAGGAAGCAGCTGTTCCCCTTAGTTGAAGGGTCAGTCACAAGGGGACATAAGTTCAAGGTGAGGGGCAGGAGGTTTAGAGGGGATGTGGAGGAACAATTTTACCCAGAGGGTGGTGACGGTCTGGGATGCGCTGCCTGGGAGGGTGGTGGAGGCGGGTTGCCTCACATCCTTTAAAAAGTACCTGGATGAGCACTTGGCACGTCATAACATTCAAGGCTATGGGCCAAGTGCTGGTAAATGGGATTAGGTAGGTAGGTCAGGCGTTTCCCACGTGTCGGTGCAGACTTGATGGGCCGAAGGGCCTCTTCTGCACTGTGTGATTCTGTGATTCTGAGAAGCTGGGACCATGCCTGTGTTTAGACAGAAGCCATCACAGGGGGACGCAATCTCAGTTGACAGTCAACTCAGCTGGAAAAGAGACCAAGGCCTGGGAGCAGATTTGAGAGAAATCCAGGATCGTGGGTCTTTTGGGTGGAATAGAGCTACTGTCAGCTGGGAACAGACTAGCTCTTGGAAGTGGAGCTAAAATCCGTCATGAAGACGGCAGAGTTTTTAAAGAATTTTGAGACTCACAGTGATGATTGCTGTCTGAGTGGTTTGCTGAGAAATTCAGGAAACCTGTCTTGGTGCCGTCTGCCATTTAATGTGCAGTTTGTGGTGGTGTGTTCAACCACAGCTTGCCTGTTTATTCATGTTTACCTTATGTTAATTCTATGTTGGATTATAAGACTGAGGACTGACTTTTATTGATTTTTGTGCAGTAAAATTTCTTGTTTGTTTAAAACCGTGGAATCCTGTGGCTTTATTCTTAGTAAGTAATTGGGATTTCAAACTGCGCCTACTTTAACAATATAGGTTCCTGGTCCCTAACCAGAGTGTAACAATTTGGGGTCTCTTTTGGAATTGTAACAAAATTGCAGGCCACTGGACACTGAAAACGTAGCTGCACTAGGGGCTGGATTTTAGGCCTCCACTAGATTAGGAACAGAGGTGGGCAAGAGCTAAAGATATCCCGGCTAGCCGGCGTGCTGGTCCCCCGGCTCAGGGGCCATTTTAGTGGAGGCAGGATTGGGTGGGACAGGGGGATGGCAACAAAACGTATGTGGCGAGAAGCTAATGAGGCCAGTTAAAGGTGGTCAGCTATTTTCTCCTGTGTGGGGTAGGTTCAGCACCTGGAAACACAGTCATGACTTCTATTTCATGCTCCCAAGGGAAAATCTAGCCCTGGGGTATTCATCACACAATCTAAATTGGACATTAATTAGGTCAGTAGACCAAAGATAGCTCTCCCTACCGTCAATCTCCTGGAGAATACGTACATCATTTCTTGAACCAAATCTGTTGCTTTTTCAAACTATTAAGTCATTGCAACACCTGCTTAAATGAACATTTCCTCAATCTGTGGTACATCAACATTTCAGGGCTTGTAACCTCTGCCATATAAAGTAGAATCAATCCTTTAACTTTCCTCTTGGAAAAGGCCAAGCACCATCCATTCAAATGTCAAAGATGTCTAGCAAATGTTGTTGGTTTCACAGTAGCATAGTATATCTCAAACAGGAGAGAGTGTGTTCAGCCCATCTAGCCCACCTAGATATTTATTCCACAGTCAACATAACGCCTAGCAGATGGTCCAGTCATTACCACGTTGTTGTGGGAGTTTGCTTTTGCACAAAATGACTGCTCTGTTCCCTACATTGCAACAGACACAATGCTTCAAAACCATTGTATCGGCTGTGAAGTGCTTTGGGATGTTCTGAAGTTGTGAAAGGCACTATAGAAGTGCAAGTTTTTCTTTTCTTTTTATTTCCAGGGACATTTCAAAAAAGCCTGGAATCCCATTTGTTGACACGTATTTGTCCAGGTTCATCTTAAAACCCTTTCTCAGCTTTCCCGTATCACCATTTACGTTTGGTTTGTAATGTGCATTGAGCTAACCAAGGCAACTCATACAAAGGGCATGAGGAAGACACCAGCTCAATCACAGAACCACACCATGTTATTGAGACACTCAGCAGGATCGCTAATACGAGACTCCAAAGGTTCAATCCCCTGGGAAATGTGATTATGCTCTTATTGACAATACTAACAACAGCACTTGAAGCAACTTACCATATTCATGACAGTCAGTAAGAATCGTTGGGCAGCCTCGGCACCATGATACTCGACCATGTCAGAATCTGCCACCAGCAACGTCTCCACAGTGTATTCATTGGTTAATCGAATGGCATTTCTTCGGGGTCGCCAGTCATCAGGCTTCTTCGGTCTCTTCCTTCCTGGGAGGAGAGTTTATATGTTTATGCACATGCTCAACTACCCAAAGCATTCAGAAATACAAATGTACACAGCATCAAGCAATCTAGTCGTTGCAGCACTCATCTCCTGATCAGATGAAGACAGGTTTATAACATTTGGTTTCCCATCATTCAAACCCCACTTGCCTGAATTTTATCTTTGGCTTTAACATGGATTCATCTTTGGAACCCATTTTATCCTTTCAGGTAGTTCAGTGTCTAATCTTGCCTTGTAAAGCACCTGTGAAATGCCTTTGGACATTTTTTATTAGGTTTAAGGTGCTATATAAACACAAGTTACACACTGATCCATCCTGGAGGGCTCTATACCCCGAATGTTAAACTAATTATTAATTTCTAATCAGGTTATGGGGAGAGAGGTGACAGTGCACAGAAGACAAGAAATAGAGCATTTTTTTTGTTTGGTCAGCAGAAGAGAGGAATACATTGACACAGGCTGAGAGGCTAGCAGAACAACCTGGGGGTATTTACCAAAGGATGGTCCATGTTTATTTATTGGGGTCATCGTGGGAGGCATTGGAAACTAAACAATAGGTTACCCCCAGCTTCTTGATAGAAACATGATGTCTACTGTTCTCAATAAGGGGTTTAAATTATTCAAATGGTTTCCCAGATTAAGGGGAAAGTTTTGGGAATCGAATGTAATCAGTTTAAACTTCTGCCTGGAACATCCCAGTTGTGCCATGTTGCTATGGAAATAGGCTATGCAGGGAGGTACCCTCTGTTTTGGTTTCTCTAATTTTTCAGAGGAAAAAACAATTGATGCTTAGAATCTACTCGAGTCAGAACAGAGAAGAATACCAGCAGTAGTGGCTTTAAAGCAGCTGAAACCAATAGCAAAGGGCTATCAGAAACTAAGGGTGTTTTTGGATTTGCAGTCGTGAAGCAAGAATGCAGTGAGGCCCATGCTTGGGCTAGGGAGTCCACAATCATGAGGTGCTGAACAAGAACTATAGGGTCGCCTGGCCAAATACTAGTGGAAGCACCCCAAGAAATTTCATACCTCAGAGAATAACTGCAATACTAAGGGGAATCAAAGTGAATTCTGGAGAGCTGCGGCATACATTGCTTTAGTCGCAAGAAAAGGGTTTAAATATAAATGTTTACATTCTGTTGAGATTTAAGGGTTTAAAGCGTATGTGATTGCAAAACAGTGTTGTTAGTAGAGCTTGCTTTAACTCTTGTACAGTAAAAGTTTTTGTTTAAAACGTGAAATCTTGTGTAGCTCTTTCAGGTAATAACTGGGTGTCAAATTTCTTTTTGAAGGTTACTGGTCTCTATTGAGATCATAACAAGTAGAATGGAAATGCAAAGTAAAGGTCCATCCCACGATTACATCATTGGTTTCCTCATCAAGTTTGGAATTCTACAAAATGGAGCAAATGCTGTTCTAAATAAAGGTTTAAATACTGGCCCGGATTTCAGTGGTAATGATGTGAAATGGTCAGCATTTACCATCATTGACAGCAACTTCTGGAGCATGCACGTGCTCAGAATAACGCAGAGATCCAGAAACGTCAGTGACTATTCTTCTCCAGAGGCACTCCCCACACTGCAGTCAATTGGAAAACAACTGAATTGATGAGAACTTTCCCCCTTGCTCTGTTGGCCTCAGCGTTAGGAACATTTGAAAAAGTTATACCTTGTTGGATGAGGTGTAACTGGGTCTTTAATGGCCGACTAACTTCATAATTACTGCTAAAACCCTCACTGGTCCTGAAGCTAGTTTTATATTTGTGGAATGACAAGTCCCCCAAAATGATTAAAAATTCCTCATTTAAAAAAAAAAACTTTTTTCCCTGTTCTAAAAGTTGCTTTATCTTTATTTTAGCTTCTTAGTCCAATCATTTATTTCACTGTCTGAAAATTTAAATTAAAAGAAAAGGATATTAAGTGCTTTTAACTTGCTGGTTTGCTGTGTGTGAATATTTCAATGTGGTTGGCTGCTGTCACCAAAAATATCCCTTTGGCACCAGGTTTAAACTTCATTGGGAAACAGGAAATCCATGCCACAGGGATCGCTAGATCCTTGTGGGCTGCAGCAGGCACTCTTTTAAACATAATGGACACATTCATCAAAACTTAAGACACAAAAGCTTTTTGTAAGTTGCACATCATTTTGTGATATTTCCTGACTAGGTTTAACTTGTATTTACAGCTCGCACCCTTTAGAATTCATCCTTCAGCCACAAGGGTTGATTTTCCAAACCGTGGTCTTACCCCACAACCTCCTCCTGGTGACATTTGCCCAGAGTCTGTTGACAAAAGCTATACTGCCATTGGGGCAATGGTTCTTGCCTGCTTTACCCTCTTAAAGAGCCTCCTCTGTGAGGCGCTTTGGGGGTTGGGCAGGGGTGAGGATTTTAACCCATGTAGCAGAAACCAAGCAAATGTATAAATTCTTGGGCAAATTACCCACCCATTTGCTGCCTGGGCCCTGATTTTAAACTGCTCTTTTCAGCATTGCAGACAGGCCTGTAGCAAACAGGACCCTTCTTTAAAGATGCAAATCGAGGTCCAACTCTGAGTTTCAGGTTTGAGTGGAGAATGGCTGTCAAGCACTTCAACATGAGACAAAGCAGCGGGAAGAGGGACAGAAGAGAGTGTGTAGTATTCGTTATGCTTCTCTTTACATGATATGTAAATATAATATATATGTATGAGTTCACGTTTTTCAACTTGCCCAGGAGTGGGTTAAATTGTCCTCAGGGCCCCATGTGCTCCAACTCAGATAGCCCGGCAGTGAAGGGCAGAACTACAGCCTAGTTCTTATAACCTTCCAAGCTTTTGTTTACAGACGCAAACATTACATGTTGCACACCTCCAATCAACCACTGTTTCAGCCGGCTCCTACTTTTATATGAGCACAGGTGAATCCCCAGTTAATGTTCACCACCTTAATAGAGCTAAACACCTGCCCAACCTCGGACGGCCCGCTTCTACCTCCTACCCAAAATCCACAAACAGAACTGTCCGGGCAGACCGATCGTGTCAGCCTGTTCCTGCCCCACGGAACTCATTTCTCGTTATCTTGACTCCCTTCTCTCTCCCCTTGTCCAGTCCCTTCCCACCTACATCCTTGATTCCTCTGACCCTCTCCTAATATTACTCAGTTCTGTTGAAGGGTCATGAGGACTCGAAACGTCAACTCTTTTCTTCTCCACCGATGCTGCCAGACCTGCTGAGTTTTTCCAGGTAATTCTGTTTTTGTTTTAAACATCCAATTAATGTACATTAACACCATGTACTTCATGAGATCCTAATTTGCAAGGAGCCTAATTGCTGCCAAAACCTGCAGCATTAAAAAGGGGAAATGAATGGGAGCGGAGTGAGAAATGGAACCTCTCCATTTTTAAAGCTCCCTAGCTCCTTTCCTACTCAGAGGGGAAATCATCCCATTTGGTTTTAAGCCGAGCTCACCAGCCAGACAAAAAACAAACAGCGCTTTGCGAAATCTGCTCAGTTTCTCTTTGCTGGCCATTCAGGATTGGTTATTTTCATAAATCCTTAACTAGATTTCTGGCCACTTTCCTCACTTGTGATGTAAAATAAAACACAGTGGCAGTCAAAGCCAGAGTGACAGAAAAAGCATGATGGAGAGTGACTAATATCTGTCACACTGTGACCATACTTCAAATAAAGCCTTCAATTTTTTTAATGCAGACAACACAGAGTTTGCAGTATTTCTTGAAAAGTAATAATGCAAACATGCCATATTCCAGTGATCACAAGAGTTATGGATGAGGGAGACTTTTCAGCCCATCGAACCTTATCCAACCAGAGAGAACCTAAAGTACCCCCATTTCAGCATTCAATTAGTTCTTTAAAATTCCAGGGCATTCACCTCCACTATTGTTCCTAGAAGTCAATTTATACATTAATCACTCGTGAAGAATTTCCTGAACAGTCCTAAATTCACCTCAGATCATGGCTGTACACCATCCGAGCCTCTGGCTGACCTTTGGTCTCAGAAACGTCTACACTTACCCAAAACCACGACAAACCCTATCCAGCTAGTCTGCCAGGCTCCACGCCCCATGGGAGCTGTAATATTAAATCTGCTTTTCAAAGATTAAATACAATCTTCAGTCAATGCTTTATTAAATAATCAGAACAAGTCAACCTCAGTTTCAGCTTTGGAAACAATAATTTGCACAGCTCAGCTAATCAATTCAAGGTAACTCGATATAATCTGGAGAACGTGCACTGCAATTATACTCAGCAATCCTAAACTGTCCAGTCAGCGAAAGGATGCAGCAATTTCACACATACTCCATGCATAACAAATGGAAAATCTTTTGCACGCTCCAGTGGAGACATGTGTGAATTTTTACGTGTTTGCTGAATGTCCTGTTCACAAGTGCCTTTGTCATCCATATAACTGGATCGTGCCGGACACAAGTTGACGACTATACTTATCACAGTATGAAATGCCAATGCAGCTGTGTACAATAATTCAACGGCCAAAAAAAATAGAAGCAAATTTCCAACACTTTGCTGAAGGAAGTTGAATTCAGGGTAGCTCAATGAGGCAGCAACATACCCATGAAGGAGCTTGTATCAAATTACTGTTCTGTGAACATAGGTTTGATTTTTGTTCCCTTCACAGGTAGATTAAATGCATTACAGCTCAGTGTCATACAAACAAGAAAGGACTTGTCTCTCTCAGGACATCCCAAAGCACTTTACAGCCAATGAAGTACTTTTGGAGAGTTGTTGTTGTAATGTAGGAAAGGTAGCAGCCAATTTGCGTAACTCACTCCCACAAACAATGACCAGATCAGCTGTTTGTGTTTTGTTGATTGAGGGATAAACATTGGTCAGGACACTGGGGGAAAACTCCCCTGTTCTTCAAACAGTGCCACGAGATCTTCTACATCCACCTGAGGCAGCAGGCTCTGTTTCAGGTTAATCTCTCATCCAAAAGAGGGCATCTTTTAGCACATCCTTGGCACTGCACTGGAGTGTCAGCCGGGTCATGGGGTCAGGTTCCTGGAATGGAGCTTGAACCCACAACCTTCTGGCTCAGAGGGGAGTGCGCTACCACTGAGCCACAAATTACATTATATTATCCAAAGGTCTGCTGGTGTCTGGCAGGGTCAGAAATTCTGGTGCCCAACTTTCCAATCGATGATTTGGGGCAAGAGACTGAGCAACAATCACACACTGATTAATTTAATTACATCAGTTAGGTCCCACACACTCCTCCCAGCTCTAAGCAAAGCTCCGCTCCCGACATGCACCCTGTGCGTCAGGATTCTGGGGTCTGGCCAGTGTGGGAATGTTTCAGAGAGACAGGTTTCTCTTGCATAGCTATTACAAAATGCTTTCTAATAAATTTCCATTTAAACTGCAAAGAAACAGGCTGAGTAAGGCAGACATTTTGATGACGGGCAAACAGAGCACATTTGGCCTCCAACAGCTACGAACCCAGTCTCTGCGTTTATTAAATATGCCACAGGGCACAGCGCTAGGGATCTGACTTTGTTACTTCTATTTTACAAGAGCAGCCGGCACACAGCTGTAGTTCTGCTGCCGGAGAATCTGCAGTCAACATATGGAACAGGACAGCTGTTACGTAGAAAGGAAGGCTCCCACAGCATGATGCTGTCATACCACCACATCCTTCTGATCCAGGCTAGGGAATATCTGTTACATCAGGCAGTCTCTCTAGCACACACACCTCAATCAAGTCAGTGAAAAACACTGTTTACAACAGCAACATCACCATCACCGTTCTTGCAAAAGATTGGTGTCAGTGGACAGGGTGCAAGCACTCCCTCACATCCATGCACCGTGTGGTTAATCCAGGCTTTTCATATTCAACCTCACAAGCTACATAAAAGAACAGATTCTGATTTGTTTACTGCCCAAGTGTCCGACCACAACCATTATTATCCACGTTAACAGCCTTTATCCTGGCATCAGCCACAAACTTTACGTTATGGAGAAGCCCATATTTCTCTATTTGAAAAGGCAGCTGAGTGTGGGGCTGTCAGGAGAGCAGCCTATCTTTCACATCCACGGCAATGCCATGGAGCAGCAGAGACTACCTTGCTCAGTCTGTCATTCTGACAAGTGTGCCCAGCAGTTTTGGCACCACGAATATACGACGAGCACTAGGCATGTGCAATGCTTGGAATGTGCGCCAATCCCAACATCAGTTTCTGCCATTGTTGACGGACCTCCCTTTAGACATTATGTCCTTTTTTCCAGCCTTAAGCTTTCCCAGCCAGGCAACACAGAATTTTATGCACACAATCTATTGTAAGGGTTTAATCCCCCACTTAACTGACTGCTCTGATTCCAATTCTCCTGTTATTGAAACACACTGCAGGTAATTTTTGTTGGCACTACTACAGAAGTTAAATTTTCAGATTAATTTTCTATCCTTGTGAATTAAACAGTAGAGGATGAAAGTGGAGGAAAGGAAGGCTAACACACTTGGTAATTAAATAATGAGGCAATTTGATGTGATTTTTTCACTGTTGCAGCCATTAACAAGCTATAAAAAGCAGAAATGACCTTGTGCACTAAAATGCTCATTATAACCAGCTCCCTTTTCCAATTAAGGTTTCCAGGTTATCCTGAACCTGAAACATCCATCTGCTGCTCCAGTTTTAGATTTTCATCCAGCACTTCTTGTGTTCAGTAGCAAAGACCACCACTGGACATGAAGCCATGACCCTTCCCCACGAGTTCATGTACAACTTTACATGTACCCAATCTCTGGTTTTGTCACTTAACCAGGGGTCAAACTTTTGTTTTAGGTTATCAGGTTCGCTTTGTCCAGCGAATGCGAGCTGCGCCCTTGATCGTCACACATTAGTTGGTGCTTGAAACAATTTAGGCAGAGAGTCCGATAAACTGAACAAACACAGGTGGTTTATTGGAACTAAGGACAGAAAACTAACACAATGTGTGCTTCTTCAATCATCTCCAGCTCTAGACTTCGTTACCAAGTAGCCCCTGCTGTAGAGCGATTGGTCGATACAGGCACATGATCAGTTAACTGCATTCTCTTAAAGGTACATAGTTCTCCATTTTACCACATCCCTCCTTCTTTACTTCAAAGTACAACTGACAAGCTTCACAACATCCCAATCATTTACATGAATAACTATTTACAAGTCTCTCTGGAGGCTTCCTCGGACGTGTCGACCATTATAGCTCAACAACCTCGGCTGTTTTTTCTGAGACCCCCTCCTCAGGGGTCAACTGTCCAGCAGGCTCTTCAGTGGAAGTGGGAAGTTTGTGTCTTAGACCCTTCTCAGGTCCAAAAGGCCCCATCAGTTCTTCGTGAGTACTGGGTCTCCCACTGTGAAATTTCTTTCATGATTATGGCCATCATGTCTGGCCTTCTGGGCCTGCTGGCTTCTCTCCACCCTCCCCACCAAATTCGGCCTGATGAGAGTTAGACGGGTAAGGAGGCATCTCATTAGTAATTCAACAGGGGCAATACCAATGGTCGTGTGTGGCGTCATGTGGTATGCAAACAGGAACCATAACAATCTGGTGCTGATGGAATCCCCGTCCAGCTTTTTCATCCTGGATTTGAAAGTTTGGATCACTCGCTGAGCCAAACCATTAGAGGTGGGATGGTAAGGCGAGGTTTTGATATGTTACTCCATTGAGGGCCATAAACCTGTGGAACTCCCCGCTGGTTAATGCAGTCCCACTATCTGACACAAGCACCTCCGGTAACCCGTGCACTGCAAAACTCTGTCGCAAACAGTCTATGGTGGCAGCAGACGTGGATGACCAGACTTCGTAGACAGCCATCCACTTGGAGTGGGCACCTATTAGTTAAAGGAACATCGTGCCCAAGAAGAAAGGATATACTGACATTGGAGACAGTTCAAAAGATTCCTGGGATGAAGGGGTTGACTTGTCAAGAACAACTAAACAGACTAGGCCTTTATTCATTAGAGTTTAGAAGAATGAGGGGTGATCTTATTGAAACTTACAAGATTCTGAGGGGGCTTGACAGGGTAGATGTTGAGAAGATGTTTCCACTAGTGGGGGAACCTCAAACTAGGGGACATAATTACAGAAGGGGGCACTCATTTAAAACTGAGATGCAAAGGAATTTCTTCTCAGAGGGTAGTGAATGTCTGGAATTCTCTACCCCAGAGAGTTGTGGAGGCTAGATCACTAAGTATTTAAAGAGGAGGTAGATAGATTTTTGAACTATTGGGGAGTTGAGGGCTATGAGGAGCTGACACGAAAGAGGAGTTGAGGCCTGATGAAGATCAGCCATGATCTTATTGAATGGCAGGGCAGGCTTGAGGGGCCAAATGGCCTACTCCTGCTTCTATTTCTTAAGTTATGTAACTTATAGTCATCACATATGCGAACGTTTTGGTCTGGCTTCAGTGCGGGTAGTATGGGTGCCGCCCACTTGGATCTACAGGTCTACGTGGATTTTGGCTTGTAGCCCACGAATCCTTCCCAGCTCGTCACTGAAAATGGAAGCGTACTTTTGTAACAATTCCTGTAAGTTTCTCATTCTGATTTGAAAAATTTCAGCCCATTGAAATTTAATCTTTCTGAGCCAGATGCGGCCAATTAATCTGGGGCCCGCTCCAGCTACTACAATAAGGGGTAAACTTACAGACTGATCCCCATATTGCACCAGGACTTGACATATCCCTTTCACTCTTACTTCTTCGCTCGTATATGTTTTTAATTTAGTGCCTGATTCTTCCAAATCTTAAAGGACGGACTCCTTTATTCAAGTACCTGAGTGTATGTTCTCCTACGACAGACATTGATGCCCCAGTATCGACCTCCATATTGATGGGTTGCTCACTGACTAATGACTACCTGGATTGGCTCAGTTCTACCCACTTTCAGGTTGTGTAATGAATAGATGTCAGATTCTGCTTCCACTGGTTCTTTAACGTGACAGATTTCACAATTTCTCCCTTTATTTTTAAAATGCTGTCTCAGCCGATCTGTACAGTGCCGCAATGTGATCATTGCAGTGGCAGAAAAAGCATTCGATATTTCTGAACTGTCCATTGCCTGCAAGTTGCCTGAATGCATTTCTCTCATTAATGCCGTGGGTTTTCACTGTAGTACTGTTTTCTTCAATGGTCTGTATGTAGTAAGCATTTCTCACCTTTCTGCAGAGTCCGACATTTTAGCACCTTTTGTCACCAGCCCTTCCCGCTCTACAAGATGGATGGAGCCATTTTATGCATCTTTCATTGCCTCAGAGTTTCTAACAGCGCTTTCCATGGCTGTTGCCAATTCTAATGCCTTACTGCAGTCTAGATTAGTTTCAGACAGCAATCGCTTTTGAATACCATCGACCCGATTCCGCATATCAATCGGTCTTTCAACTGGTCATTAATTGAACTCACAATATTCCGTTAATTTCTTTAAAGCAGCTACATGGCCAGCGATTGTCTCTCCTGGAAGCCTATTCCTTGAATTGAATTTAAAACGCTGCATAGTGACTGAGGGCTTTGGCTTCAGGTGGTTCTTGACAATATTTACTAACTCATTGAAAGTCTTTGTATTGGGGGTGTTAGGTGATGTGAGGCTGCGAATCAGCCCAAATGTTTTGTTCTCGCATGTGGACAAAAGAATCATCCTCTTCTTGTCCTCCCCCATGATGTCATTAGCGGTAAAGAAGAACACAAGGCGGTCAATGTAATGAGACCAGTCATCGGAAAGGGTTAAAGATGCCCAAACTGCAGCATACTCAATGACTAAGGAGACTGCGCTTTCAAACAGCTTCAAGGTAGTGGTGAAGTAACGTAGCTGACTAACCGCAGCTTTCTTGATTGCCGTCAATTGATCCGCTTTACCCTCGTCACCAGTTTTATGTTTTAGGTTATCAGGTTCGCTTTGTCTAGCGAACACGAGATGCGCCCTTGATATTAACACATTCATTGGTGCTTGAAATAACATAGGCAAAGAGACTGATTAACTGAACAAACACTGGTGGTTTATTGGAACTAAGAACAGGACACTAACACAACGTGTGCTTCTTCAATCACCTCCAGCTCTAGACTTAGTTATCAAGTAGCCCCTGCTGTATAGCGATTGGTTGATAGTCACGTGATCAGTTAACCACATTCTCTTAAAAAAGGTACATAGCACTCCACTTTACCCCAAACTGAAAGCCTTAGTTTAATGAACTCACTGGACCAATCACAAGCCCTCATGAAACTTCAAAAGCAGAGGAATAAGTGACATCACACTGGTTTGTAAGCTCATTAAAAATAATAGATCAATAATAAGAGACACTATCAAAGTCTGCAAGATTTTTCCAAATTTTTAAACTCTATTCCTTTCTTGGGTTCAAAAATAACCAGGTGGTCCAACGCTTTGCCAACTCGCCCAATAAGATATTGAACTTGGATCAGCATCTATACGATGGGGGTTTGTACTGACTCTCAGAGCTCCATAACAGCACTACCAGTGATGCAAGAAATAGCTAAGAGGGAAAAGGCCCATGGTCCTGCTCTACCTGTGAATAGGGCTGTCAATCAACCCATGCTTCCACTCCAGAGCTATTTTATAGGACCTTGCCCTGCCAAACCTTCCAGATCATTGAAGTTCATCTACACCGGTGCAGACGGTGGACTAAATACCTACTTCTTATAGTTGCATAAGGCGGTCCTACTTTTACAGAATTTAAAACACAGGGGATGCTTGCTGACTGGAACCTTGCATTTTCTGCTGTAGCAGCAAAATTAATTGCTTCTGACACTTGGGACCATCCTGAAGAGTTTATCTCTGCTATCGAACAATTACTCCTACTTGATGACTTCAGGACAAAAGCAAATAAACAGCTTAGTTTAATGTCCATCCTAAGCCAGCTTGCCCTCCAAGTATCTTCATATAGAAAAAAGGAAGTTCTATTTCCTCAGAAGGTTTGTACATAGAAGCACCAGCTGCCTATCAAATAGATACTGAGTTTAACATATATAACGGAGTGCGGGTATGTCTGACCATTTTCCCAGTCAGCTAATTAATTGCCTGTTGACCCACACTGCCATATTATAGATTGGCTCTACTTCAACAGTGGATATTTCAGGAGTAAATTAACTTGGGCAACACTAACTCATTAACTTACATGAGAAGTACTTTTATAAACATACATTTGTTAATATATAACCAACTGGATATAGCCAGAAGCTCAGCTAAAAATATCGAGCAATTTAACAGTCGGCATGCGCTACACTTCAAACAGTTTAAAGAAAATGAATTATTTGATAAGTGGCCAAATGAAAATTGCTATTTTTAATCCATTTTACTGTACGCCTAATGAATGAAATTGCCTGCAAATTGATCAGTGGTCATTTCAGCCAATTGCTATTTTTGATCATACAAAATATATAACTCCTTTGAAGTGAGGTACTGTTGTTAAGGGATTAAATTATGAGACAGTAAAGTTAAATCATTTGATGAAAACGATTAATCTATATTTTGTTTTGCAGACTGAAAAAGCTCTCACAATCCAATGTCTATATAAAGATTAATTGCAACCTGCTTCTAGCCAGGCCCATATTTAGATTCACCGTCACTAAACTGGACTCTCAGTATCATTGTTTTGGTCACATGCCTCATGGCCCTGCTAATTCTAAAACACGAATGTTTTTCGATATAACTGGAGATCGCAAAATGTATCAATGGAGTTGAAACTGTGAGAAAGGTTATAGACGCTAAGGCCTATAATATTAATGCAGCGAGCAACAGACAATTGAGTAAACCCACAGCCCGAGAGGGGAAACAGAGGAGGAAGGCAGCTGGAGGGTTTAACATACCTGACTAACATGTGCCTCTTCTGTGATCTTGGTATTGGGTGTGTGTACAGGTGTAACAGTTATTCTTTGTGAAAGGTTTGCAAGTTTATTAGTGTTAAAATTATTCCTAGTTTACAGGCACGGAGCTGCAGCCCTGGTCTACATTACAGAATTCACAGTTTACAGACAACACTGGCGCTCACTAAATGCAAAAGTATTAACGATAAATGAGAGACGTAGTTTAGTGGTGGGATGGTAGAAACATATAAATTAATAATAGCAAGCATTAATCAGAGAACCCATCTTATCCAAATGGAACTAAGCTGACTTACTTTGCTACAAGTGCATTCAGGCTGGTAGAGAATGAGCCAAATCTTCAGTTGAATAATTTTGTCCCTGCAGGGACTAAGTATAGCTTCCCTCTAAGCTTGATGACTAGTCCAAAATCTCATCTTCAGGACTTTCAACAGCTGTACGAAAGGGGAGTCATAATCTCTGGCTACTTTCTGCCCTTCTCGAATACAATCACTTCCGAACCATTTGCGGGAGAACATTCCCTTGGGAACCCAGCAACGGCCTCCTGTCTCCCAGGTTCAGGTAGCAGTCAGTCTTACATCATTTAAATAAAACCCAGAACGTTTTAATGGAACAGATCTCACACCAGTGAGATAATGGGGGTTTTATATCCTCCCTAGTCCCACCCAAGCTCAAAATCAGGGCTAAAAATCACAATTGAACAGTCTTTTAATGCCTTACTACAATATAACTCAACAAAGGACCTGCATGGTGCTGCCTGAAGTGTTTCAGTTGGTTTTGTTTTAGCTGCAAAACTAGTCATTAAGTTTGTTACACTAGCATTACAACACAAACATGAAAACAATGGGGTAGGTTTAGTGACTTTGTACAGAGGCTCATGCAATCGCAACCTATAATCAGAAACATGGATGTGGAGTCACGATGGTTTTTGATGCCTGGTACACTGAACTATAGCCTGCGATATCTATGATGATTGTTTAAGCCAGTCTAAATTTTTTACAATTCTCCACCGATGCTGCCAGACCTGCTGAGTTTTTCCAGGTAATTCTGTTTTTGTTTTGGATTTCCAGCATCCGCAGTAGCTTTTAGCTTTTTGTTTTTAAATTTTTTACAATGTTGCCCACATCCATTAGTGTTGAGTACTCTGCATTAGATTGACTTTTGTGTAGTTTCAGACCAGGAGTTAATGCTCTGACATGTCTATGTGGTCAACAATAGCCCCTTAATGAATTGTAGGATGATCAGCACAGGTGGCAGCCATTCAGCCCATCGTGCCTGTGCAGGATCTTGAATGAGCTATCCAATTAGTCTCTCTCCTCAGCTCTTTGCCCTGCAAAATCTTCCATGAAATTTACGACTTGGCTGCAAGACTGGTTCAGATGATTGACCAATACTGCACCCTGCAGCACACAGATGGCTATATAAACACATCATCAACGGGACATGCTCAATACAATCAACTGCTTTTTCCCATTTAAATCAAGTCAAACAGCAAAATGCAACCATCATGCAACACACTGATTAAGGGATCTTTAGGCAAATACAAACTTTATTTCTTAACAAAAATTTTCATTTTATCAAACACTACAATTTTACATTACAAAAAAAGTGTTTTACAAACATAATTAACCCCTCAGTCATGTGGTCACAGATATACTGGATTCTGTCTCCTGAAATATCTGTATGCTGAAGAAAGGACAGTGAATTTTCCTAAAACACTATATAGTATAAAAATAATTGCAGGCTATATCAGTGGTAAACGCTCAAAGTATTTATATTCCTCTATCCCGTCCTTCGATTCAGGTATCAACCAGTTTGGGTTAAGTGGGTTAATACTGTCACTGAAACAGACCACATCAGGGAAATGTGTTCAGTGTTTGTCCAATGATATCAGCAACAGTAGATTCCAATGTTTAGAATTTCACTTTTGCTAAAATTACTCCTCATTCTGAAATTCCTATAGTTCAAAACAAAAGCAATCTTACTTAGCACTAGAAGCCTGTAGTTTACAGCCAGAGGTGGCCATTTAACTTGTGTCTACACTGTTAGCCCCCGCATCCCAGAGTACTGTAATGTCAAAGCAACTCCAATGAACCAGCCGCACTCCCCACTATCTTACTCTGTTTCAAACACATATCCACTTTATGCCCAGAAGTTACAACTTCTCCCTGGGACAAAGTATTCCACACTCCAACAACCCTCCATGTAATGAAATTTCTCAAATTCTCTCCTCATTCACGTCAGCCACAGTTCAGTCACTAGTATTCTCGGCTCCAGGTCAGAAAGTGTGGGGTCGAGCTGCGTTTCAGGAATTGGAGCACAAAATCCAGGCTGACACACTATTACAACAGGGGGAGTGCTGCCCAGGTATCGTGCTGTCTTTGTAGTGAGAAACTGGACTGGATTTTGCTGTAGTAATTACGCCACTGAAATGGAGCGCATCTTCTGTAGCCCACACAGAAATACAGAAGTTCCTGTCAGTGGTTGTGCTTGAGGGTGCACAGTTGAGCTCTTCCCCCACCACCCCACCCCCCACCCCCGCCCCAACCTAGACTGCAACCAATGGAAATCATTTGAACTGATGAGACATTTCACCTTACACTATTAAACTCACTGTAAGAGCCCTTGAAAAAGTTACACCTTGTTGAATGAGGTGTCACTGGGTTTTTAACAGCATATACTAACTTCATAATTATAATTTCCACTGCTCCTGAAAAGTTCATTTTATTTGTGAAATGCTAATTTTTTGCATAATATAAACAATTCCAGATTTTTTTTTAAAAGGGTATAAAATTTTATCTTTAAAAAGTTTCTTTATTTTGGA
Source organism: Cetorhinus maximus (assembly GCF_964194155.1). Lineage (NCBI taxonomy): Eukaryota > Metazoa > Chordata > Chondrichthyes > Lamniformes > Cetorhinidae > Cetorhinus > Cetorhinus maximus. The sequence goes on from NC_135904.1 coordinate 36,643,152, forward strand.
GTCTCTTTCAATCCAATAATTACAAATTTATTTTGCTAATTGAAAATATAAATTGACAGTCAAGGATATCAAGTGTTTTAACTTCCTGGTTTGCTGTGCGAATACTTCAATGCGATTCGCTGCTTACCTACTTGATGGCATTACTACTGCTCAATGCCAAGACATTAAATCTGGTGCCAAGCCAAAGTAAACTGTCATCAGAAAAACCATGACAGAGATCCCTGGATTTTAGTGGGCAGCAGCTTTGCCACTGACCACAAAATCCAGGGAATTAAACAGAGGTTCCCTGTACCCTTTCAGGTGGACTTGCAAAGGTCCCATGACACTATCCATGGATGGGAGTTCTGTGTCCTGGACAATATCTATCCTCAACCAAAATCTCAAAAGAGTTGATTGAGTCATCATCACATTGCTATTGGTAGGAGCTCACTGTGCCCTTAAGAACATAAGAAATAGGAGTAGGCCATTCAGCCCTTTGAACTCACTCCACCAATGAGATCATAACTCATCTTCTACTTCAACACCATTTTCTCGCACTACGCACATATCTCCAGGTGTTTCTAATATGTAGCAGTCTATGGATGTCAGTCTTGAACATGCTCAACAACTGAGCACCCCCCACAGCCCACTGGGGCAGAGAATTCCAAAGATTCGCCACCCTCAGTGAAGAAGTTCCTCCTCATCTCAGTTCTAGATGGCCTTCTCTTTATTCCAAGATTGTGTCCCCTGATTCTAGACCTCCCAGCCAAGGGAGGCATCCTTCCTATATCTACCCTGTCGAGCCCTGTAAGAACTTTGTTTGCTTCCATGAGATCACACCTCATCCTTTTAAACTCCAGAGAATAAAAGCGCAGTCTATTTAATCTTTCCTCGTAGGACAATCCCTCCATCCCAGAAATTAATGAACCTTGACTCCAATCCCCCTATTAGTTGTCGAGTTTCTTACATTAGAAAAGTGATTACACTTCAATAGTACTTTAGCTATAAAATGCTTTGGGATGTCCTGGAATCATGAAAATATAAGTGCAAGCTTTTTTTTATTTCTCAGTGGCGATGTTAAGTTGACAGGTTTAAAGGAAGTAGTCTTTCCTTTTTAAAACCTTTCACAATTTGAAACTTCATGATTTATTTCTGTTCTGCTGGTAATACTCCATATATGAAACATTCATTTTGAAATCACCAGAATTTTGATTATTTTGTGACCCACATTTAACGTGGAGTTCAAAATGACTCTTCTTCGCAACTGGAAACTTCAGAAAGACAAGACTGCTTGATGCATAAGTGCAACCAAATTTATTAACATGCAAGGTGCTGTGCCAAAGAGCCAATATGAATGTGGTGAATAACTTCCCACTAAAAAGCCCACTGGGAAAACACTGGTGCACTGCCCACAACTTCCTATAATTATAAAAAAGGTGTTCACCTAGGGTCTTCCTTTGTGTGACAGAGAGGCCTCCCAATGTGCACTCCAGAAGCACAATTTCTAACTCAGGTCTGAATCTACTGCATTACTGAACTACTTCAGGAATTAAATTAGTATTATTTCTTAGGAAAGGTGAAGCTGGTTTAAGGCCACATTTATTGTCCATCCCTACTTGGCTGTTGGGCTTTTCCCTTCAACCAATGTAGAACTGGTGCTGGTGTTGAGGTTGTTCCCACAATGGCAATAGCTAGGCCATTCCAGGATATTGATCCACTTAAGATCAAGGAACAGTTGTCACTATCCCTCAAGTTGAATACGACGTCTACTCTGGGTTAAAAGTTTCTATCATGGATCTTCATGTGACTGAAAAGGCCAATTCTAAACCCACAGATCTTTGGACACATGTGGCAGGATGTCCCAGGTGGTAGTGGGATCTGGAGCACAGGATTTGCTTCCTTTTCTTTCCTTCTCTGCCGTCGCTCTGCCTCATCATTAAGGTGTTTGAGCTCAAAGTGTGATGTAGCTTGATGGACAAGTTATCACCATTTTGACCAATTGCTAGCAAGCTCCTCCCTGTCATTAATGTCAATGCTGCTGCGCTTCAAGGAGAGCTTCAAAGAGTCTTCGAAGAGCTTTCTTTGTCCTCCCCTGGAAAACTGGCCATTTGAGAGTTGAGAAAACAGGACCTGGTGGGGGAGATGCCTTCCAGCTATCCGGACATTATCCTGTCCATCGTAAGTTGATTTTGCAGGAATTTTGCCTGAAAGCTTGCAGAGCTGGATTCAAGATGCTGTTCAGTAGTGTTTGTTTGATGGTCCTCCCATTGAATTGGGAGGATGTGGTGGAGGCATTGCTGGTGGAGTTTCTTTTGCGCTCTTATGTGTCACTGATACACAGTCCAGATCTCACTGCAGTACACGAGTGTGATGACAATAACGACTCTGTACACAAGGACAGTTGTTGACTTAGAGGTCTTTCTTGTCAAACACTCGCTGCCATAGTTTGTAGAAGGCTGAGCTGACACAGGTGATCCGATATTGAACCACCTCGTCAGTGGCGACCTTTTGAAAGAGGTGGCTGCTAAGGTACGGGAAGTGCTTAACATATTCCAAGAGCGTCTCCTTCAACATATATGGGAAGTGGAACATTTGGCTGACCTGTGGGTTGTTAGGAGTTTTGTTTTGGCAACATTCAAGGACAGAGCGAGTCTTTCCTATGTAGAGTTGAAAAGATCAAGAGTGGCTTGCAATCAGAGTGGGCAACAACGCTGCAGTTATCTACAAACAGTAGATCACATATGTCTATGGTGCTCAGTTTAGTTTTGGCATGGGGAGGTGGTTGAAGTTAAAGAGGCTGTATTTAGTACTCAAACTAGAGGGCACTTGATCTTTGATGAGATGAATAGCCACCGCCGGGTATGAGGCGGGCTATCACACAGCCATGCTTCACACCAATCCAAATTTTGAAGGAGTCTGTTTCTGAACTCCCATTCAAGACAGTTGTAGTCATATCATCATGAAGCAGTTGGAGGATTGTGATGAAATTTCTTGGACATCCAAATATTGAGCACAACCACAGAGCCTCACGATTTACTCAGTCAAATGCTTTGGTTGGTGAAACAGTGATAACATGTCCAAGCCAAGATGGTGTGGAATGTATAGATGAGGTGGTGGCGTGGTGGTATCGTCACTGTACTGGTAATGCAGAGACCCAGGTTCGAATCCCACCATGGCAAACAATGGAATTTGAATTCAATAAATATCTGGAATTAAAAGTCTAATGATGACCATGAAACCATTGTCGATTGTCGTAAAAGCCCATCTGGTTCTTTAATGCCCTTGAGAGAAGGAAATCTGCTGGCCTACATGAGAGACTCCAGATCCTCAGTAATGTGGCCACTCAGTTGTATAAAAGGCAATAAAAAAGGAACAAAAGGACAGACCACCCAGCATTGACCTAGGCGCCAGAAACAACAACGGCAAACCCAGTACTGTCTCTTGCAAAGTCCTCCTTACATACATCTGGGGGCTTGTGCCAAAATTGAAGAGCAGTCTCTCAGAGTTGTCAAGTAACAGCCTGACATAGTTATACTCACGGAATCATGCCTTGTAAATGAGGTTCCAGACACACCCAGGGATGGTGATGGTGATCTCTTATCCCATCGACAAGACAGCCCTGCAGAGGTGGCAGCACAGTGGCATACAGTCAGGAGGGAGTCCTCCCTGGCATCAACTCCAGGCCCTATGAAGTCTCATGGTATCAGGTCAAACACGGGCAAGGAAATCTCCTGCTGATTATCACGTACGTCTGCACCGCCACCCCAAGTGATGAATCAGTACTCCATGTACACCACTTGGACAAAGCATTGAGGTGAGAAGGGCGCACAATGTACTCTGGGTGGAGACTTCAACGTCCATCACCAAAAGTGGCTCTGGTGGCACCACCACTGACTGAGTCCTTAAGGACATAGCTGCTGGATTGGTGCTGCTGCAGGCAGTGAGGGGACCAACAAGAGGGGAAAAAACACTCGAACTCATCCTCACCAACCTGCCTGTCAAAGATGTAACTGTCATGATGGTATTGGTAGGAGTGACCACCGCACAGTCCTTGTGGAGATGAAGTCCCGGCTTCACATCAAGGATACCCTCCATCATGTTGTGTGGCACGACCACCGTGCTAAATGGGACTGGTTTCGAACAGGTCTAGCAAATCAACCTACGCATCCATGAGGCGCTGTGGGCCATCAGCAGCAGAATTGTACTCAACCACAATCTGTAAGCTCATGGCCTGGCATATCCCCCACTCTACCATTACCACCAAGCCAGGAGACCAACCCTGGTTCAATAAAGAGTGCAGGAAGGCATGCCAGGAGCAGCACCAGGCACACCTAAAAATGAGGTATCAACCTGGGGAAGCTACAACACAGGACTACTTGTGTGCCAAACCGCATAAGCAGCAAATGGAAGACAGAGCTGAGTGACTCCACAACCAATGGATCAGATTGAAGCTCTACAGACCTGCCACATCCAGTCGTGAATGGTGGTGGAAAATTAAACTCACTGGAGGTGGCGGCTCCACAAATATCCCCATCCTCAATGATGAGGGAACCCAGCACATCAGTGCAAAAGATAAGGCTGAAGCATTCGCAACAATCTTCAGCCAGAAGTGCCGAGTGGATGATCCATCTCGTCCTCCTCCAGAGGTCCCCAACATCACAGATGCCAGTCTTCAGCCAATTCAATTCAATCCACATGATACCAAGAAATGACTGAAGGCACTGGATACTGCAAAGGCTATGGGCCCTGACAATATTTCAACAATAACACTAGAGACTTGTGGTCCAGAACTTTCCGTGCCCCGAGCCCAGCTGTTCCAATACAACTACAACAGTGGCATCTATCCAGCAATGCGGAAAATTTCCCAGGCATGTCCTGTACACAAAAAGCAGGACAAATCCAACCAAGCCAATTACCGCCCCATCAGTCTACTCTCAATCATCAGTAAAGTGATGGAACAGGTCATCAACAGTGCTATCAAGTGGCACTTACTTAGCAATAACCTGCTCACTGATGCACAGTTTGGCCACTCAGTTCCTGACCTCATTACAAGCCTTGGTCCAAACATGGACAAAAGAGCTGAGCTTGAGAGGTGAGGTGAGTGTAACTGCCCTTGACATCAAGGCAGCATTTGACCAAGTGTGGCATCAAGGAACCCGAGCAAAACTGGGGTCAATGGGAATCAGGGGGAAACTCTCTGCTGGTTGGATTCATACCTAGCGCAAAGGATGATGGTTGTGGTTGTTGGAGGTCAACCATCTCAGTTCCAAGGCATCACTGCAGTAGTTCCTCAGGGTGTGTCCTTGGCCAACCATCTTCAGCTGCTTCACCAATGACCTTCATTCCATCAGTCCATGTCCAAATGCAGCAAGATCCAGACAATATCCAGTAACATTTGCGCCACACAAGTGGCAGGCAATGACCATCTCCAACAGGAGAGAATCGAACCAACGCCCCTTGACATGCATAGGCATTACCATTACTGAATCCCCCACTAACAACATCCTTAGGGTTACCATTGACCAGAAACTGAACTGGACTAGCCGTATAAATACTGTGGTTACAAGAGCCAGTCAGAGGCTGGGAATCCTGTGGTGAGTACTTCACCCCAATTCCCCATTTGCAGGGCACAAGTCAAGAGTGAGGTGGAAGACGCTCCACTTGCCTGGATGAAGGGAACTCCAACAACGCTCAAGAAGCTTGACAGCATTCAGGACAAAGCAGCCTGCTTGATTGGCACCCCATCCACAAACATTCACTCCCTCTACCACCACCGATGAAAAGTAGCAGCAGTTTGTACCATCTACAAGATGAACTGCAGAAAGTCACCAAGGCTCCTCAAGTAGAACCTTCCAAACCAACTACCGCTACCACCTAGAAGGACAAAGGCAGCAGATACATGGGAACACCACCACCACTTGGAAGTTCCCCTCCAAGCCACTCACTACCCTGACTTGGAAATATATTGCTGTTCCTACTCTGTCACTGGGTCAAAATACTGGAACTCCCTCCCTCGCAGCACTGTGGGTGTACCTACACCACATGGACTGCAGCGGTTCAAGTCAGCAGCTTACCACCACCTTCTCAAGGGCAATTAGGGATGGGCAATAAATGCTGGCCTAGCTGGCAACAAACACATCCCATAAAATGAATATAAAACAAATTCATGATGGCATTACCCATGACATCACTGCTCCTGGTGATAAAGATCACTGAGAAAGAGAAGTGCTGTCAAAAGTATTGCATCCTGTAGATGATTACACTGCAGCCATGGTGCACTAGTCATGGAAAAAGTCGATATTAAGGCTAAATGCAGGTTTGCCAATCAGGTGCATGAATGGTGCCGAGCTTCCAGAACGTTACGGCACCAACCAGGTTACCAAGAGTTACCGACAGCATCCAGTCATAAAAAAATACAAGGAATTCTCTTCCCGTTAACAAAAGCCGTTGTCTTTAACTATCAAGAGCGTTTCTGCCTGCGCCACCCTTTTATTATTCATTCATGGGATGTGGGCATCTCTGGCTCGGCCAGCATTTATTGCCCATCCCTAACTGCCCTGGAGGTGGTGGTGGGGGAGCTGCCTTCTTGAACTTCAGCAGTCCATATGGTGTAGGTACTGTGCTGTTAGGGAGGGAGTTCCAGGATTTTGACCCAGCGACAGTGAAGGAACAGTGATATATTTCAGATATCCAGAATCCCACCACCCTCTGGGTGAAAACATGTCTCATCTCCCCTCTAATCCTTCTCCAGATTACTTTAAATCTATGCTCCCTGGTTACTGCCCTCTCTCTAACAGAAATGTGTCCATGTTATTCACTATCTAGGCCCCTCAGTTTCATACACCTCAATTAAATCTCCCCTCAGTGATACGATAATCCTAGACACGGGAAGTATTCTCAGAAGGTCCAAACCACCATTGAGAAGCTCTAGAGGTCAACAGAGTTTAATATCATGTCATCAGCTAACAGAATTCCAGGTCCAGATGTACAACCTGTCCATGGTGGAAGTAGGTCCAGTAATTCAGCAAAGGATTTCAGATTATTCCCAGACAGGAAAGACAAGGCAATAAAGAGATTAAATAGAAATTTGCAGCTGGGAAATAGGCTATTCTGACTGGTCTATACCAGTGTCCGTGTTCCAAGTTCAAAGGATGAAGTGGCTTGCGGCTAAGGTTCATTCCATATTAGTGACCTTCAGAGTCACCGATTCTCTTACAGGTCACCATGGGTGATTTTCTCATAGATCTTTAAGAACAGGAAGGATTCAGAAAACATTTCTGGTATGTATCAACTAGAATAAGTCAAAGTTTAAGATTAAGGACAGTAGCAGAAAATGGCGAATTCGGTCAAGAATTTTTCTTATTAAATGGGAAACAGAGAACCAAAAAGGGTGTTGGGGCAGGAAACTAAGATGTTCAAAAACAGACATGTTCCTGTCAACAATCAGGATTCAAATTAGGAAATGCAACATAATGCTTTTAAAGGGATTTGGATTGTCCATTCCTGCCTGATTTGGGACTGGAATATCAAGCGGGAAAAGAATGAACCCTGGAGACAGGTTTAGTAATGGAGAAGTTGTTAAAGCTCCAGTTGAGATCAAAGGGAATGACAAGGCCAAAACTGTCAATAAGTGTCTGCAGAAGTAATTTAGAACTCCTCTCCAAAATATTAATCTGATATGCTTCACAGCTGCTGTTGGGCTCACCAGCTCTGAAATTCCAGTGTCCCCAATGGGTCTTGGTCAAAGTGCATCACGGAAGACCTACTGCCAGTGGTATCCAAGGATAGAAATACCAGGGTCAGCTAATTTCCATAATGCCGGGTAGGAATTGGTGGCAAGTCCTACCAGCAGGTCAGGTACGTCTGACAGGGTGGAATGGCCAGAGCAAGGCAGACGCACAATTAATTCATATTGAAAGGATCACATCATTGTAAAAAGAAATGAGCAGATGCTGGCAAATAGAAATTAATTGACAGCTCCAAGACAAGGAAGAAGGGAAGCATCAAATTTAAGTCTGTTTTGCTGACAAAAGCTGGAGAAAGGAGAGGTACTACTTTTTGAATAGCTGAGAAGACCAGGCAGAAAGGTTGGAAGAGGTAGTAGTGGCTGTGGAAACCTTTAGTGCCTTAAGTTTAATAACAACAAGATCTGCAGAAGTTTGTCATCAACTGAATAACGAACTGAAGAAAATGGGTATTTCCTTCCCCTAGAATTCCAGCTCTACCCCGTGGGTTATCTTACAACATTGCAGTGGGAGCACTAGAGCCTAGCACTCATATCAACATTCGCATCTTCTCACACTGGCCCACTGAAGTCTCACATCCAGAAACCTTGCTCCCTTCCATCTTGAGTACCATCCATTTCATGAATTCTGACAGATTGAGACAGTAGAGTCTGAATGCTCTAAGATTAATTTAGAATCTGCCAGTGTGTGAAAGGGGAGCCCAGTTAAAGTGACCACAGTTACTCTGCACCAATCCCACTGCCTTGCTGCAGGGTTGCAACAGAAATACATATACAGCCATAAGACCCGTCGTGTCCATCCCAAACAAAAACAATTATCTTAATGCAAGTTGTTGCTGTTAACCTGCTCCTGAACAGGTGAAGGGAGACCTACCAGAAGCAGGTGGGGTCCTTCAAATACTAGGATCAGGCGCCCAGAACAATTTTCATGCAAAAATAAAAATATCCAACTGCAATTTTGGATATTGCAGTTATATCCAAACTGCCCAAGACACTGCTGCCACATATTCCCCACCTGTTTGGGTAAGAGACTGACACTGCCTACAAAGACTCGATCCTTATGCAGAGAACCAGACATCATGCTCTCTACACTGGGAATTAAGTTTACTGTCAGCGTATTCTTCCTGCAGATGACAATAACTTAATGTCAGGTGTTGGCAGACACTTGAGTTGGGAGAGCACAGATAGAAGATATTAATTTAACATGAAGAGCAAGTTTTGCCCATCACTGATATGAGCTCTGACTCACTTCTCCATCCAACTGTCAGACCAGCGTGCAGGCGCGTGATAGGGACCAGTTTCTTATCCAATACTTTTTATGTATTCTTCAATCTCTTTGCCAGCTACCAGATTTTTTTTTTAATTAACGGCGAGTTGTTATCATGTGAGAGGCGTTGCCGATGCCAGATTCCCCTCCTGCCCAAAGGTGCTGGCATAGCTGTTGTGGTGAAGGTGCTTCCACCATACTGAGGTTTAGAATGCCAAGATTCTGACTCCGGCAGCAACCAATGAACAACGATACATGGCCAAGTCAGGGTGGCGTTCAAAGGAACTTGGAGGTGATGATGTTTCCATGATTTTGCTATTCCTGGTCTCCTTACCAGTACAGGCTGCAGAACAATGCTCACCTCCTCCCTCACCCCCACCCTCCCGGAAAATGCTCACCACCCCCAATAATGCTCAGTCCCCCCTACCCAGATGATGCTCATGTGCACCGCGCACCTGCCGCACACCCCCGCCCCACCAAGTCCAAGATCACCCTTCGACGCCACCCACGCCGCACTGTGCCACCCCCACCTCCACCCAGGATCACCCCATACCATCTCTCCCGGTCCAGGATCACCCTCTGCCCCCCCCCACCCCCCCACCCAAAACAAAACTCATTCCCACCCTCCTCCCCACACTCCCAACAATGCTGACTCTTCTGACATCCGCCGGGCAGGAGCCAGAGATTTCAGAAGGAGTCAGGAGAGGTGGTGCGGAGCTGTGATGGGATTTGGGGGCAGATACTGAGCAGTGTTTACCATTGTGCTGGAATGTTTTGACACTCCCAACTGATTTACTTCAGGTAGTACTCCTCAACCAGCCAGTTAAACATCAGTAGTGGGTAAGGCTTTAGAAACAATCTGAGGGGGTGGGGGGGTGGAAAATCGGACACTTGGAGAGGTTGGAGTTAATTAAGGAGAGCCAGCACAGATTTGTAAAAGACAGATTGTGCTTGACTAATCTAACTGAATTTTTGATGAACAGAAAAGGCTGAGGGGAAAGTAAATAATGTTGTTTGTATGGATTTTAAACAAATGTTTGACAAAGTACTATATAAAAGGCTAGTTAACAAAATTGAGTAGAATAGGAGGATCAGTGGCCAACTGTATTAAAAGAATTGGCCTAAGGACAAGAGTCGTGGTAAATGGTTGTTTTTCAGACTGGAGGATGGTAGAGTGTTGTTCTCCAAGGCTCAGTGCTGGGACTACTGCTTTTGTGATAAATGACTTGAATATTAGAATACAAAATAAAATTTCAAAATTTGCCAATGATACCAACTCGGGGGGTGACAGACAACGAGGATATCAATTGACTGCAACAGGATATGGATAGACTAGCAGAATGGGAAGACAAGCAGCAGATGGAATTTAATACAGAGAAGTGTGAGGTGATGCATTTTTCCAGAAGGGTAGGAAGAGGCAATATAGACTTCTTGGCAGAGTGCAAGGACCTGGGGGTGCATGTTCATCGATCTTTGAAGGTGGCAGGACATATTACGACAGTGGTTAGCAAAGCACATGGAATTTGGGATTAGTAGAGGCATGGAGTATGAAGTAGGGAAGCTATGCTGAACCTTATTGATTAGGTCACAAGTAGAGTATTGTGTCCTGTTCTGGTCACCACACTTTAGGAAGTGCGGGTCTTTGAGAGGGTGCAGAGGAGATTTACTGGAATGGTTCCAGGAATGGGAGATTTTAGCCACCAGGTTAGGTTTAAGAAGCTGGGTTGTTCTCCTTGGAGGAGAGGAGGTTGAGGGGAGATTTGAAGGGGGTGTATAAGATGATGACAGGTTCAGATAAGGTAGACAAGGAAAGACTGCTGATGGTACAAGGGCTAGGGGTAACAGATATAAGGTTTTGGGAAGGGATGCAGGGGGATATGAGCAAGATTTTTTTGTTAAAAAACAGTGATAATGTTGTGGAATTTACTGCCTAGGAGGGTGATGGAAGCAGAGACAATGATTTCAAAAGGAAATTGAATGGGCAGTTGAAGGAAATAAACTTGCTGGGCTATGGAATGAGTGGGGGAATGCAACTGAATGGATCGCTCGACAGAGAGTCAGTATGGACAATTGGCCTCCTGTGCCAAAATCACTGTAAAACATCAGGATCAACGTGCTGACATCACCCAGTTCTACCTTACCATCTATACCATCCTTGACCCATTCGCACCACAATTTGTCACCTTGCTTGTCCAATATCCAGTGCTGGATGAGCAGAAATTGCCTCAAATTAAACACTGGAAGACTAAAGCTACTGGTCCCTACAACATATTGAGTTCCCTGGTTACTAACTCTACCCCTCTCCCTTGCCATTGAGACTGAAGCAGACTTCACAACCTTGGCATTCTATTAGGTCCCAGGATGAGCATCTGACCACATATCTTCTCCATCACCAAGGCCACCTATTCTCATCTCCTTAACTATCACCCTCCTCTACCTGTACATCACCACATCTGCTGCTGACATGTCTTTTGCTACCTGGACTCAACTATTCCATAATTCTCCTGGCCAGCCTCCCATTTTCTTAAACTCGAGTTCGTCCAAAACTCTGCTGCTCATATTCTAAATTGCACCAGTTGGTTCCTGTCCAGCACCACCTCTGGTTTTAAAATTCTCATCCTAGTTTTTAAATCCCTCCATGGCCTCACCTCTCCCAGTCTCTTGCCCTAAAACTCTTCCAAGATCTCGGCATTCCTCCTATTCTGCCTTCCTACACAACGCTGATTTGATTGTTCCATTGGTGGCCACATTTAATCTGCCAAAGTTCTAAGCTCTGGAATTCCTCCACTAGACTTCATTACCTTTCTCTCTCTCTCCCTCCACCCTCCCTTTTCCTAAGATGCTCTTTTAAACCTAACTGACCATGTTTTCGTACAACTAACACTCCTTCTGTGGACCAATGTCAAATTTTGTCTGATAATTGCTCCTGTAAAGTATCTTGGGATTTCTTTTGTTCTTTCATGGGATGTGGGCATCACTGGCCAGGCCAGCATTTGTTGTCCATCCCTAATTGTCCCTTGAGAAGGTGGTGAGCCATCTTCTTGAACCACTGCAGTTCACTGGTTGTAGGGGCACCCACAATACTGTTAGGAGGGGATTTCAAGGATTTTGACCCAGTGACAGTGAAGGAACAGCGATATATTTCCAAGTCAGGATGGCAAGTGACTTGGAAGGGAACTTGCAGGTAATGGTGTTCCCATACATCTGCTGTCCTTGTCCTTCTAGGTGGTAGGGGTCGCAGGTTTGGAAGATGCTGTCAAAGGAGCCTTGGTGAGTTGCTGCAGTGCATCTTGTAAATGGCACACATTGCTGCAACTGTACATTGGTGGAGGAGGGGGTAAACATTCACATTGGTGAATGGCGTCTCATTCAAGTAAGCTGCTTGTCCTGGATGGTGTTGAGCTTCTTGAGTTTTGTTGCAGCTGTACTCATCCAGGCAATTGGACAGTATGCCATCACATTCCTGACTTTGTCTTCTGGATGGTGGACAGGCTTCGGGGAGTCAGAAGGCAGAGGTACTCTCCTCTTCTAGCCACACCATGGCTGGTCCAGTTCAGTTCCTGGTCAATAGTAACTCCTCCAGGATTTTGATAGTGCAGGATCAGTGATGGTAATGCCATTGAGCGTCAACTGGAGATGGTTAGACTCTCATGTTGGAGATGGTCATTGCCTGGCACTTGTGTGGCACAAAAAACCCTATGCCACTTATAAGCCCAAGCCTGAATGTTGTCCAGGTCTTGTTGCAGATGCACATGGACTGCCTCACTATCTGAGGGGTAGTGAATGGTGCTGAACATCATGCAATCAGCATATATCCCCAATTCTGACCTTCTGATGGAGGGAAAGTATTGATGAAACAGCTGAAGGTGGTTGGGCCTAGAACACTACCCTGAGGAACTTCAACAATGAGGCCCTGGGAATGAGACCACAACAACCACAACCATCTTCCTTTGTGCTAGGTATGACTCCAACCAGTGGAGAGCTTTTCCCCTGATTCTCATTGACTCCAGTTTTGCTAGGAACCATTGATGACACAATCGGTCAAACGCTGCTTTGATGTCAAGGGTACTGACTCTCATCTCACCCATTAAGCTCTTTTGTCCACATGTGGGCCAAGATTGTAATGAGGTTAAGAGGCGGTTGTAATGAGGTTAAGAGCCAAGGAGTCCTGGTGGAACCTAAACTGAGCAGTGAGCAGGTTATTACGGAGTAGGTGCCGCCTGGTAACATTGGCAATGACACTTTCTATCACTCTGCTGTTTTATGTTAAGGCACTAGATAAATACAAATATTATTGGACAGTTGGTTAGGCAGTCTCAGTGATTGACAAAATGTACACACACGTGGTTCAAGTCAAAAAGGTATGAATGTTACACCCCTAGGTTGCACTATGACAGACAAATACAGCAGTGTGAACCAACACCACCCCTCACCACCCCAGAAGAAACACCAGACCATTTACAGGAACAAATGACGCCACTGAACCCAAGAATGTATCTGCAGCTCCCTAATTAATAATACACGCTGTTGTTGCATTTACAGAGTCAAAGGCAGCATTTTCACATTTCAGCTTTCCAAAATCTTCAATTGCCAAAACAGTTCTGCATTAGTCGTAATTGTCAAACCAACTGCATGCAAAACCACATAGCCTGAAGCCTTGCCGCCTTCAGAGGATATCCATTATTTGTTGCATAAATATTTTAATACACAGCTAATGTGAACTGGAAAATCTCCAGCGCCAAAATCAGGAATACACAAATATCAGACATTTTTCCAGGCGCTGAATCTCTTGTCCAATTTGAATCAAAATAGAAGAAACAGCTGCCGTTCTTCAAGGAACCACTGCCCACACCCACCCACCCCCCCACCCACCCCACAACACACACAGTAGTTTAAACAATCACAACATTAATTATTTCTACAAATATGATTTCACTGTTTATCTATAGTGTGAGACTATATCAAATAACAGATAGAAACCCAAGCTAACAAAAGCAAAATGGAATATGCAAAGGAGAATCCAAAAGGGTCTCTTCTTGAAAAATCTCTTCACAAAGCCATTAATCCCGCCTCCTTCTGCATATTTGGTGTATAAGATCCCATGAGTGCTCTCCGGTATAGTCCACTGCATAGTATGAAAATTGAAAAATGTATACTGTAGGAGGAGGCAAAACAAGGCAAAACAGAACTGAAGGGAAGGAATTACAGAAACACATTGATCCAACTGTAGCAAGACAATATTTGCCTCAACTACTCCTTATGGTTTGAGAGTTCCACATTCTAACTACTCTGAGTAAAGGAATTTCTCTCAATTGGAACTTTGACTCAGATTTCCAACCTACAGTTTTGAACTGCCCCACAATTGGAAACATTTTCTCTTCAGAAGTCCGGAGGTGAGGTGAGAGTGACTGCCTTTGACATCAAGACAGCACTTGGCCAGATGTGGTATCAAGGACCCCTAGCAAAACTGGGGTCAATGGAAATCGGGGTAACGCTCCAGTACCTAAATTAAACAATTAGGTGGTCTGATCAAACTTTTCACATTTGTCGCGGCTCAGGGAGCAGTGGGGCTTGATATTGCAGCACACTATGCCCAGTGAGTCATGACTGCTTCCAGCATAAACAAGCAAATAGAATACCAAACAGCCTTATATTCAAGGAAAATGATAAACAAGCAGTAGAAAAACAAATATCTGTTTCTTCCTTTTAGATAAACATAAATACAATAAAGTAGATTTTCCACTTCAGGACTCTTGGCGCACATAGCAAACAGCATCTGGAAATTGCAATGCTTCAGCCCAGCAGCCACAGTCAAAGTGTACATGCCAGGGTTAGTAAAGTGGAAAATCCCAATCCATATCTTTACCTGAACTCTAGAGAGTCATTTTCCCCAAAGTACTTCTGGGATTTTCTAACAGATGATGGTGCTAGGAACACAAGAATACAGGAACAGGAGTGGTCCTCTCAAGCCGATTCCACCATTCAAGAGATCATGACTGATCTACAACCTCCCTCCTTTCACCTGGCTTTGCCCCATATTCCTTAATACCTTGGATTAACAAAAATCTATCAACCGCAGATTTAAAATTAACAACTGATCCAGCTTCAATTTCTGAGGAAGAGAATCCCGAACTTCTACTATCTTTTGTATTTCCTAATTTAACCCCCAAAAGGTCTGGTCTAATTTTTAGCCCGCGGCCCCTAGTCCATACCTCCCCAACAGCAGAAATAGTTTCCCTGTGTCTAATCCTCTTAGTAACTTGAAAACTTTCATCACATAACTCCTTAACCTTCCAAATCCCAAGGAATACAACCATTGTTTGCATAATCTCACCTCACAACTTAAAATTTGGGAGTCCAGGTATTATTCTGGTAAAGCTATGCTGCACTTCCAAGGCCAATATATCCTTTCTAAAGGTATGGTGTCCAGAACTGCTCACAGTACTCCAATCCTACACTCTTGCATCCTCTAGATATAAAGGCCATCATTCCATTAGCCTTTTAGCCTATTTCCTAACCAGGCCAATAAGACACCTTCAATTCCATGAGCTGTAACTTCAGTTAACAATCTCTTCAGGGCTTTATCAAATGCCTTCTGGAAGTCCATATAAATAACATCCATCGACATTCCCCTGTCCACTATTATAGTCACCTCTTCAAAACATTCAGATTCATCCTACCCTTTACAAATCTGCACTGACCACAGTTCCTCAAACTGCTGTCAATGGGGAAAATTTAATTGCTAGCCCAGCTGTTCACACACACTCACCCTCTTTTGACCCAGGGGTAGATTACCTTTGATCACGTTGCAGAAGTCATGAGGGAAGTGTTTCTTCTCCGATGAGAGGGGCTGTTTGTGCCTGTAGATCTGGTGAACTTCTCCACTGAATGACGAGTTCAATTTATTTACAGGTTCTATTGACAATAGATCATCCCCAATCTGGATGTATCCAAACTGGAAAAAAAAATTCAAAGCACTTTTCATTTGAGGTAAAGAGCTTTATATTTATCCATCTTATATTTTAACCAATTTTTACAAATTATCACGCCAGTTTTCATCTCAACTTCCGCCAGGACGTGAGTCATAGGTTCAAGAGCATAGAAATAATGGAGAAAAGATCTCAATATAGAATATCCGTACGTTATTATACAAAGTGGTGCACCACACTCACCTCATTCACATCTACTCCAAAGCATTTCAATTTGACAGCGAATACTCAATAGCCGACTGCTATGGAAGCATTAGTTTAAAACTTCTTCCTTCAAGATGACCCTAAAATCGACCTCTGATCAAGTTCTGACCCGTCCAATGTGGCTTGGTGTAAGAATTTTATATGACACTTCACCTATGAAGGATGTTTTGCTATTTTAAAAGGTGTGAGGTGAACAAATTGCTCTGACTAAAAGCGCAGAGCACAGAGGATGGGGCTGACTGAATCTCTGGGGTAAATTGCAAATTGCTCTGTGTGATAGATCATGTGCAAAGACAAAAGGAAGAAAACTGGACTTCTTTCTCCCCACCCACCACCCCCCCCTGCCCCTGATCTGCTATAAGGCTTTGTCCTCAAGCATTCCCTTAACAGGATCCAGTAACGTCAAATTCAACTTTTTCATTAAGTGATCATGTTCAGGGAGCCCTTTAAAACAGCCATGTATAAGGAACGCCCCGGGTGTAATCAGTCTGTAGCTGCTGTGGCCTTGCACGTGAAAAATCATGATTTTAATATATCCTGAAGGAATTTCAACTCTGCAGAATCGTTATAAAAAAGTGTTGCAGAAATAGTTATCAAAGGGTTAACTTTAATAAAGTACAAGCACACAAAAGTAAACATTTTTTCCTGTATAATTAATCTCTCT
This sequence comes from Cetorhinus maximus, assembly GCF_964194155.1. NCBI lineage: Eukaryota > Metazoa > Chordata > Chondrichthyes > Lamniformes > Cetorhinidae > Cetorhinus > Cetorhinus maximus. Next base: position 36,659,999 of record NC_135904.1, read on the forward strand.
TCAAACAAAGGACATTTTACTTACTAAAATTGGATAGTTAACAGTTAAAGTTTGTACCAACACTGCCTAAATTCAAAGGAACCAAAGCAAACAATTCCTTGTTGTGCTTTTCTCTAAACCCACAATGTGAAGCTACAATCTGGAATGAGAGATTTCCACCAGGAGGAGAGCTGAGTCCTCAATTAGCCTTCCTGAAAACAGCTGTGCACAAAACATCTGTTTATCGATAGGATTTAAAATATAAAGTAGATATTCCTACATGGTGTGATCTGGTAATATTTGGATTTTAGTGAAGAACCTTCTGGACAACATGAAGCCTATTTCCCTGACAGCATGTTTACGTAACAAATTCTGGTACTTTTTTTTTATTCATTCCCAGGACGTGGGCGTCACTGGCTGGCCCAGCATTTATTGCCCATCCCTAATTTCCCTTGAGGTGGTGGTGGTGGTGAGCTGCCTTCTTGAACACCCACAGTGCTGTTAGGGAGGGAGTTCCAGGATTTCGTTCCTTCACTGTTGATACATTTCCAAGTCAGGATGGTGAGTGACTTGGAGGGGAGCTTCCAGGTGGTGGTGTTCCCATCTACCCGCTGCCCTTGTCCTTCTAGATGGTAGTGGTCGTGGGTTTGGAAGGTGCTGTCGAAGGAGCTTTGGTGAATTCCTGCGTGCATCTTGTAGATGGTACACACTGCTGCTACTGTGCGTCAGCTACTGTGCGTCGGTGGTGGAGGGAGTGAATGTTTATGGATGTGATGCCAATTAAGCGGGCTGCTTTGTCCTGGGCGGTGTCAAGCTTCTTGAGTGAAAAGGTTTGCACTTACATTGCACCTTTGACCATCGGACATCCCAAAGTGCTTTACAGCCAATGAAGTACTTTTTTGAAGCATAGTCACTGTTGCAATGTGGGAAACATGGCACGCTTTGTGCACAGCATGCTCCCACAAACAATTGTGATAATGAACAGATATTCTGTCTTTAAACATGAATAAATTGATTGCAGGATAAATATTGGCCAGGACACCAGGGATAACTCCCCGCTCTTTTTCAAAATAGTGCCATGGGATCTTTTATATCCAAGGGTCAGAGCAGACAGGGGTCTTGCCTTAACATCTCACAGGAACGACAGCACCTCCAACAGTGGAGCACTCCTTCAGTACTGCACTGGGGTGTCAGCCAGGACTTTGTGTTCAAGTCACAGATCAGGACTTGAAGCCATAACTCTGACTCAGAGACACGAATGCTAACCACTGAGCCACGGCTGACATTCAACTGAGAAGAGGTGTCAAACAGCAAAATAAGTCGCGAGACATTAGTTTACAGGCTATAATTATCAGTCATTCCACTACAGAGGTTCCCTCGTAACAGGTTTCAATCACACTTGTTAATGTTTGTACTTGCAGGCTCTGTCCCAAGTGCCAAGTATCGCAACCTCAATGTTCAATGTTTATGGTAAATTAATCCTGCAAACTCCTCAAAATGGATTATCCTCCTTTAAAATAATTGGAATTAATTTAAAAGCGCAATCTAGGAAAATAAAATTTAACTGTTAGCAAACCACGTTATAACTTCCATTGTTATACAGTTTTAATAAGAGAAATGCTCCAGAACCTTTTGGTTAGAAGAAAAAGTTAATTATGCAGAACATTTAGCCTAAATTAAATCAATCAATTACAGAGTTAATGGGCACAGGGTCCAGTTCAAACTAACTGCCAGTAGCTGTGTTTCTATAATAAACATTCAATTAATCCTTACTCTGGAGTCAATGGAAGTCACTTCTGGCTCCGAACTAAGTCCCTTTGGATTTCCAGCTATTTAACAAAAAAGATTGGATTTGAAGAACTTCTCGGGAGGTCGTATGGGGACCTTCGTGCCATCGCTCAGTCACATTGCCTCTTATTTAGCTTCTAAAGGAAGGAGAGGTGTCAGGGGAACCTGCTCAGGTCCTGCTGGCTTGGCTCAGTTCCAACCTGGATTCCAGTCTACTCACAGCTTTCCATCTTACTGATTTTGAGCCAAGCTCCTGTTGCCAATCCACAACTCAGTCTCCAGTCTGTACACCTGACCCAGCTACAGTCAGAGATCCAGTCCAACCCTCTTCCCCAGTCCAAGCCCTCTTGCCAGGGTTTCGTGCCTGTAAATTGTTACCAGGTCCCTAATTTGCTCCCAGTCACTTCTCTTTACTCCAGTGTTGGACACAGAAATATTAACTGCAAACTCAGACTATTAAGAAAACGGCATAGGGAGAAGTGCCCTGTGTGCCGTCGCAGTGAGGACATCGGATTTGGGTTCTAGCCTCCGCCAAAAAAACAACTATTAATCCCGGATCTCCGAGCCATCAGGTTGCAGAGTTTATCCCAGAGCTCAGGTCCCAATTCTGAGTGCCCTCCATGAAATGTCACAAACTGCTTCGCATTCCCCTCCCTGCGGCTGCGCTCAGATGTAATGAAAGTTCAGACTGGGTAAAGGGTCATCTCGGTGCAAACTAACCGAGTTAGAGAGAGAGGGAGAGGGAGGGAGAGGGAGGGGGAGGGAGAGGGAGTGGGGGGGGGCTTAAAGCCAAAGGTTTGCTAACAAGTTTAACCTCATGTTTACCTGAGGGTTTATTGACCATTCAGCCCCTGGGGTCTAGTACGGAGCTGATGGGCTGAGTGGCCTCCCCTGTGCGCTGTCTGGTGTTGAGCTTGGGGGTTAATGTGCTGATTGATTAGCAGAGAGTTATTGATTATTGATTATTGATTACCAGTCCGTTACAGGTGCTGAGCGAGGCGGCCGAGCGGTTCTGGTTGAGGACGTGGCCGGTGTAGAAGCAGAGCCGCTGGGCTGGAAGCGGCCGGACGCTCCGCTCCCCTCCTCCCCGCTCCTCCACGGTGAAAGCCGGCGACAGGAAGCTCAGCTCCCGGTTCAGGTGTAAGAGCAGCTCGGTCCCGAACGCCGGCAGCTGGAGGTAGAGATGCTGCTCCCCGGCCGCAGCTCCATCAGCCGCCGGTGAGATCCCCCGGCGGACCCGGTGCCCTGCTCCTTCCCCGGACCCGGTCCCGGTCCCGGTCCCGGTCAGGCGGATCCTCCTGGGGACGGTCAGCTCGGCGGCCGCTGGAGTGAGAGAAACGGCGGCAGGTTAACGGGGAGAGGGGGGGCTGACCGGCCCGGACAACCGGGACCCCCCCCTCATCCTCCGGACAACCGGGACCGGGACCCCCCCCCATCCTCCGGACAACCGGGACCCCCCCCTCATCCTCCGGACAACCGGGACCGGGACCCCCCCCCATCCTCCGGACAACCGGGAGCCCCCCCCTCATCCTCCGGACAACCGGGACCGGGACCCCCCCTCATCCTCCGGACAACCGGGACCGGGACCCCCCTCATCCTCCGGACAACCGGGAGCCCCCCCCCCTCATCCTCCGGACAACCGGGACCCCCCCCCTCATCCTCCGGACAACCGGGACCGGGACCCCCACCCATCCTCCGGACAACCGGGACCCCCCACCCCCCACCCCCCACCCACCCCTTCATCCTCCGGACAACCGGGACCGGGACCCCCCTCATCCTCCGGACAACCGGGACCGGGACCCCCCTCATCCTCCGGACAACCGGGACCGGGACCCCCCCCCATCCTCCGGACAACCGGGACCCCCCATCCTCCGGACAACCGGGACCCCCCCCCCCCCATCCTCCGGACAACCGGGACCCCCCCCCCCCCCATCCTCCGGACAACCGGGACCGGGACCCCCCCCATCCTCCGGACAACCGGGACCCCCCCCCCATCCTCCGGACAACCGGGACCGGGACCCCCCCCATCCTCCGGACAACCGGGACCCCCCCCCCATCCTCCGGACAACCGGGACCGGGACCCCCCCCATCCTCCGGACAACCGGGACCCCCCCCCCAGCCCCGGGTAAAGCCGGTACCTGGGCCGGGGTTGCAGTCGGACAGCAGCAGGAGGCAGGCGGCCAGCGCCAGGCAGGGCAGTGAGCGGCCGCACATGGTCCGGACTCCGAACGGGAGAAGCAGCTTCACCGGCTCAGCTCAGACTGAGGGAGAGGGAGCGAGAGCTGCCGGCGGCGGGGAGGGAACCGGCAGGCCCCGCCCACTGCCGCCTGGAGCCGGCAGGCCCCGCCCACTGCCGCCTGGAGCCGGCAGGCCCCGCCCACTGCCGCCTGGAGCCGGCAGGCCCCGCCCACTGCCGCCTGGAGCCGGCAGGCCCCGCCCACTGCCGCCTGGAGCCGGCAGGCCCCGCCCACTGCCGCCTGGAGCCGGCAGGCCCCGCCCACTGCCGCCTGGCCCCACCCACTGCCGACAGGCCACGCCCACTAACGCCTGGCCCTGCCTACTGCCGCCTGGAGCCGGCAGACCACGCCCACTGCCGCCAGGAGCCAGCTGGTCCCGCCCACTGCCGCCTGATCCCGCCCACTGCCGCCTGGAGCCGGCAGGCCCCGCCCACTGCCGCCTGGAGCCGGCAGGCCCCGCCCATTGCCGCCTGGCCCCGCCCACTGCCGACAGGCCACGCCCACTAACGCCTGGCCCTGCCTACTGCCGCCTGGAGCCGGCAGACCACGCCCACTGCCGCCAGGAGCCAGCTGGTCCCGCCCACTGCCGCCTGGTCCCGCCCACTGCCGCCAGGAGCCGGCAGACCACGCCCACTGCCGCCTGGTCCCGCCCATGTCGCTTGTCCCCGCCTACTGCCGCCAGACTCCACCCATTTCCATCGAGACATGCCCACCTGCTCCCACTGTACCGACACCTGCCCATTTGAACCCGCCCACCACACATAGTCCCGCCCACATCGCTTCTGACCCCGCCCACCGCAATCTTGATCCCTTCACACGGCCCCGCCCATTAACTCCGATGTTTCGTTGTGTGTCTTGGCTACAAATGGGGAAGTGGAGCGGCGGTGCCCGATTCCCGGGGGGGTGTTAGACCCCAATCCCCATAGCAACTTCATCAACATCACAAGCTGCTAATTGACCCCGTTACCCCCATTGGGTAACTGTGCAAATAAACCTCTTCTGCCTGAGTGAAGTGTGACTCTGTCTGTACCCACTCCCAGGATTTAATCCCATTCTCTGCTTTGCTGTTGCCGGCATAAGAAGCATAAAATAAACTAAATCAAATTTTTATTTCATTTAAGCTGTGGAGCATCACAGACCCAACAGATTTAGAGGGAGAATCCTCCCATTAGGGGTCCCCAGGACTGTCCTGCAGCCTCTAGAAGTTAAAGATGTGTCTCTCGCACATGCTACAAGCAACTGGGGGGCAAAAAGTGTAGAAAAAAATCATTTTCTTAGAACACTATAATTTATTCATTTTCAAAATTAGGGGGAGGTGGTAGTGTAGTGGTATTGTCGCTGCTCTGGTATTCCAGTGACTCAGGGTAATGCTCTCAGGACAAAAACAAAAATTGCTCGAAAAACTCAGCAGGTCCGACAGCATCTGTGGAGAGAAAGACAAGGGTTAACGTTTCGGGTCCGTATGACTCTTCATCAGAACTAAAGAGAAGTAAAAATGTGGTGAAATATATACTGTTTGAGGGGGGATTGGACAGGTGAAGTTGGATAGAGGGCCAGTGATAGGTGGAGGCAAAGGAGAGATTGCAAAAGGTGCCATAGACATAAGTTCGAAGGGATGGTGATGGTGGTGATATTATCTAAAGGAGGTGCTAATGGGGACGTTAAGGGTAGACAGCAGGATGAGCAAGTGACAGATGGCCCTAGTGGGGGTGGGGTGGGGGGAGGGGACAGTGTGGGACCAAGGATCGAAAAGCTGGGGATAAAACAATGAATGGAAATAAATTTTTTAAATCATAATAGAAATAGGTGGGAAAAAATGTATATATAAAAATTAAAAAATAAATATTTGAAGAAAGGGGATCAAAAAGGGATGAAGATGCAGGAGGGAGTTCATGATCTGAAGTTGTTGAACTCAATATTAAGTCCGGAAGGCTGTAAAGTGCCTAGTCGGAAGATGAGGTGCTGTTTCTCCAGTTTGCATTGAGCTTCACTGGAACATTGCAGCAGGCCAAGGACAGACATGTGGGCATGAGAGCAGGGTGGAGTGTTGAAACGGTAAGCAACAGGGAGGTCTGGGTCATGCTTGCGGACAGACCAAAAATGTTCCACAAAGTAGTCACCCAGTCTGCGTTTGGTCTCTCCAATGTAGAGGAAACCGCATTGGGAGTAGCAAATGCAGTAGACTAAATTGAGGGAAGTGCAAGTGAAATGCTGCTTCACTTGACAGGAGTGTTTGGGCCCTTGGAAGGTGAGGAGGGGGGAAGTAAAGGGGCAGGTGTTGCACCTTCTCCAATTGCATGGGAAGGTGCCATGGGAGGAGGTTGAAGAGGAGTGGACCAGGGCATCCTGGAGGGACCTACGGAATGCCGTGGGTGGGGGGTTGAAGGGAAGATGTGTTGGTGGTGGCATCATGCTGGAGTTGACGGAAATGGTGGAGGATGATCCTTTGAATGCAGAGGCTGGTGGGGTGAAAAGTGAGGACAAAGGGGACCCTATCATGGTTCTGGGAGGGAGAGGAAGGTGTGAGGGCAGAGGCGCGGGAGATGGGTCAGACACAGTTGAGGGCCCTGTCAACCACCGTGGGTGGGAAACCTCGGTGAAGGAAGAAGGAAGACACATCAGAAGCGCTGTTTAGGAAAGTGGCATCACCAGAACAGATGTGACGGAGGCGAAGGAACTGAGAGAATGGGATGGAGTCCTTACAGGAAGCGGGGTGTGAGGAGCTGTAGTCGAGGTAGCTTGGGAGTCAGTGGGTTTGTAATGGATATTGGTAGACAGTCTATCACCAGAAATTGAGACTGAGAGGTCAAGGAAGGGAAGGGAAGTGTCAGAGATGGACCATGTGAAAATGACAGAGGAGTGGAAATTGGAAGCAAAATTGATAAATTTTTCCAGGTCCAGACGAGAGCATGAAGCAGCACCGAAACAGTCATCGGAGAAAGAATTGTGGGAGGAGGCCTGAGTAGGACTGGAACAAGGAATGTTCCACATACCCCATAAAGAGACAGGCATAGCTGGGGCCCATGCGGGTACCCATAGCCAGACCTTTTATTTGGTGGAAGTGAGATGACTTTAAGGAGAAATTGTTCAGCGAGAGAACAAGTTCAGCCAGACGGAGGAGAGTGGTGGTGGATGGGGATTGTTCGGGCCGCTGTTCAAGGAAGAAGCTGAGAGCCCTCAGACCATCCCGGTGGGGGCTCCCACAGCAAATTGTAAAATTTGAATTCAATAAAAATCTGGAATTAAAAGTCTGATGATAACCATCAAACCATTGTCGATTGTTGTAAAAACCCATCTGGTTCACTAGTGTCTTTTAGGGAAGGAAATCTGCTGTCCTTACCTGGTATGGCCTACAAATGATTCCAGACCCTCAGCAACGCGGTTGACTCTTAAAAATGGCCTCTGAACGAGGGCATTTAGGGATGGGAAATAAATGCTGGCCTAGCCAGCGATGCCCATCCCATGAACAAATAATAAGAAATATATATTTTGGACAGGAAAAAGGTTATTTTTCTGCATTGGCCAGTTGGTGCTAGGAGATCATGTGATGAAACCACCAGGAAAACTCCAGCCAGGGTTGGCACCTGTAATAACTTGATGGAGATGACAGGTTTCAACAAGACACAGTTAAACTTTATTACAGAGAGGTTTTCAGGTGCTACACGCTTGATTAGGACTCTTATCAGGAAACCCCACCTCCCGGATTGCCCGTGCTTAGGAGTCATTGGTCGGAGCCTCCAAGAACAGACCTCTGATTGACAGCAGGAAAGGCTATACCTTCAGTTATTACATCTCCTCCCCTTCAGTTTTTTACAGTTTCTATTTACAGAGAACATATGAATATCCAACAACATATACATAAATACAACTTCAGGCGATTAAAAATTAAATCTCTGAGGTGCTCTCCTTATCCAGTTAGAGGGGTGTAGCTCTACCGCTTGAGGTTGCTCCACAGGATCGACATGATCAGGAACTGCAGCACGAGATGCACCATTAGAAAGTGGCAATTCTGGGTTAGGCAACTCGATATAAAGACTTTGGGCATGTCTGTTCTAGGTCAATCTGTCACCTCAGGGATTGATGGTTCAATGTTAATCACAGGTGGAATAGTTGGTTGTTGGAATGTCTCTCTATCACAAATACGGTCCACATGTTTTCAAATGATTCTGTCCTCCACTTCCACCTGGAAGGATAAGGGACCAGTCTCTGAGACGATGGGTAGAATTTTCTGTGCCCGCTGGTGGCGGGCGCGATAGGTGGCGTGATGGTGGCGTGACCGGACAATATGGCGTGATCAGTTTCACATCGGCGGGAAGGCAGGTAGCGATTGTCGCTCAGCTCGCCAATGATGGGCCATGTTTCCCGCCATCAGTTTTTGGGAACCTCATTGTAATACATCAGCATATCATTATCAGGCCATCCCGCCAGGCTCTTGCACACCCGCTGGATCATCCGTCCACCTCGGTGGGAAAGCACGCCGACGTGTTTCACACCAGCACAGAGGCAACGTGCACTTTGCGGCTGCACTTTGGGTGAACTGGAGGTGAGTGCACAGCAACATTCTGCACAGCACGCTAGGGTCGCCTGTTGCTTTGCAGGCTTCAGGATTACCACGGGGCCGGGGTTAAGTGCTGCCCTGCCTCGGAGATGGCCTTTGAGGGTGAGGGGGAGCGGGGGGTTGGATTGGGGGGGGGGGGGGAGGTGTTAAGTGCTGCCCTGCCTCCGAGATGGCTTGAGGGTGAGGGGAATTGCAGTCTTGCCATTGAGGCAACTGGTGGTGGGGTGGGGTGGTGGTTAAGGGTAGTCCTGCTGCTGAATATAGCACACAAACATTCAGGGGAGGGGGGCGTGATACAGTGGGTGAGGGAAGTGGACACGCATTTGGGAAACCTGTAGAAAGTGACCATTCCTCTGCAACTGAGACAGTTCAGACACAGCCACATCGATATGTTTGGAGTTGGGTTCCTAGCTTATCTGCCCACTCAAGCAACACAGGGGCATCAAAGTGCCACCAAGTTCCCAGGCTGCAAATTCATGAGCACTTCAATGGACTGCAGAGCAGTTGGACTGCACACATTGTACAATCTCCTCGCCAAGTCTGGCCATGGTGCAGTCACTGCTGAAGGTGCTTACAGCCCCATTGCAATCTCAGCATCCCGGCTTGGACCAGTGTCCCCCATGGTTCAAGCTAACAGGACAGCCATACAGCATACTAATCTCTGGCCATCCAAGTGGTGGCCAGTACTCTCTGGGAAGCATTAAGAGAAGAGGCCACTTAACCAGGACAGGCTCTTAATACACCCATGCTAGCCACGTGTCTCTCTGTTTCATCCTGCAGGAGGAGTACATCAGGATCATGGAGCCTGGTGAACTAGCTGTGTGCCCGCTGGCCTTACAGAGTGCAAAGAAGATGGAGGAGAGAGCAACTGAGGGTCCTGGCTGTGCAGAGGCAGGAGCAGCAACTTCAGGAAGAAGGGGCGGCTGGGGCTCCTGCACAAGCTGCTTAGAGCCACAATGAGCCATTGCAGGCTGGTGCCTTGTGACACCCAGGGTCCATAGATGCCACTTTTCATTCCTGCAGGTGACCAAGAACCAGTGTCGCTGAAGACTGCGCATGTCCAGAGAACTGGTCGGTCACATCTGCCAGTTACTGCAGGACTTGGCGCCACGGGGACATGGAGGGCATCCACTGCCAGTGGCTGTGAAAGTGACTGTGGTGCTCAATTTCTATGCCAGTGGCTCCTTTCAGGGCTCCACAGGTGACCTCTGTGGGATCTCCCAAGCCTCCACACACAAATGCATCCATGAGGTCACGGATGCCATCTTTGTGGGGGCAACACAACTTTGTGCATTTCGCCCGGAACCAGGACAGCCAGGATGCCAAGGCCATTGGATTCGCCCAGATCTCAAGTTTCCCACAGGTGCAGGGTGCGATTGACTGCACTGATGTGGCGCTCAGATCTCTGTTGCAACACATGGTGAACTACATCAACTGCCAGGGCTTCCATTTGCTGAATGTGCGGCCACAAGGAACGCATCCTGCAGATGTGTGCACGGTTCCCAGGGTGTGTGCCCGACGCCTACATCCTCAGTCAGTCACAGATCCCTGGAGGGTCCACAGAAGCTGCAGGTTTGGCTCCTGGGGGATAAGGTTACCCACAGAGGCTGTGGCTGATGACACCAGGCGGTGGTCTCAGACTTAAGCAGAGCGACGCTATAATGAGGCTCATGCTGCAACTCGCACCGTGGTGGAGCAGACCATCGGGATGCTGAAAATGAGGTTCCGGTGCCTGGACCGGTCTGGTGGAGCCCTGCAATACAGTCCACAGAGGGTGTCATGCATCGTCGTCGTCTGCTGCGCCTTTCACAACCTGGCACTGCAATGGGGAGAGGAGCTGGCTGAGGAGGAGATGGAGGAGCTGGAGATCTCCTCTAATGAGGAGGACGCTGACAGGGATGAGGCTGAGGAGGTCCTTGGAAGCAATGATGACGGGGATGAGGCCCTCACACTGGCTAGATGAGACAGGCTCATTCAGGAGGCCCTCATAGCTGCTAGGTTTGTGAAGGATGATGACGAAATGTAGTGAGGTGACCCCATAGTTCCTCACATCGCATTTGTGAACATTTGGCTCTAGTCTGGCTTATGACAGCGCGAATACCTTCTGTGAGAATGCTGCTGTCATGGAGAGGCAGTTGAGGCCCTAATAGTCACTCGATTACAGAAGGATAATGGTGACATACATTGAGGACACTCCATAGATCTTCATACAGCCTCTGACAATGTCTGACTCCTGTCTGGCCGAGGGCAGCTCACTTGTGCTCAATGATCAGGGTCATATCATAGAGATGTAGCGATTAAACTTTAGAAGCATCTGATGCTTTGCCCACCTTCAGCACCTGAGCTCTTCAGGATCACAACATCACTGGCCATCTAGATGCCGAAGAGATGTAGGCCAGCCCCACCTTAAAGGTGCTGAGAGAGAATGACGGAACTCTGTGACACCTGCCCACTACATTCTGGCAGCAATGACCAGCACCATCGAGGTGCAGGCATCAGTAATGTGTCCAGGGAGTGTGAGACCAGACCATCACTTTGGCCTGAAGGCTGCACAGAGCACAGGGAAGAGGCCCTGGACTGAGACACCTGCCTTTTATCTTGTGCAGAAAGGCTTTACATCTGAGTGACATGAACACTGCTCATTAGAACAAGGAGCCAGAGGCAGGGAGACATTCTTGGGAGTTTATTGACAGTGGTGAACATTATGTTCAAGTGATTAACACCCATGCCCAGGCTGTGCAACTAATTCTCCTTAAATTTTGTCCCTAATTTTGTTAATTTAGTTTACTTGGTTGATTCAAAAGAGTTAATTCTCCTTAACTGTCCTAACCCTGCTGCTATGTTTTGGTGCTCCCTGGACATCCAAAGCAGAGGTGGATGCAGCCTGCTGACTGTAACACCCTGTCTGGGATGACTTTGGCGGGCGTCCTCTGGAGCGCTGAGACATGGAGGGCTCTGGCCTGCTGTGGGGCAGTAGCACCTTGCTCAGCCTGTGGATCTGGAGCTGCTGAGATCACAGGAAGAGGGGATTCGGGTGGGCCGGACACTCTCGGCGTTACCCGGATGGACGGGCCCGGAGTCTGCGGACCCTCCTCTCTATGGGTGCCCGGGGGCCCCTGGCTGACTCCTTGAGGGGCAGGAGGAGCTGGAGAGAGATCGAGCTGCTCAGCACCCCTCTGGTGTACACACTGTTGGAGGCCAACGATGGCATCAGCGATGCAATTCAGCCCGTACAGGTGTGCAGAAGCGATGTCCTGTGCCCAGGTCTCAATGGCGCTGCCATCCAAACCAATCTTCATCTCAATGCGTTGACATGTCGGCGCTATCAGCTCGAGAGGAGGGAGCAAATATAACAGCGTGAGAGGAGGGAGCAGATAAAAGAGTTGGTGGTTCCCCAGATTGGGACCGGGAGGCTGTGCGAGAGGAGCAGCAGCCTTGGTAAGATTGAAAAGGAGTGGGAACTGAGAGTCAGAGCGGAGATTTTTTAAAAATGGTTGCTAGACCTGGGCTGAAAGCAACTCGAGGACAGGGCGAGAGTTCCGGGGAGACTCGGGGCTGAAAGCAACTCGAGGACAGGGCGAGAGTTCCGGGGAGACTCGGGGGTGAAAGCGACTCGAGGACAGGGCGAGAGTTCCGGGGAGACTTGGGGCTGAAAGCGACTCGAGGACAGGGCGAGAGTTCCGGGGAGACTCGGGGGTGAAAGCGACTCGAGGACAGGGCGAGAGTTCCGGGGAGACTCTGGGTGAAAGCGACTCGAGGACAGGGCGAGGGTTCCGGGGAGACTCGGGGGTGAAAGCGACTCGAGGACAGGGCGAGAGTTCCGGGGAGACTCTGGGTGAAAGCGACTCGAGGACAGGGCGAGAGTTCCGGGGAGACTCGGGGGTGAAAGCGACTCGAGGACAGGGCGAGAGTTCCGGGGAGACTCGGGGGTTGAAAGCGACTCGAGGACAGGGCGAGAGTTCCGGGGAGACTCGGGGCTGAAAGCGACTTGAGGACAGGGCGAGAGTTCCGGGGAGACTCTGGGTGAAAGCGACTCGAGGACAGGGCGAGAGTTCCGGGGAGACACGGGGCTGAAAGCAGCTCGAGGACAGGGCGAGGGTTCCGGGGAGACTCTGGGTGAAAGCGACTCGAGGACAGGGCGAGAGTTCCGGGGAGAATCGGGGCAGAAAGCGGCTCGAGGACAGGGCAAGAGTTCTGGGGAGACTCGGGGGTGAAAGCGACTCAAGGACAGGACGAGAGTTCCGGGGAGACTCTCGGTGAAAGCGACTCGAGGACAGGGCGAGAGTTCCGGGGAGACTCTGGGTGAAAGCGACTCGAGGACAGGGCGAGAGTTCTGGGGAGACTCTGGGTGAAAGCGACTCGAGGACAGGGCAAGAGTTCCGGGGAGACTCTGGGGTGAAAGCGACTCGAGGACAGGGGGAGAGTTCAGGGGATGATGTGATGCTGGGGAGGCAGGTTATTGGTGAGTAGGGCCAGGTCAGCACTTCTACTTTTTCTACTAATTAAACTGCTGCATTCCATTTGCTTAAACAAAATAAGGTGAGGACTTTGGACTCTAGTGGGAGTGTTTGGAATAGTATAACGACCCTAGCATAATTAGTATTCTTTAAAGGGAGTAACTAATGAGTTTAATCTAAAGGGAAGTCATAGCAACAGAGCTCTCACCCGTGATATGCTCCTCCTGCGCTGTGTGGGAAGTCTTGGACACTTCCAGTGTCCCTGGTGACCATGTGTGCAGGAAGTGTATCCAGCTGCAGCTATTGGCTAACCGTGTTTCGGAGCTGGAGCTGTGGGTGGATTCACTGTGCAGCACCTGCGATGCTGAGATTGTCATGGGCAGCACATTCAGTGAGGTGGTCACACCGCAGGTAAAGACTGAACAGGCAGAAAGAGGATGGCTGACCACCAGGCAGTGTAGAGGGAGGCAGGTAGTACAGGAGTCCCCTGTGGCTGTCCCCCTCTCTAACAGATACACCGTTTTGGATACTGTTGGGAGAGATGACTTCTCAAGGGAAAGCAGCAGGAGTCAAGTCCATGGAACTACAGGTGGCTATGCTGCACAAGAGGGGAGGAAGAGGAGTGGCAGGGCTATAGTGATAGGGGATTCAATAGTAAAGGCGTTTCTGCGGCCGCAAAAGAGACTCCAGGATGGTGTGTTGCCTCCCTGGTGCCAGGGCCAAGGATGTCTCAGAGAGGCTGCAGGGCATTCTGAAGGGGGAGGGTGAACAACCAATGGCCATGGTACATTTTGGTACCAACGACATAGGTAAAAAAAGGGATGACATAGTTAAAAAAAAGGGATAGGGAGTTAGGACGTAAATTAAAAAGTAGGACCTCAAAGGTAGTAAATCTCGGGATTACTACCAATACCGTGTGCTAGCGAGAGTAGAAATAACAGAATATATCAGTTGAATATGTAGCTGAAGAAATGGTGTAGGGGGGAGGGATTCAGATCCTGGGACATTGGGACCGGTTCTGGGGAAGGTGGGACCAGTACAAAGAGGACAGGTTACATCTGGGCAGGACCGGGATCAATGTCCTCGGGTTGGGAGGGGGGGCTAGTGCGGTCGGGGAGGGTTTAAACTAGAATAGCAGGGGCTGGGAACCTGAGCAGGGAGACAGAGGAGGGGGAAACAAGGATAGAAACAAAAGACAGAAAAGTAAGAAGCAAAAGTGGAAGGCAGGAAAAACAAGGGTGAAAAACAAATGGGGTCATAGTGCAAAATAAAGCTAAGATGACTAACAAGGTTAAAAAGACAAGTCTAAAAGCATTGTATCTTAATGCATGGAGCATTGGCAATATGGTAGATGAATTAACATCGCAAATAGATATTAACGGTTATGATATAGTAGCAATTATGGAGACATGGCTGCAGGATGACCGAGGATGGGATCTTAACATCCAGGTGTATTCAATATTTAGGAAGGACAGATAAATAGGCAAAGGAGATGGGGTAGCATTGTTAGTAAAGGAGGAAATCAATGCAATAGTGAGGAAGGACACTGGCTTGGAAAAATCATGATGTGGAATCTATTTGGGTGGAGATAAGAAACACCAAGGGGCAGAAAATGTTGGTGGGGGTTGTCTATAGGCCCCCAAACAGTAATGGAGATGTAAGGGAAAACAATAAGCAGGAAATTAGAGACGCATGCAATAAAGGGACAATTGTAATCATGGCTGACTTTAATCTATATATAGATTGGACAAACCAAACTAGCAATAATACTGTGGAGGAGGATTTCCTGGATGGCTTTTTAGACCAATATATTGAGGAACCAACTAGAGAGCAGGCTATCCTAGACTGGGTATTGTGCAGTGAGAAAGGATTAATTAACAATCTTGTTGTGTGGTGTCCTTTGGGGAAGAGCACCATAAAATTATAGAATTATTCATTAGGATGGAGAGTGAAGAAGTTGAATCTGAAACTAGGGTCCTGAATCTAACTAAAGGGAACTATGAGGGTATGAGGCACGAGTTGGTAATAGTGGACTGGGAGACCTTACTAAAAGATTTGACAGTGGATAGGCAATGGCTAATATTTAAGGAACGTATGCATGAATTACAACAATTATTCATTCCTGTCTGGCGCAAAAGTAAAACAGGAAAGGTGGCTTCCAAAAGAAATTAGGGATCCAAAGAGGAGACATATAAAATTGCCAGAAAAAGCAACAAGCCTGAGGATTGGGAGCAGTTTAGAATTCAACAAAAGTGGACAAAAAGATTGATCGAGGAGGGGAAAATGGAGTATGAGAGTAAACTTGCAAGGGACATAAAAACTGACTGTAAAAGCTTCTATAAATATGTGAAGAGAAAAAGATTAGCAAAGACAAACATAGGTCCCTTAGAGTCAGAAATGCGGGAAATTATAATGGGGAACAAAGAAATGGCAGAAGAATTGAACACACATTTTGTTTCTGTCCTCACAAAAGAGGACACAAATAATTTCCCAGAAATGTTGGGGAACCAAGGGTCTAGTGGGAGGGAGGAATTGAAGAAAACCAGCATTAGTAAAAAAATGGTGCTAGGGAAATTAATGCGGTTAAAGGCTGAAAAATCCCCAGGATCTGATAATCTACACCCCAGCGTACTAAAGGAAGTGGCCCTGGAAATATTAGATGCATTGGTGGTCATCTTCCAAAATTCTACAGACTCTAGAACAGTTCCTACAGATTGGAGGATGCTGGGCCAGATGATAAATGTGCCTGGCCTGCGCGGGTGGTGAGTGGTCCCATGGACAGAATGAGAACAATGATGGTGAGTGTGAGAGAGTGAATGGTGATGTCCTTGCACCGTCAGTGAGTGAGGGCCCTGTGGATGTGTGCTGGTTTGTGAGTGTGTGCGTTGAGAGTGATGAAAAGAGTGACTTACCCTGGTGGAACAGAGGAGATCATTCACCCTCTTGTGACACTGGGTGGCTGTCCTCTTCTGAAGGGCGTTGGCACTGACCACCGCTGCCACTGCCTCCCAAGCCAGATTGGTCACGTTGCTGCCCATTGCGCAGCCAGAGCCAGGAGGTAGAAGACATCCCGGCAAGACTCTACGGTATCTGGCAGGCCTCCACGGCATCCATCAGTCGCTCGAGGGGACTGCAGCCTTCTTGCCTTTGAGGGCCATGTCTCCCGGGCAGCAGTGGTGAGCTGGAAACAATGAGCACAGTGCTTGTGGCTGGCCTTTAAACACGGTGTGATGCAACAGTGGGGTTATGGTGGGCAGGCGATAGAGGAGCCCATCCGACATGGAAATAGCGTATTTCCCGGGAGTGCATAAATAAAGAAGCGGGCTTGGGACGATCCAGTGTGAAAACTTGTCATCGCTGTCAGCGGGCAGCACACCGTTTTACCCGCCCACTACCACACTTAATGCAAATTTGGGAAAATTCTGCCCAATGATTCCAGGAACCCCATAAGGTGCACATCTGAAATTCCGCACGAATACTGTTTCTCCGACAGTGAAACTGCGAGCTTTGCTGTGAATATCGTGAATCAATTTTTGATGACTCTGATTCCTCTCTACTTTCCCCTCTTAGTTTGGAAACACCAGACTTAACCTTGTATATAGGTGGCGTTTCATCAATAATTCAGACAGTGTTGAACCCGTAGTTGAATGAGGCATTGTAAGATAACTGAGAAGAAAATGGGAAAGTCGAGTTTCTAGAGTACCTTCTGATAACCTCTTTATTCCAGATTTAAAAGTTTGCACAACTCTCTCAGCTAAACCATTTGATGAGGGATGGTAATTTAAACTCATGAACCTCTGAAACTCTGTACTGGTAAAGACTGTACCATTATCAGAAACGACGATTTCCGGTAGACCATGTGTGCTAAAACAGTGACGCAGCTTTTCGATAGTTGCGCTCGATGTTGGTGATCTGGCCTCAGATACATTCATCCATTTAGAATGTGCATTTATGATCAAGAAAAACATGATACCTAAGAATGGTCCTACATAATCAATATGTAGTCTAACTCAGGATCAACCAGGTCACTCTCATGGAGGCAGTGCAGCTGAAACAGGCAACTTTTGTTGTTGCTGACAGTGGAGACAGTGCTTGACCATGCTTCCAATTGGCTGGACGGCTGTGTTTGTGATGCAGAGTGGTGACGCCAATTCCCGTACTGGCTGAGGTCATCCATGAAGGCCCTGCCTTCCGAACTTTGCCCCTCGCCTGAGGTGTGTTTTTTTAAATATTTATTCATGGGATGTGGGCATCACTGGCTAGGCCAGCATTTATTGCCCATCTCTAATTGCCCTTGAGAAGGTGGTGGTGAGCTGCCTTCTTGAACCACTGCAGTCCTTGACCCTGAGGTTAAACTCTCTGCCAGTCATCTCTCTCTAATGAGAGACCAGCCTACGGTCCTTTGGGACCACGACAACTTTCATTCATTCATTCAATGCCTGGCCACCAGACATATCTTCGTGCTAGCATTTTCATCTTCGATATGCCTGGATGCGCACTGTGAAGCTCTGTCAAGAGCGGTTCTCTTCCTTGCGAAGGGATGACAACTCCTGATCCCCACAACAAGATTCCATCTTAACAACTTAACTCTGTGTTTCTGACATGGAATGGTCTCAAATCTTCAGATACAGGCGAGTTTGACCATCCTTGAGAAACAAGGTCTCTGACTTTTGACAAAATTGAATCCCTGTTCATCCAATTTCTAATTTGCTTCACACACACAGGCAAAGAATCCAAGAAATTCGGTATTAGCACAACTTCTTGTGGCACTGGAGCATGTACAATGCTATCCGGTAACAGGAGACAACTGAGTGCATCTGCATTTGCGATATGCACACCAGGACAGTGCATAAAGGTATACTCATGTATAGATAATATCAAAGCCCAATGTTATATCCTTGCTGAGACTATTGGCAAACGGCCTCATCCTCACTGAATAAACCCATTAATGGTTTATGGTCTGACACAATGGTGAAATGTCATCCATGTAGGTACTGGTGGAATTTTTTCACTCCGAATATCACCGATAAACCTTCCTTTTCTAGCTGGGAATAACCCTTCTCGGCTGTGGAGAGGGTTCTCGAGACAATGGCCCCTTTCTGACCCATTTTCCATTCTATGTGATAACACGGCTCCTACACCATAAGGAGAGGCATCACATGTTAATATCAACCCTTTCGATGGGTCGTAGTGCACCAATAAACACAACAAATGCAACAGTTTCTTTACTTTCACAAAGGCTTCTTCTTGTTGTGAATTCCACGACCAACGGTGATTCTTTTTTAACAACAAGTGTAATGGTGCCAACACAGTTGATAAGTTTGGCAAGAAGGGGCTATAGTAATTGATCATACCCAGGAAAGACTTGAGTTCGGTTCCATTGGTGAGGGCACATTTTTTTTGCCCAAACTTCCTCTTCTACCAGATGCAAACCCCTGGTGGCCACCCTGTGACCCAGATAAGTAACTTCTGGTACTTGAAATGTACATTTTTCTTTCTTTAGTCGTACACCGGCTTCCATGAATCTTCTTAGCACCTCCTCCAAGTTGGCCAAGTGTTCAGTCTCGGTTGACCCTGTGATCAGATCACCATCGAGGTAAACTATCACTTGGGGAAGTCCTTGCAAAAGACTCTCCATTGTCCTTTGGACGATTGCACATGCAGGTGATACCCCAAAGGGTAGGTGAGTGCACTGATAAAGACGCTTGTGTGTGTTAATCGTCACAGATCCTCTAGACCTGCTATCCAGCTCTAATTGTTGGTAAGCATGGCTCATATTCAATTTTGTATAGGATATGCCTCCAGCCAGCTTTGCATATAAGTTGTCTATCCTTGGAATGGGGTACTTGTCTTGTTTGGTTGACTTGTTTACGGTCAATTTATGGTCCCCACAAATGCGTATGGTTTCGTCAGGTTTAACCATTGGAACTATGGGTTCTGCCCATTCCGAGAATTGGACAGGTTGGATGATGCTCAGTTTTTCTAACCAGCACAGTTCTACATCCACCTTCTGCTTCAACTCATAAGGCACAGGTCTGGCCTTAAAGAAACGTGGTGTTGCCTGAGGATCCACATATATTTTTGCTTGCAAGCCTTTTAACTTCCTTAATTTGTCCCAAAATACTTTGTCGTATTTACTTAGCAGTTCAGGAACTCCTCCTGTTTTCAGGTGAAATATTTCAGACCATTTTCTGTAACCAGTCTCGGCCCAGAAGACTGGACCCTTCTCCTGTCACTATTATCACTAGAAGCTGGACTGTCTGTTGCCTATAAGACACTGGTACTGTGGCGATGCCCTTTACCTGAATAGATTCTCCAGTGTATGTCTTCAGTTTAGCGGTTGTCCACTCCAAATGGGCACCTTCATTTAGGTATTTGAGTGTGTGTTCTCCCACCATTGTGATTGAGGCTCCCGTATCTACCTCCATTTTAGCAGCTTCCCAATAACTTGGATTGTGACAGTGATCGGTTCGGTTTTTACAGCAGTGACGTTATACAGGGAATAGATGTCGGTGTCGGCAGCTTCAGCTTCTGCTGTATTTTCTAATTCAATCATGTTGCTTTGCTGCTTTATGGGCTGTTTCGATTTCACCACTGCATTGCCTTACTACGTGACCTTTCTTATGGCAGTAATGAATCTGCAGGTGTCCGGTTTGTGGTCACCCCGACATCTATAACAAATTAATCTTGGACTCGCTGCTGAAGTGTTTCCACTCGGTCTTTCCATGTTTCTAACAGTGGACATTGCCTCTCGCTTTGATGCTGTGTCTCTGGTTTTTACTCCACGCCCGGCGGTAGGTTCCCGCCCCACATGAAGAACGGCGCCATGTTGTATGTGTTGTAAAGCCTGTGAGTCTCTCGCAGCGCTTTCCATGGCGAGGGAGATTTCCAGGGCGTGCTTCAAATCGATGTCGTGCTCTGCGAGTAAACGGTGCTGAACAGCATCATCCTGAACTCCACAAACTAATCGGTCCCGCAGCATCTCACTGAGTGTGTCCCCGAAGTCGCACTGTTCTCTCAGCTGCTTCAGCTTCATTACATAGGTTACGATGGACTCTCCCGGGGCCCTAACTCTGGAATCAAACTTAAGCCGCTGCTTTATTAGAGATGGCTTCAGCTGGAAATGCATTTTCACAAGGTCCACTAATTCATTAAAAGACTTAGGATTGGGCGCGTTGGGGGCCATCAGGTTTTGGATGAGATTGTATTTCTTATTGCCACATACACTCAAAAGGATGGCTTTCTGCTTCTCCTCCGCGGTAATTTCATTCGCTACGAAATAAAAACCAAGGTGCTCTACACACTGGCTCCAGTCTTCCATAGTCACATTATAAGAATCGATTCTGCTGAAGAGTGGCCTAACTGGTGAGTAGTCTTTTCTTTTTTCTTAAGATTCGATGTACTCACGTTAACAAGACGAGGTGCAGCATCTGAGATATCCCATCCTCGTCACCAAATGTAATGACTTGATGGAGCGGACAGGTTTCAACAAGAAACAGATACAATTTATTACAGAGAGCTTTTCCAATGCTACATGCTCAATCAGGACTCTCCTCAGAAAACCCCACTCCCTGGATTGTCCGCGTTTAGGGCTAATTGGTCGGAACTACCAAGAACATAACGTGACCCCTGAGAGACAGCAGGGGAGGTTATACTTTCAGTTACTACAGCACCACATGCAACCTGATTAAGAGTTAGAATATTGTGTCGGGTTCTGAACTTTAGGATGAATGTCAAGACAGAGAAGAGAACAGAAGATTTTTGACTAAGCTGATACCAGGGCTGAAATGCTTTAGCTATGAGGAAACTGAGGCTTCTTTCATCGGAACAAAGAGGCTTAAGCAATTTCTGATGGAAGTGCTCAAATTCATGATATTTTGTTGAGATAAATAATGGAAATAATGTTTCTACTGGCTAGTGAGTCAGAAACTAGTGGCTGTAAATTTTCAGATCATCAGTAAAAGAATGATTACGAGCATTTTGTGTAAGTTATGCTATGTTTGTTATGGGGCATGGAACTTTGAGAGAGAAGCTGATTCTATAATAACTTTTAAAGAGGACACAGGCAAATATTTGAAAAGAGAAATTCCCACTCCAGAGACAAAATCTCAGCTGGCACTCAAGTGCATTACTAAGGACATAAGAACATAAAGGAGGCAATTTAGCCC
The DNA here is from genome assembly GCF_964194155.1 of Cetorhinus maximus. Lineage (NCBI taxonomy): Eukaryota > Metazoa > Chordata > Chondrichthyes > Lamniformes > Cetorhinidae > Cetorhinus > Cetorhinus maximus. The sequence goes on from NC_135904.1 coordinate 36,681,186, forward strand.
CTTAAGCCAGATCTGTCACCCTTCAATGTGATAAATGCTGATCTGTGACTTAAACTACTTGCCTCCTTTCAGATATGTCCCTTAATACCTTTAGAGAACAAAACATTTATCAACAGAAAATGCTGGAAAAACTCAGCAGCTCTGGCAGCATCTGTGAGGAGAGAAAGAAAGTTAATGTTTCGAGTCTGTATGATTTCTTCAGAGCTCTAAAGAAGAGTCTTTCGGACTCGAAATGTTAACTCTGTTTCTCTCTACAAAGGCTGCCAGACCTGCTAAATTTTTCCAGCATTATCTGTTTTTATTTCTGATTTTCAGCATCCGCAGTATTTGCTTTTATTAAAATATTTATCAATCTTAGATTTGAAATTATGAATTGATCTAACCTCAATTGCCATTTGCAGAAGACAGTTCCAAACTTCTACCACCCCTTGTGTCGAAATATTTCCTGATTTTACTCTTGAAAGATATGACTCTAATCTTTAGACTATGGCCCCTAGTCCTAGCCTGTCCAACCAGTACAAATAGTTTCTCTCTATCTACCCTATCGATTCCCCTTAATATCTTGAAAAATTCAATCATAGCATTCCTTAACCTCCTAAATTCCAGGGTATACACTAATTGTGTAATCTCACCTTGTAATTTAACCCTTGGAGTCCAGGTAAATCTGGTAAATCTACACTGCGCTCCCTCCAAGGTGAATATATCCTTCCTAGCGTAGTCACAGAATTACTGGATTGTTACAGTGTAGGAAGGTGTAGTGTCCAGAACTGCTCCAGTGCTCCAGGTGTGGGTTACCCAGAGTTTTGTATAGCTGATGCTTGACTTCCATCTCCTTGTATCCAGATCCTCTAGATATAAAGGTCAGCATTCCACTGACTTTTATAATTATTTTCTGTATTTGTTCATGACATTTTAATGACCTGTGTACTTGGACCACTGAGTATCTTTGGACCTCCACTGTTTCTAGATGTTCACCATTTGCCACAGTTTCGACCAATCACTAACTCTGTAATTTTATGTATTCACTATCAATATCTCTGTAATTTTATGTATTCACTATCAATATCTCTGTAATTTTATGCTTCCATATAAATTGCTTGCATTGTCATATCATCAGTAATATCACACTCACACAATATGAAATTATGAGCTATAAATATGACCTTATGAAGTATAAACCTGAAATGGACACTTGCCTGTAAAATGAAAATGGAGTTTAGAGGTCAGGAGACCCTGTCTTTCCTGCTAATACACATGGGCTGCAAGGACTCTGAGCTAATCTCCTGGTCTGGACAAGTCTTGACAAAGTCATTAAAACACAATTGACATTGACTGGATGTATCTTTGAGAAGTCAATAAAATACAGATGACCCTTCATGTGATTAATGGCTGCATTTCTCCAACTAATAAAATGGACAATACGGTCGCAGACTCTTCGACTCCGAACTTTAAATCCAGAAAATGGTTGTGAAAAACTCGACTCTATCAGGATGTATGTGGATGAGAGACACCTGGATGAAAATGGCCTAACCATCAGAAACTATTTATGAAGACAATGGAAAGAGATGCTCTGGTCACATGACAGAATCTATGGGCGGGATTATCTTCTCGGGCCTGCGGTGGGATTCATGTGGGAAGGAACAGAAAATATCACGAGATGAAAAAATCAGGTTCACGTCGGAGGGAAAACAGGGTTCCATCGCCCACTGGAGACTTCAATAGCAGAACACCATTTCAATACATTTAAATGTCATGAATACCCATTATAAAGCCTGCTTGCTGGTATCATCTCCCCACACTGGATCAAGAGTAACGTCGGCTTCTAATTGGACTGACGTGTTTCCTACTGTACAGAAGCAACGTGCACCTGGTGACCAGCACTTCACTCGTGACTTCGAGGTTTGTTTGCATATCTTTCATCACACAGCACTCGTGGCATCTCAACTCAGCACCACACTTCACAGGCAGCATCACATCATTCTCGGGGTGTATCATCGGCAAGGCTCTACCTACAAGCCCAGTGGGTAAGGCTGGGGTGCGGTGGAAGGGCCACAGGGCAAGGCCTCCACCAGGGAGGGGCGGAGGTTTGACTCAGAAACATGACTTGAGGAGTTTGGGGGGGAGGCTGTCGTCTGGGGAAGAGTCTGTTACAAAGGGTCAAGTGAGTTAGGGCCAGAATGAGAGGATAGCGGGATGAAAAAGCATTTCATTTTACATGGCTGACCTCACGAAGACTCCCCTTGTCCCAGTCCACGGAAGGGGAGGGCATGTAGGTCCCAGGTCGGTAGTGCCCAGAATGTTGTGCATAGTCTTTGTAAAACCACACGCCTTGGCCTGTGGGAGTTTTCAGTATCATACTGTGCCACAGGTGACACACTCACAGGCAGGGGAGGCATCTGCAGCCTATATTTGGGGAAAAGGTAGTTTAGGGCACTGGAGGGGTTCTGGAGAGAGTGTGCTATATGTCTAACTGGGCAGGAGATCCCCAAGATGGGGAGGGGTGAGGTCCACATGGGGCACAGGCACATATACCTCCAAAGATTCAGGGGGCAACACAGGGATTTCCACCACAAGCAAAAATGGTTCAAGGATTGGAGGTTGGGGGGGAGCGTGGGGGGGTGGGGTGGGTGGTGGGGGCGGATGGGGTGGCGGGGGCTAGAATTGAGAGTTGTTGGATGCAGGAAATCTGGAAATTGAACTCTTCCAGGCAGATAGGAGTGTTTTTTGCAGGGAGGGTTGAAGCTGATCTGAGAGTGAGAGCTCGTCACCTCCATCTTCCGATGTGAAGCAATGGCAAAATTTAAAAAAGGTGAAATTCTAATAGTGAGGGCTCTGAGGGCCAATTGGAGGACTGGTGCTTTGAGCTGAGAGGCCAGTTGAGGGGGCATCCAACTGAATTGTGTTCACCAAGAGAGGAGAGATGCATACCTGAGGCATGTTAGGAGCCTTTCAGTGACAATGCAGGGAATCAGGAGAGTTAAACACTGAGGCACATTCACGTCAGTCGAATCTCCAGTCTTGGCACTAATCGAACTCCTTGTATTAACCCCTTGTTCCAAGCACTGAGATTTCCCAGAGCCATAACAAAGTGCAGGGCTGTTGGGAAAATGGACAAGCTGGAACTGCATCTTAAACACAGGAGCTCCGAATGCAGTCACTGGCATCTGACCAGGTGAGAAGCCTCAGCCCTCCCACCCCACCCATTAACTAATCACACATCCTCAGTAAACACTTGCCCTTATGTCTTTTCCAACACGTCTAGTCTGCGAATGCAGTGAATGAGGATCTCAGTGACAGGCCTGAAAGCTGAGCACCCAAGCGCCTGGCCAAGATGTCATAGCAGTGCCTGATGTAGACGTTGGAGGGTGGCGAAACCAGTGTGAAAAGTAAAGTGCGCTGGTCAAGGTTTCCATGGCGATTAGGTGCTGACACCGGACCCAACAACATGAACCCACAGTCACTCACTATTCATCGACAGAAATAGGACATTTGGAGGCACATGCTCACTCATGTCTCTTTCTGATTCATGCTGCAGAGAGGAGACCTTCAGCAGGATGGATGCTGGATTTATTGCTGCCTGCACCATCACATTAGGCAGGAGGGAGAGAGGAGAAGATTGCAAAGGAGGCACCAGGCTCACCAAAGGGAGGAGCTACACCCTCATGAGTAAGGAGTGGCAGGGTCCCCTCCGGAGACAGAGGATGAGGTTCACAGAAACGTTATGCATAGGTGGCTCTCAAGACCGAGGGTGTAGAGAAGACTCATGTCTTATCTGCAGATGAACGAGAGACAGTGCCGTTGATGCCTTCACATGTCCAGGGATCTGATGGCTCACATCTGCCACATTCTGCAGGATTTGACACCACGGAGACTGGGAGGACATCCATTGCCAGTGGCTCTGAAAGTCACCGCCGCTCTTAACTTCTACACAAGTGGCTCTTTCCAGGGCTCCACGGGGACCTCTGTGGGATCCCTCAAGCTTCTGTGCACAAGTGCATACTGGAGATAACAGACGCCCTTTTTGCCAAGGCCCACAAATACGTTAACTTCGATAGAGATCATACAAGCCAGGACACCAGCGCACTGAGCTTTGCTGCAATTTCTGGTTACCCACAAGTGCAGGCTGCCATTGGCTGTAGTCATATGGCCATCAAAGCTCCCTGGCAACAGGCACTCCAATACATAAACAGGAAAGGCTTCCACTCAATCAATGTCCAGTTGGTCTGAAACCACAAGAAACAAATCCTGCAGGAATGCGTCAGATACCCAGGAAGCTGCCACAACTCCTACATCTTGAGTCAGTCACAGATCCCAGACATGTTCAAGGGGCCACACAGGATCCAGTATTGGCTGCTTGGTGACAAAGGGTACCCTCCAAGAAGGTAGCTGATGATGCCCGTGCAGCAGCCACAAAATGCAGCAGAGAGAAAGTGCAACAAGGCTCATACCACTACCCAAATATTGGTGGAGCAGACCATTGGCATGTTAAAGATATGAATCTGATGCCTGGACAGATCTGGGGAGCTCTCCTGTATGCTCCCCAGAGGGTCTCACGGATCATCGTGGTTTTCTGCACAACCTGGGGCTGCAAAGGGGGGAGGAATTGCCGATGAAGAGGATATTGAAAGGGATGAAGGCAATGAAGCTGAGGCTGCAGGGGAAGATGCCATTGCACGGGCCAGATCAGACAGACATACAGGCCCTACAAAAAGGCCCTACGGCCGCCAGATTTCAAGAGGAGGATGTCAAGTAGGACTGAGTCTCCTCTTGAACAAATATCCTCCATCACAGGCCCAAACTAACATCATTGTGGCTCTTTCTCATTTCAACCTAATGGCCAAGTACTGTTGCTAGGGTGTTTTTTTACAGATCGATATGTCTTAAAGAAGTCTCCATAGTCTTCTGTAGGTTAACTGTAAGTCTTTATTAACTACTAGAACTATTACACATGTACAGTAAAGGGTACAGGCTAGGAGCTGGCTCCATGCTTAGGTCTATACGCGTCTCTGCCCAACACCACACTGGCCCCTGGGTCTGGGTCATGTGCTTTCTTATATCAATGTATGGACAGTACTGTACTCAGTCCCACATTAACCCTGGAGAGAGAAGCAGAATGTTTCAAGTTCTTATGACTTTTTTTCTACTTCTCTTTAGAGCTGTGAAGAAGAGTCATATGGACTCAAAACGTTAACTCTGTTTCTCTCTCAACAGATGCTGCCAGACCTGCTGAGTTTTTCCCAGCACTTTTTATTTTTATTTCAGATTTCCAGCATCTGCAGTATTTTGCTTTTACCACATTAACCCTACATGTGCCAGACCCGTATACAACATCTCCCCTCAGTCGTTATCCAATGTATTTGGAACTATACTAGTTTACTTCATGTCTTACCTTGTTATCAATCCCACGCATTTACATTGTTGTTGCAAATTATCATAATTACAATGTAATCATTGAAATTCTGGGCAGATAATGTTACATAGTTACAAATTTTCACTATCATTACATTCTCACTGCCCCATCCCCCCCTTCAAATCCTTGAACTTAAAGATTCAGGCTGCCTGGAGGCCGTATAACCCTTCCATAAATCATTGGCAGTTGGGAGGAGTGGTAGGCTCTGTCGTTGCTGGTTCTTCCTGTTGGTCTGGAGGTTGAGCTGGTATCTGGGTTTGTTCTCATTCTTTTCTTCCATTCCTTTGTGTTGAACCGCACTTGGTTGGTTCGGCTGTTGAGTTCATCAGTGGCTGCTGCCACTCTACCTCCTTTCTTCTGGGCCGATAAAAATTATGTTAGTTTCCTTGTCGCTTCTTTGCCTTTTACCATTGTCATGAGGATCATCTCGATGTTCTCTGTGGCTGAGGAAGAGCGTTCCTGTGGCGAGAGGAAGGTTTAGTGGTACAATCACCTCTGCTTTTCGCTGTTGGCCATGGATGGTTGCTACCAGGTTATAGCATCTCTGGTGGCTTTGGCATGCTGGCTGGGAGTTGCAGTGTATGCACAGTGGCTGCAGTCTTGAACTGCTCTACCGTCATTGGGGCTGGAGGCACAGGCTTCTCGAACTTCTATCACTTTCTTCCACTGGAAGCGGCGTGGTTCCCTCCTGGGTAATTGTCTGATCTGATCATTGAGGGATTTTCGTGACCTGGGACAGTAGTGGACAGTCCTACCCTGCAGCCACTCTGGTAAGTTGAGTTGTCTTTGTCTCAGAGCTACCTGTGGAACTCTTATATAAGTTTGACAACTTCACCTGTGCGTTTAGTTCTATTCGTAATGTTTCTTGCCTGGTCACGGACTGCTGTTTAGACTCTCAGTTTATTCATTAGATCCTCAATATGTCTCTTAGGATTCTCCTTATCTGCTTCCAAAGCCTAGATTTACTCTTTCATATTGCGCATCTCACCACCATGTTGTTCAGGTTGGATCAGAGTTCAACAATTTCATCAGTTTTGGTTATTAATTCTGCATGCAATCTACTATTCTGATTCTGCAGCAGTTCCTTCTCCTGTTCCAAACATTTCTCACGATGTTTCCTGGAGACAACTGATGTTTAGAGCTCATGAAGCTTTAATTGAAGGTCCATCTTTGTTGAATTTGTTTGCACAGGTTCATCATTTAAGCTTTTCAAGTCATTTTTCAAGTGTTCTGCTTCCTGTGAGCGACACTCCAGTGTTCTCATCAGTTCTGGTTTTCCCTTAAACTCATCTTTCGTATGTGAAAGTTGATTTTCTACACTGATCAGTTTTTCTTTAGCAGAGTATAATTCCTCTGCGCTATTCTTCAAGCTCATATTTTGTAATTGCACTTCTGCCAATTGTTTTTGAGACACCTCACACTCTATTGTGAGAACTTCTACCTGTGCTTGCTGTTCTGTGTTCTTGATTTTCATCTCTATGCCTATCTCTTTGGAAATGTAATGTTTTTCCAAAGTTCCTTCCAAATTTGTAACTGTTTTCTTCAGTGTTGCAGGCTCTTTCTTGTACCTCTTGACTTTCTCCCGGAATAGAGAACATTCCTGAGTCCTCTCTGCCAACTGGTTCTTCAGTTCTTTCAGAATGGCATTAAATTAATTTTGTCTCACTTTGTAATTTTCCAGCGGAACAACTTCTGACCTGAGGGACCCTTGTAGCGTGTGCAAGTCCTTCAGCAGGTTTTCCTTTTTGTTGTGAGGCTCAGTTGCGTTGTCTTGAGTTTTCTAGTAATTTATCAGAGTCTTATTGGGGAGAATCTTGCCCTTTGGCAGGTGGGCTTGGGGGGGTAGGGGGGTGGGGGGGGTGGGGTGTGGCAGTGGGGGGGTGGGGGGGGGTCAGGGGCAGCCGGGAGACCTGATGTGCTCTAGTCATTTAAAAATTCTCTTCTCAAGGATGCAATACATTCCAGTAGGTTTGGCCTTTGGATAAGTCCAAACTGATTTAAAGCTGTAAAATCCAACTTACCAGATGTCATTGCCCTTTTAAGAATGGCTAAGAATGCAGTAACCAATTTTTTATGCTCCCCTCCCCACAACTGTTGGGGTTCAGTGGGCTCCCATGGCACTGAGGGGGCTGTTTCATTTTAAAGCTATTTACTCTGCGGAACCTTCAAAGCTAATAATTTTGTCCTGAGATTTACTCCCCAGAGCTATTGAACTCGACTTGAAGGCAATTTGTTGCTTCATTTCTTAAACTTTCTCTGGAGCTTTTTCAGGATTTCAAAATGGCGCCACCATTGACTCGGAGACAAAGGGGTTTCCCGCAGTTGCCGGTTTGGGTGCACAATGGTGATGGCGCTTTTCTTGAAAAATAATTTAACAGTGGCCGCCTGGATCAGTTTCCTGCCGACTTCTTTTCTTCAACAGTTTACTTTGGAAGCTGTTGATTGGGTTGAATTGGAGCATCTGCTTGTTTTCTACTGAGCTGGACAGCCACGTCATTGCCAAAATATTTAATTAATTTGTTCTTTTGTTTTCTCATGAACTCGGATGCCATGTGTTCAGGCTCCAACTCAAGGGATAGGTTTTAGTGCCAGGTTTCTTTCAAACAGCCCTTCTGACACTGAATTACTAAAAAGTGTTCTCAGGACTTGCTGCAGCATGGAATTTTAAACGATTTAGCTCACCCTCCCTTGCAGGTTCTGCTGCCTTTGCACTCTGAAGCTGAACTTCCAAAGAAGATTCAATAGAGTCATCTGCTGCAGTAAGGAATTTTAAATCTCTGCCTTCAGCTTCCAGGCCTTTCTCTGGAGCTTTTTCTGGTGTATTTTCCTCTGCGCCTCTGCTTCTTTAGGAGCTTCTTTTCAGGTCAGAATGCTTTGTTGAAATTTTGCTCAATCTACCAGCATTTTGGTTTGTCTCTGCATTTTAGCAAGGTTCTGGTTTTTTATCCTATTGTGAAGATGTTGGTCACAGATCGGTATGACTTAAAATCTCCGTATTCTTCTTAGGTTAATTGTAAGTCTTTATTAACTACATGAACTATTTACACATGTATTGTAAAGGGTACAGGCTAGGAGCTGTTTCCATGCTTAGGTCTATCCACATCTCTGCTCAACACCACACTGACCCCTGGGTCTGGGTCATGTGCCTTCTTATATCTTTGTGTGGATGGTACTGAACTCAGTCCCACATTAAGTCTATATGGGCCAGACCCTTATACTACAGGGACCTCAACTAAAATTTCATAAAGACATCCTGATGGCTCCTAATTTCCTTGAAGAATGAACTTGAATTCATATAAGACCTCTCACAACCTCTGGATTATGCCAGAATACTTTAAGGCTAATGAAATACTTTTGAAGTGCCATCACTGTTACAATGTTGGAAATGGGGCAGCCAATTTGTGCACAGCAAGATCCCACATACCACAATGAGAAAACGAGTAGATAATCTGTTTTAGGTGTTGGTTGAAGGATAAATATTGGCCAGAACACCTGGGAGAACTGCCCTGCACTTCTTCAGATAGTTCCATGGGATCATTTGCATCCACCTGACTGGGCACTATAGGGTCTCAATTTAGCCTCCCATTTAGAAGTTTGTACCTCTTTCTGAGTATGGCACTGAAGTATCAGCTTGGATTTTATGTTTGAATCTCAGTTAGACTTGATCCCATAACCAAGAGAAAGAATGCTGTGCACTGAGCCATGGATGACATATTCAACTGCATTTTAATAACTCTTGTGATAGTTCAGATGCAATCCCTAGATTATGCTGAGTTTATCTCAGTCAAGGCAGTTGCATGGGTGATATAATTGTCCTTAACACCCTAGGGATAGTGAGAGTGAGAGAGTCCTGCTCCACATAATTGTTTGTATAAAGTAATAGGGGCTGTCTTGATGTCAGGCCTCCTCCTGAAGTCCCTGTAGAGTAAAAGGGTTAACATCAGAAGCACCTGGTGCTGAAGTAATGATGATGTAATATCACATGATTGAGGAACAGAGATCTGGAGAGAGTAGAAGTTCCAACCTCATGCAGAGGTCCCAGTAGTAACTGTAAATAATGAGTAATGGTTTTAACAAACTACAGCCTTGAGCAGCTTACTTCGGGAGAATAGACAAACCACAAAGAATCCCATCCAGACCCCAAACACATGATGAAACATGATGGCAGCAAATAGCAAGTAAAAGACCCAGAATAAAAATTCAAGTAGCAGCTACAGACCTGGCAAGTCAAAAGAACCTTAAAAGAAAGATGAAAGGAACAGATTCAAGACTCACCAGAAAGTCGGAGGATTGTGGGTGCAGCAGATGCAGGCTGAGGCACAGACCCGGAGTCCAGACTGCAGTGAACGCAGATCAGAATTAACAAGCAACACTGGCGAAGCAGCAACTATTCCAGGGCTTGGTACTAGCATGGAATCCACACTACCAAAACCTTTCCAACGCACTGAAGGTTCGCGACAGGCTCAGCACTGGGACAACTGGAGGAAGAGATTTTCCAGATATAGAATCGCTTCTGGTTTGCCCAAAAAGGAACAATAGGATCAGGTGAGTACATCATTCTATGCAGTTGGAACTATTGCTGACAAAATAATAGCAAGGCAGGAAATCGGATGACAAGACTTCAACTTCTAATGAAGAAATCCTGCAAGCATTTGACTCGTATTTCAGCATTTGCAAAAATGTTATTATCAAAAAGGCAAAATTTAACAAACAAGAGCAAAGATCAAGCAAGAGCATGGATGTGTTCATCAATGCTCTGTACAGGCTGGCAGAAACTTGCAACTACTGAATGTTGAGGGATAAATTGATTTGTGATCAAACAGTTGTTGGGGCCTTAGTTGAAGCTCTATCAGATTTCTTACAGATAAGAGAGGATTTATCTCTCATCAACGCAGTACAAATTGCAAGACAAACTGAGCTCTCAAAACAAAATAGAGCTTTTGTTTGCGGAGAAGACGAGGTCCCGAGGAAAAGAATGAATGAGGCCATTCAGTACGTAAGCCATAAGAGGGAAAGCGCACCAAAGCAGAAGCCCATAAAACAAGGAAAAATGTGTTCACCACCATCTTGAAATGCTCTTGGTCTGATGGGAAAATAATGTACAAGCGGGAAGAATGCCCAGCAGCGGGGAGCCACACCTGTGGAAAAATGGGACATTTTAAAACAGTCTGCTGATCTAAAATGCTGACAGCCTGCAGAAAGAAGGAATAAATATTACAGCCAAACCACTTACAGGAAGTGGAAGAGCCACAGAAAAAGGAAATAACTTTCCTAAGGGATGTAAATGAAATGGAAAATAAATGCTGGAATATTAAACTTGAAGTGGATGGACAGCACAGAGAGTTTAAAATGAGGCACAGGGACAGGTGTTTCTGTTTTATCTGACAAAGTAAAATTGCTCAAGTGCATTACACTGCAGCCTTCACCTATCAAATTACAGGGTCCAAGTGGGACCACACTGAAAGTCATAGGCCAACACACAGCAAAACTGAAGTACGAAGATAGATAAATCATTGAACCTTTATATCTCATGCACAATCAAGAACCTTCTTTACTAAGCAGGAAGGCATGCTTAAAATTGAAGCTAATCTATGAAGTTGATGAAGTTGCTGATAAGCAATACATTCAGGAATGAATTTCCAAGATTATTTACAGGTTTGGGAAAACTGAAGACTGAATACCATATTACCATATTAACCTAAGAGCTGACGCTAAACCAAGTTGCCTCTTCACACCGAGGAAAGTCCCTCACCTACTCTTGGACAAGGTCAGTCTGGAGGATTTGCATTTCATCAAGACCGTGGAATCTCTTATTACTCAATGCCTGCTGGCTACTGCAAAGAAGTTGCAGGAGATATAACAAGGACAGCAGCAAGATGACAAATATGGTCAGGTATTAAAACACCATCTGGAAGAATGGCCAGACTACATTCCTAACAATCCAATATGACAGCAGGGCTTTGAACAGAGAAAGCACCTCACAAACATTGATGATCTCCTAGTTTTTAATGACAGAATAGTCATTCCAAAAACACTTTGGCCTTATATTCTTCAAAGAATTCACCAAGGTCACTTAAGGATAGCAAAATGTCAAGCGAGAGCTCAGCAATCAGTCTGGTGACCAGGCATTACTTGTTCTGTAGAAGAAATGATTTCTAATTGTCTTACACGTGCCATAAACAGCCAAGAGTAAAAAGAACTGCTATCACTGTTTACTTTTCCATCAAGGCCATGGGAGCTCCTTGGAGTGGATTTATTTGATTTTAAAGGCAAGATATTCCTTATTGTCATTGCTTAATGCTCAAGATGGATTAAATTGACAGATTGCACAGCATCACGGCAGAAGCAGTCATTCAATCACTGAAGAGAATTTATTCAACACATGGCATTCTGCATATTGCAGTGTCAGACAATGGCCGCAATTTGTTAATGAATTATTCCAACATTTTACAAAGGAATATGGATTCACTCAGTTCACCTCATTATCCTCAAGCAAATGGAGAAGCTGAGAGAGGTGTCAAAATGATGAAAGACTTGATGAAGAAGAATGAAGGTCTTAATCCAGCTCTCCTGAGTTACTGACTCACTACGACGAAATGGTTTCTCACCATCTGAGTTGTTCATGGGAAGGAGATTGAGAACACAACTTCCAGCTCTGGCACAGAAACTAAAACCTTATATTACCTCGAACGACCATGAGAGGGCTAAACAGCATGAGGAGAAACAGAAACAAACAAGCTCATAACTTAACCTTCAGGAACAGAGCATGAGATTTATCAGTGCTGCAGCCAGGGAGAGAGTATGGGCACAAGACCAACAGAAAGAAGGCATAATAGTAGAAAGAGCTCCACAAACGAGATCATTCAGGGCTGAGACAGACAGGGGAAATATAAGGAGAAACCGCAGAGACTTAAAAATATCCTTGGAAAGAAAGCCAAAAGAAACTTGGGCTTCCTACCCAGATTCTGATGGAGATAAGAAACAAGGAACAAGACAAAGTTCTACAGCCAACCAGAAGAAGAACATTCTCACCGACAGAAGGGAAAGTGCAGAATGTCCTGAACCTCAGAAAGAGATCAGAACAAAATCAGGGAGATTGGTCAAGGCACCTCAGAGACTAACCCTGTGAAGTCTGAGAGTGGAATCATCCCAGAATTGCACAAGGTGCAGTAGTAGGCATCAAGCACGATGTTTTATTCGCCAGTGCAATGGTGGGTTTTTGCACTGTATCGTCTGCTTCCCGGTGCACCCTGCCCCATTAATACTGCATTCATGGGAAACATGCCGGGTCGCTGGTGGGCATATCAGGTTTGCCCACCATGCTGTGACCTCAGTGCTTTCTCGCTCCATGCATCATATTTAAAGTGCACCAGAGCACAGCATGCTTCATGTCTACAGACCAGGACTGCTCCAGGTGATAGCTAGCCCTGAAAGCAAAGGTGACGGCAACCCCCAAATTTAGTGATGCCTTTCTGAAGTGTCTGCTGAATGCAGTGGAAGGCTGCTGCGATATCCACTACCCCTGCTCTGGCTGCAGGAGGTCCACCAGAGTCATCAATTCGGCCCGGGAGGCAGTGGCAACAGCTTTCAGCGCCAACAGAGAATAGAGAAGGTCAGCTATCCAGTGCAGGAAGAGGAGGAATGATCTCATCCATTCCGCCAGGGTAAGTCAACCACCGCATCACTCTCAACTCACACACACACACATACCACACATCACACACACACATCACACACACACATCACACACACACATACCACACACACCACTCACACATCACACACACACATCACACACACATACCACACACACATACCACACATCACCCACACACATCACACACACACACACATCACATACACACATCACACATCACACACACACACACACACACCACACACACATACCACACACACCACATATCCTCACATCCTCATCCCGTCCATTGTTCTGCTCACCACACAAACATTCCACTCGTCTGCAGTGGCATGTGACCCACTCACACTCTCTCCATCTCTTTTCATGCAGGAGAAGCTGGAGAAGTACCAGACTGGGGGTGGAGTCCCTCACTCATATTGAGGAGCATGCCATTGTGCTGACTGGTGAGGGAGTGGACTGTGCCTGCAGCGATGGTAAGGTCGGCAGCAAACACCCACCTGCTGTTCTATTTTGTTTTGTTACATTAAACAACAGAATACATAGACATTGGTTATAACTAACTCTCCTATTTTTCATCCACATACTGCCTCTAGGTGACATCATCCAACATGTTGATTTTCACACATACACTGACAAAATCCAGCTCTACCTCACCACTACGTCATTGGCTCCCTCACTGTTGCTAAATTATAAGACTGCTGATCAGACATCCAATACAGGATTAGCAAAAAATTTCCTCCAACTAAATAGTGGGCAGATTGAAGCCATTGGGCAGAGTTTTGCCGTCGGCGAGAAGGGGGCGGGTAAAATGATGTCAGGTTGAGCCCCTGATGTCATCCCGCCCCATTTAAATTTTCAGGAAGGCGGGGGCGCAGCAAAATCAGCTGTGGGCTCACCGACCAGTCAATGGTCAATTGAGGCCATTGACAGGATCAATTATACAATTCAAGGACCTGCCCGTCCAACCTTAAGGTTGGCGGGTCGGCCAGGAGCCCCAGCGGCTAATAGATAAAACAGGAAACCTCATCCAGTGGGGTGAGGTTTCATGCAGGGTTTCAAAAAGTTTAGTAAAGTTATTATGTAAATTATGAACATGTCCCATCTCATGTGACATTATCACATGAGGGGGACATGTTAGGGAATTATTTTTTTCTATTTTTAATATTTTTTAAAGTGTCAGCGATCTCCCTGAAGCAGCACTTAGCCTCAGGGAGATATGCGCTCTTCCATGCGCATGTGTGAAAGAGCGCACTCTCGTTTTTGGGGAATCCCCCCCCTGCCCGCACAGGAAGCACATAGCGCTTCCCGCCGGGCGTCACGCTGGGCGGGCCTTAATTGGCGTGGGGCCCGCCTCTCCGGCGGGAATCGCCTCTCCGGCGGGAATCGTTTCCCCGCCCACTGGAGATTGGGTCGGGCCCACCCACCCGCCAGGCAGAAAATTCTGCCTATTGTTTTTGGTCCCCACTCAAAAATCGGTTTCCTAGTGTTATAGACAGGGTTTGTGTGGTCTTTTCCAGTTTGTAATCAGGAAGTTTGTGTCTGAGGTGTGTGTATTTCCTTACCCTCAGAGTGATTTCTCCTAATTTAAAATAAATTCTGGCAGCAGGCTTTTGGTGATTTTTAAGAATAAATAAGGTTATTTATTATCACACATTTGCCACGGATGTTTAAAATGCGACGTCTCAATCACTCATCTCACTCACTATTACACAGGCAAAGATTAGAAACAGATGAAGCTAAAGCTGCAATTATAAAAATGAAATTTATAACTCAGTCTGTATGTTGATACTGGCCCGATTTCTTCTTAGATGAGTTGATCCTTTAGCTGGAGTGATGGTCTTTTAGAAATAAAGGATTGTCATGAAGCTGTGAAACCTCTTGTAGATGAATAGCCAGGAAATTGGTTCTCAGGTGGATTTGGAAGCTGAAACGAGTGCAGTACTTTGGCTGCATTAGAAGATTTTCAGCTATGATGGTCTAGCTGTTTCAGATGTTGCTGGTGTTTCAGGTATTTCTCCTAGATTTCCTTTGGTTCAGGATATTTTAAACAGCTGCCGCTGTAAATTAGTTTCAATCACATGACTGCAGAGTTGACACTTCTGGGGTCCAGACCACCACGATACAATAGCAATTGACAGTGGTTATTCATTGTTATCTCTGCCTGAACTTGAGCTCAAATATTCTCCTTTGTTCAATATGGCACTCAGAGACCAACAGTCTAGAGATCCCATATTCCTCAAACACTGGCTCATCTTTAAACAACGAGATGTTTAAACTTCACTGGTGACTGCAAAGTAACCTTATTCAGGTCCATGTTTAATTAAGCATTGGCCACAGAACTGAATACTGTCCACAGTTTAAATGCTCATAGTCACTTGTTAAATTTCATCTGAATGGGTTTGTGGCCACTTTCACAAAGTATGATCTTACAGTCCATAATATTCATTATCCTCACACTTGTCCTGAGCGTGACATGAGCTATTGACTCCATCTCTCTCCATGGTAACAGTCTGAGACTAAACTGGTCTGTTTGCAACCCTGGTAACACACTTGACCCTGAGATGACTTGCACCCGCATTCATGCCATACTAAAACTGCATATTTCCAACTCCGTAACCTTACCCACTTTGCCCCTGTTTCAGATCATCTACTGCTGAAAGCCTCATCTGTGCCTTCGTTATCTCTAGACTCAAATACTCCAACACACTCCTGGCTCATCTCCCACATTCTATCCTCCCTAAACATAGAAACTAGGAGCAGGAGTAGGCCATTCAGCCCTTCGAGCCTGCTCCGCCATTCATTATGATCATGGCTGATCATCCAACTCAATAGCCTGCTCCCGCTTTCTCCCCATATCCTTTGATCCCTTTCGCTCCAAGAGCTATATCTAACTCCTTCTTGAAAACATACAATGTTTTGGTCTCAACTACTTTCTGTGGTAACAAATTCCACAGGCTCACCACTCTCTGGGTGAAGAAATTTCTCCTCATCTCAGTCCTAAATGGTCTACCCTGTATCCTCAGGCTGTGACCCCTGGTTCTGGACTCCCCTACCATCGGGAACATCCTTCCAGCATCTACCCTGTCTAGTCCTGTTAGAATTTTATAGGTTTCTATGAGATCCCCCCTCATTCTTCTGAACTCCAGTGAATATAATCCTAACCGACTCAATCCCTCCTCATATGTCAGTCCCACCATCCCAGGAAGCAGTCGGGTAAACCTTCGCTGCATTCCCTCTATAGCAAGTACATCCTTCCTCAGATAAGGACACCAAAACTGTACACAATATTCCAGGTGTGGTCTCACCAAGCACAATTGCAGCAAGACAACCCAGTTCCTGTACTCGAATCCTCTGGCTATGAAGGCCAACGTACCATTTGCCTTCTTTACCTTCAGCGACTGGTGTATGAGGACACCCAGTTGCACATTCCCCTCTCTCAATTCATAGCCATTCAGATAATAATCTGCCATTTGCCTTCTTTACCGCCTGCTGCACCTGCATGCTTACCTTCAGCGACTGGTGTACAAGGACACCCAGGTCTCGTTGCACATTCCCCTCTCTCAATTTATAGCCATTCAGATAATAATCTGCCTTCCTGTTTTGGCTACCAAAATAGATAGCCTCACATTTATCTGCATTATACTGCATCTGCCATGCATTTGCCCACTCACTCAGCTTGTCCAAATCACACTGAAGCATCTCTGCATCCTCCTCCCAGCTCACCCTCCCACCCAGCTTTGTGTCATCTGCAAATTTGGAGATATTACATTTAGTTCCCTCATCTAAATCATTAATATATATTGTGAATAGCTGGGGTCCCAGAACCGATCCCTGCGGTACCCCACTAGTCACTGCCTGCCATTCGGAAAAAGACCCGTTTATTCCTACTCTTTGTTTCCTGTCTGCCAACCAGTTTTCTATCCATCTCAATACGCTACCCCCAATCCCATGCGCTTTAATTTTACACGCTAATCTCTTATGTGGGACTTTGTCGAAAGCCTTCTGAAAGTCCAAATAAACCACATCCACTGGCTCCCCCTCACCAACTCTACTAGTTACATCCTTGAAAAATTCCAGTAGATTTGTCAAGCATGATTTCCCTTTCATAAATCCATGCTGACTCTGTCCGATTCTGCCACTGTTTTCCATGTGCTCAGCTATTAAATCTTTTATAATGGACTCTAGAATTTTCCCCACTACCGACATCAGGCTGACTGGTCTATAATTCCCTGCTTTCTCTCTGCCTCCCTTTTTAAATAGTGGGGTTACATTAGCTACCCTCCAATCTGTAGGAGCTGTTCCAGAGTCTATAGAATCTCGGAAGATGACCACCAATGCATCCACTATTTCTAGGGCCACTTCCTTAAGTACTCTGGGATGTAGATTATTAGGCCCCGGGGATTTATCGGCCTTCAATCCCATCAATTTCCCCAACACCATTTCCCTACTAATACTGATTTCTTTCAGTGTCTCCCTCTCACTAAACTCTGTGTTCCCCAACATTTCTGGTATGTTTTTAGTGTCCTCCTTTGTGAAGACAGAACCAAAGTATGTATTTAGTTGGTCAGCCATTTCTTTGTTCCCCATTATAAATTCCCCTGTTTCTGACTGTAAGGGACCTATATTTGTCTTCACCAACCTTTTTCTCTTCACATACCTATAGAAACTTTTACAGTCAGTTTTAATGTTGCCTGCAAGCTTACTCTCGTACTCTATTTTCCCCTTCTTAATCAATCCCTTGGTCCTCCTTTGCTGAATTCTAAACTGCTCCCAATCCTCAGGTCTGTTGTTTTTTCTTTCCAATTTATATGCCTCTTCATTGCATCTAATACTATCTCTAATTTCCCTTGTAAGCCATGGTTTGGCCACCTTTCCTGTTTTACTTTTGCGCCAGGCAGGAATAAACAATTGTTGCAATGCACTCTTTGAATATTTGCCATTGTCTATCCACTGTCATCCCTTTAAGTAACGTTTCCCAATCCATCATAGCCAACTCGCGCCTCACACCATTGTAGTTTCCTTTATTAAGATTCAGGACCCTAGTCTCAGAATCAACTACGTCACTCTCCATCTTGATGAAGAATTTTATCATACCAAGGGGCCTCACACAACTAGATTGCCAATTATTCCTTTCTCATTACACAATACCCAGTTGAGGATGGCTTGTTCTCTTGTTGGTTCCTCAGTGTATTAGTCCAGAAAAACATCCCGTATACACTCCAGGAATTCCTCCTCTACGGTATTGTTACTAATTTGATTTGCCTAATCTATATGCAGATTAAAATCACCCATAATTACAGATGTTCCTTTATTACATGCATCTCTAATTTCCTGTTTAATGTCCTTCCCAACATCACCACTACAGTTTGGGGGTCTATATACAAACCCCACTAACGTTTTTTGCCCCTTAATGTTTCTCAGCTCTATCCATACAGATTCCACATCGTTAGAGCTAATATCTTTCCTCACTATTGTGTTAATTTCCTCTTTAACCAACAATGCAACTCCACCGCCTTTTCCTTTTTATCTGTCCTTCTTAAATACTGAATACCCCTGGATGTTCAGTTCCCATCCCTGGTCACCCTGCAGCCATGTCTCTGTAATCCCGACTATATCATCCCTGTTTATATCTATTTATGCGGTTAATTCATCCACTTCATTGCGAATGCTCCTCACATTAAGGCACAAAGCCTTAAGGCTTGTCGTTTTAAAATTACTTGTCCTATTCCCACTATTTTTCACTGAGGCCCTATTTGATTCTTGCCCTTGATTTCTCTATCACTTTTCTTATTCCGCTTTCTGTCTTTTGTTCTTGTCCTTGATTCCCCCTCCTCTGACTCCTTGCATAGGTTCCCATCCCCCTGCCATTTTAGTTTAAATCCTCCACAACCACTCTAGCAAATGTTCCCCCTAGGACATCAGTCCCGGTCCTGCCCTGGTGTAACCTGTCCAGTTTGTACTGGTCCCACCTCCCCCAGAACCGGTCCCAATGCCCCAGGAATCTGAAACCCTCCCCTTCACACCATAAACCTGTGGTCATCCAAACTCCTTCGCCTGTAACTCACAGCAAGTCCCATTCCCCTATCGCCCTCTGCTTGGTGACCTACATTGGCTCCTGGTCAAACAACATCTTGATTTTAAAATTCTCATCTTTGTTGTCAAATCCCTCTATGGCCTCACCCCTCCCATTCGCTCCAATCTCCTGCAGCCCTACAATCCTTCATAATATCTGAACTTCTCTAATTCTGGCCTCTTGTGCATCCTTGATTTTAATCTGGTGACTGTTTTGGTGACCTCCATTGCCTAGGCCCTTAGCTCTGGAATACCCTCCCTACTCCCGTCCTCCTCTTGCTTTCCTCCTTTAATAGAATCCTTAAAACCCACCTCTTTCACCAAGTCTCTGGTCATCTGCTCTAATGTTTTCTTCTGTGGCTCAGTTTCATATTTGTTTTATAATGCTCCCGTGAAGTGCCCTGGGACATTTCATTACATTAAAGGTGCTATATAAATATAATTTGTTGTAACAAGCACAGAATCGGGTCTTTAACGAGCTCATGTTACACAATCCAACACGAGAACTCTGGTAAATTATAGTAAATGATTCCAGTATGATTACATCAGTCCCTATTAAACTCACGATTCACTATAAGAACTTTATTACACTCACATTACATCATCACATGTAATTAAGACCCTTAATCAATTAATTAAATGGAATTTCTTGCTGCCCGTCCAACCATTTGGTTGGCAGGCGAAAACGCCAAGCAGCCTTTGCATTTTGTGCGAAACCTCATCCATGGGCAGGATGGAGTTTCGACCAGTGATTTAAAAAAAATAAAAACTCTTAAAACTTGTTTTTAACATGTCCCTGCTTATGTGACAGGGTCACATGAGGGGACATGTTTTTGTTATTTTTCAATTGTTTATTTTTATTGTTAAAAATCTTCAGCTCCCTGAGGCGGCTCTGTGCCTTCAGGGAGCTTTCTGTGAGTGCACCCCCGCACATGCACTGACCTCCGCGTTCGCCCTCCTCCCCCTCCCTAACCCTAGGCTGCACTGAGCACTGCAGCGCGTGAAATCGCGCTCGAGGCCTTATCGCGGGTGGTGGCCGGTTTCGCAGCCGCTCCTGGGCCCACCCACCGCGCCCGCCCGACAAGATAAAAACCCTGCTCAGAAACTACGTGTGGTGAATGCAATGACAAAAGCGGATTCATATCCTATACCACGGTTGGAAGATTGCTTTGAGAAAGTGGGACAATCAAAATTTATCACCAAGATTGACTTATTGAGAATTTATTGGCAATTACCATTATCAGAGAGAGCAAAATAGATATTGGCTTTTGTGATGTCAGATGGAGTATATGAATAAAGAACAAAGAAAAGTACAGCACAGGAACAGGCCCTTCGGCCCTCCAAGCCTGCGCCAATCATATCGCCTGTCAAACTAAAACATTTTGCACTTCCGGGGTCCGTATCCCTCTATTCCCATCCTATTCATGTATTTGTCAAGCTGCCTCTTAAACACCACTATCGTACCTGCTTCCACCACCTCCTCTGGCAGCGAATTCCAGACACTCACTACCCTCTGCGTAAAAAACTTGCCCCGCACATCTCCTCTATAGTTTTCTCCTCTCACCTTAAATCTATGTCCCCTAGTAATTGACTCTTCCACCCTGGGAAAAAGCTTCTGACTATCTACTCTGTCCATGCCACTCATAATTTTGTAAACTTCTATCAAGTCGCCCCTCAATCTCCATCGCTCTAGTGAGAACAATCCGAGTTTCTCCAACCTCTCCTCATAGCTAATAACCTCCAGACCAGGCAGCATCCTGGTAAACCTCCTCTGCACCCTCTCCAACGCCTCCATATCCTTCTGGTAATGTGGCGACCAGAATTGCACGCAATATTCCAAGTGTGGCCTAACCAAGGTTCTATACAGCTGCAGCATGACTTCCCAGCTTTTATACTCAATACCCCTGCCAATGAAGGCAAGCAAGCCATATGCCTTCCTGACTACCTTATCCACCTGCGTTGCCACTTGCAGTGACCTGTGGACCTGTACACCCAGATCCCTCTGTCCGTCAATGCACTTAAGGGTTCTGCCATTTACTGTATAATTCCCACCTGTATTAGACCTTCCAAAATGCATTACCTCGCATTTGTCCGGATTAAACTCCATCTGCCATTTCTCCGCCCAAGTCTCCAACCGATCTATATTCCGTTGTATCCTTTGACAATCCTCTTCACTATCTGCAACTCCTCCAACCTTAGTGTCATCTGCAAACTTACTAATTAGCCCAGTTACATTTTCCTCCAAATCATTTACGTATACTATAAACAGCAAAGGTCCCAGCACTGATCCCTGCGGAACACCACTAGTCACAGCTCTCCATTCAGAAAAGCACCCTTCCACTGCTACCCTCTGTCTTCTATGACCAAGCCAATTCTGTACCCATCTTGCCAGCTCACCTCTGATCCCATGCGACTTTACCTTCTGTACCAGTCTGCCATGAGGGACCTTGTCAAAGGCCTTACTGAAATCCATGTATATAACATCCACTGCCCTTCCATCGTCGATCATCTTTGTCACTTCCTCGAAAAACTCGATCAAGTTAGTGAGACACGACCTCCCCTTCACAAAACCATGCTGCCTCTCACTAATATGCCCATTTGCTTCCAAATGGTAGTAAATCCTGTCATGAAGAATCTTCTCCAATAATTTCCCTACTACTGGGAAATCACCGGCATGTAATTTCCTGGGTTATCCCTGCTACCCTTCTTAAACAATGGAACAACATTGGCCATTCTCCAGTCCTCTGGGATCTCACCCGTAGCCAGTGAGGATACAAAGATTTCTGTCAAGGCCCCAGAAATCTCCTCCCTTGCCTCCCTCAGTACTCTGGGGTAGATCCCCTCTGGCCCTGGGGACTTATCCACCTTAATATTCTTCAAGACGCCTAACACCTCTTCTTTTTTGATCTCAACATGATCCAGGCTATCTATACACTCTTCCCTAGACAAATCGACCACTAAGTCCTTCTCTTTGGTGAATACTGATGAGAAGTACTCATTTAGTATCTCTCCCATTTCTCCTGGCTCCACACACAGATTCCCACCTCTGTCCCTGAGTGGGCCTACCCTTTCCCTGGCTATCCTCTTGCTTTTTACATATGTATAAAAGGCCTTGGGATTTTCCTTAATCCTGGTTGCCAATGACTTTTCATGACCCCTTTTAGCCCTCCTGCCTCCTTGCTTAAGTTTCTTCTTACGTTCAAAGTCATGCCGTTTGGTATGAAAAATATACCTGCAACATTTCAAAGACTGACAGACAAAGTAATCGCTGGTCTGAGCAATTCTGCTTTCTGTATTGACGACTTGATAGTTTTCAGTCAGACGTGGGAGGAGCATTTACAACATCTGGAAGAATTATTTACTTGATTACAAGAAGCTAATTTGGTGGTGAACTTGGCTAAACTAGGCTATACCATTGGACATGATAAAGTGGCTCTGAGAGATGTCAAAGTCAAGGCTATCATGGATTTCCCCATACCTACAACAAAATGAGAAGTTTTGAGATTTCTGGGCATTAGTGGGTTTTATCAAAAATTTGTACCAAATTTTAGCCAAGTGGTTGCTCCACTGACTGAACTATTAAAAAAGAGCAAGAAGTTTCAATTGACACTGGAGAGTCAGGAGGCATTTGACAGTTTGAAAACTATTAACTACGACACCAGTTTAGGCCGTATCTAATTACGCCAAGCAATTTAATTTGGCCATTGATGCAAGCGAGATAGGCATTGAGGTCGTACTGTTACAAGAAGGTGACACTGGAATTGAAAAACCGATAGGGTGTTTTTCACAGAAGCTGAATGTACAACAGAGAAGATATTCAAAGATTGAAATGGAGACTTTGGGTTTGGTGTTAGCATTGCAGGATTTTGAAATTTATGTTGCAAACAATTCATCAGAAACAATTGTTTATACAAACCACAAACCTTTAAAGTTCCTGGACAAATTTCAAGACAGAAGTGCAAGGCTTTTCAGGTGGAGTCTATTACTGCAGCCATTTAATCTACAGATTATACATGTAGCGGGACGAGAAAATCTGCCCGCAGGTGCATTGTCAAGAGTTTGAAGCTTAAAGAGAAAATTGGACATTTAAAAACCTGGACACTGAAGTAGAATGATTTCTGTTGATACTAAGGATTTGTATGTATATTGTTATGTTAATGCAGACATAATGCAGACATAGTAATTTGTAGATCTACATATGTACTTAAAATTATTTCTTCCATTAATAAAGGTTTAATTTAGTTTTGTAAGAAACCTATCAGACTCAGTGGTCTTATTACTGCTGAATTCAAGGCACGCATCTCCAAATTTATACAAATTGCAAAACAGTTGTGACAGCTGTTTCAAGTTTCCCTTTGGGATTTGAGCAGCTCAGCATTTACCATCAGCTGTGCCATAACAGGGTGAACTTGGAGGTGAGTTCACACAAGCTTGCAAAGCGCTCATGAGCATCACCTGTAGGACATCAGGGAATAGGTGCTGCGCATTCATCGGGGGGGGGGGGGGGGGGGGGGGGGGGAGTTGGTGGGGAGGAGGGGGGGCGGGTGTTGGCACAAAACAAGTCGTTTCTTTATCCCAGCTGGCTTTCAGTCAGTTCCAGGACAAGGGCTCCAGTGTGGATGAGGCCAGTGTGAGGTGGAGGGGGGTGGTGGGGGCAAGGCAGCACAGACTGAAGGAAGTACACAAGTGCATGTGGGAGAGGAGGGTTGGTGTGGGGGGTGTGCGGGGATGGAGGCACTTGGAAAAGTTTGTCAAAAGTGAGCATTCTTCTGCAGCTGAGACCATTCAGAAGCAGCTCCATTGACGCGCTGGGAGTCGGGCCTCTGAAACTTTTCTGCCCACTCAACCAACGCAAAAGCCTGAATATGCCATCAAGTTCTGGAGAGTTTTTCACCCCTTGTGCGCAGACTACAAATTAATGTGTGTTTTCGGGGACAGCAGAACAATTGGCTGACTGGACAAGTTGTACAAACCCCTTGCTAAAGCTGGCCATAGCGCAGTCACTGGTGGAGATACTCACAGCCCTTTGCAATGTCATCATCCCGCTTTGGACCAGTCTCCCCCATGGTTCAAGCTAACAGTGCAGCCTTGCAGTGTGGGTTAGGGGAATGCCTGTGCCTGAGCTGAGAGCACAGCATGCAGTCCAGTGGGTGAAGCTGCTGCCAATCGGTCAGGTGGAGTGGGGCAGAGGAAGGTGCGGTTTTGGACAGCCAATGAGCGCACTACACACTGGCCATCCAAGTGGTGGCCAGCACTCTCCAGCATGCATTAAGCGGCTTTCAGACTTAATCAAGAGATGTTCTTAGGATACCAATGCTAACCCACGCATCTCTGTCTTTGATCCTGCAGGAGGAGAACATCAGGATCATGGAGCCTGGTGATTTAGTGGGATGCCTCATGGCTTACAGGGAGCAGAGAAGAAGAAGAGGAGAATGGCGGAGGCCCCTGGCCTGGCAAAGGGAGGAGCACCTCCCTCAAGATGAAGGGGTGACAGGGCCTGCTGCACACGCAGCTGAAGATCCACAGAGAGCCGTCGCTCATTAGTGCCTCACTAGACCCAGGGTCTATAGACAGCGCCTGTCATTCCTGCAGGTGACGGAGAACCAGTGTCGCTGAAGACTGACCATGTCTAGGGAACTGGTCGGTCACATATGCCGCCTGCTGCAGGATTTGGTACCACGGGGACATGGAGAGTATCCACTGCCAGTGGCTGTGAAAGTGACCGTGGTGCTCAATTTTTATGCCAGTGGCTCCTTTCAGGGCTCCACAGGTGACCTGTGTGGGATATCACAAGCCTCCATACACAAGTGTATCCAGGAGGTCACGGACATCATCTTCACAAAGGTACAGAATTTTGTGCATTTCGCCTGAGATCAAGAAAACCAGGGAGCAAGAGCGCTGGGATTTGCACAGATTCAGGTTTCACACAGGTACAGGGTGCCATCGACTGCACTCACATGGCACTTAGATCTCCATGGCAACAAGCAGTCACCTACATCAACCGCAAGGGCTTCCACTCGCTGAATGTTCAGCTGGTGAGCGACCACCACAAAGACATCCTGCAGGTCTGCGCACGGTTCCCAAGGAACGTCTATGACTCCTACATCCTCAGATCACAGATCCCTGACACCTTCCAGGGTCCACAGAAGCTGCAGGGTTGACTCCTCAGGGACAAGGGGAGCAGAGGGTGTGGCTGATGACACCCGTGTGGTGGCCTCAGACTGCAGCATAGCGACGGTGTCAATGAGGCTCATGCCACAACCCAGACTTCGGTGGAGTAAACGATAGGCATTTTGAAAATGAGGTTCCGGTGCCTCGGCAGGTCCAGTAGAGCACGGCAAGACAGAGGGTGTCGAGCATTATCATCACTTGCTGTGCGTTCCACAAACTGGCGCTACAGGGGAGAGGTCCTGGCTGAGGACGAGATGGAGGAGTTGCACGTATCCTCTGATGAGGAGGACATCGAAGGGGATGACGAGAATGACGTCCTGGAAGGCGAGGATGCTGGTGATGAGGTCCTCGCATTGACCAGATGAGGCAGGTGCACTTGGGAGTCTCTCATAACCATAAGATTCATGGGGGATGATGACGAGATGCAGTGAGGACAGTCCTGATATCCTCACCTTGCATCTGTGAACGTTTGACTCCTGTGTGGCTGATGGCAGCGCACAAACCCTCAGTGCTCAGACTCATGCCATGGGGATGCAACAGAGGCCCTAATAGTCACTCGATTGCAGGAGGATGATGATGACAGGCAGTGAGGACACTTCATAGATCTTCACACAGCCTCTGAGAATGTCTGACTCCTGTCTGGCTGAGGGCAGCTCGCTTCTGCTCTGTGATCAGGGTCATATTATGGAGATGCAGCCGCGAAACTTTTAATGCACCTAATCCTTTGTCAGCCTTCAGCACCTGTTCCCTTCAGGAGCACAGTGTCACTGGTCACAGTTGCTGATGAGATGGGGGCCAGCCCCACCTCCAAGGTCCTGAGAGCCACACAGTGAGAATGATGGAACTCTGTGACACCTGCCCACTACATTCTGGCAGCAATGACCAGCACCATCGAGGTGCAGGTATCAGTAATGTGTCCAGGGAGTGTGAAACTGGACCATCACTTTGGTCTGAAGGTTACACGCTGCACAGGGAAGAGGCCCTGGACTGAGACACTGTCCTTTATCTTGTGCAGAAACTAAGGTTGTACATTTGAGTGACACAAACACTGCTCATCTGAACAAGGAGCCATAGGCAAGGGGACATTCTTGGGAGTTCACAATAAGTGAACATTAAGTACAAGTGATTAACACTTGTGCCCAGGCTGTGCAATTACATTTCCTTCATTATTGTTAATTTAGTTTATTGTTTTGACTCAAAAGAGATACATCTCCTTCATTATTGTTAATTTAGTTTATTGTTTTGACTCAAAAGAGTTACATCTCCTTCATTATTGTTAATTTAGTTTATTGTTTTGACTCAAAAAGAGTTACATCTCCTTCACCTTCCTAACCCTGCCGCTTTGTTTTGGTGCTCCCCCAACATCCACAGCAGAGGTTGACACCTCCTGCTGACTGTGACACCGCCTGTGATAATGTCAGTGTTCGTCCTATGGAGGGCAGAGACCTGGAGGGCCCCGGCCTGCTTTCGGGGTCTTGCTGTGGACTAGCTGCACCCTTCTCAGCCTGTGGAGCAGGATTTGTTGGGTTTACAGGAAGAGGGGATTCAGATCATCCGGACACTCCCAGAGCCAGCAGGGTGGAAGACTCTGGGGTGAGCACCTGCTGATCCTCCTCCCTATGGGTGCCTGAGGGCCCCTGGCTGAGTCCTTGAGGAGAAGGAAGCTGGAGTGAGATCGAGTTGTTTCACACCCCTCGCATGTTGACACTGTTGGATGCCAACTATGGCGCCAGTGATGGAGTTCAGCCCATGCAACAGTGCAGGACCGATGACCCGGACCAAGATCTCCATGGCAGCTGCTATCCTACCAGTATTGACCACAGTATGTTGGCATGCCGGCGCTATCACCTCAGACTGAAGGCGGATTGACTCCTCCACTGTGCCTTGCAATCTGAGGTGTGCAGCTGTCATCGCTTCCTGTTGTTCCCGTGATTGTCGCTGCAGCTCCACCAATCGATTGAGGACCGAGTCCAGAGGCTCATCACCTGACTCGGACTCAGCAGATTCCTTACCTCCAGCAGTCCTCTGAGTGCCGGTGACCAAGGACGTCTCTGTCACCACCTGCTGTGGAACAGATTATGTGCTGTGCTCACCGGATTATGATCCCGAGGCTGCTCTACATCTAGGTCCCACCGAGGTGTGTGTCACTGCGCTGGTGGAGGGTGTGGGTGCGCGCCATCACAGGTCTTCAATAGTGCTGCCCTCGGGGTCCTCATCCAAGGTGCACTCGGCACTGGGGTCGGGGTCAAGGTTGCCTGAGGGCGACGTGTCAGATGTGCCTGACAGAAAGTGGAGATTATTGAGGTTGGCAGCCACATTGAACGCAGAACAGTGGATTCAAAGTAGAGTTGAGAGAGGAATGATGTGGTGCACGTGGGTGTTTGCCGCTGACCTCACCATCACCGCAGGAACAGTCCACATCCCCTCCGGCCAACTCCAACACGCGACTCTCAAACGGAGTGAGGACCTTGATGTCCGGCACTCCATCCCCAGCCTGGAACCTCTCCCCTTGATTGTGCACGATCTTGTCGTGGATAAAGCCAGATGGAGAGAGTGTGAGCAAGGCACACACGAGGCCAAATGAGAGGTCTGCCAGGCGTGCATGTGTTCTGAGTGGAGCCATGGACGGGATGAGGAGGCTGTCTCCAGAAGAGATGAGGCCAGATGGAGATGTGAAGGTGTGTGAGACAGAGGAGTTTTTTATTAATTTACGGGATGTGGGCTTCGCTGGCTGGGCCAACATTTATTGCCCAACTGCAGTTGCCCTTGAGAAGATGGTGGTGAGCTGCCTTCTTGAACCACTGCAGTCCATGAGGTGTAGGTACACCCACAGTGCTGTTAGGAAGGGACTTCCAGGATTTTGACCCAGCGACAGTGAAGGAACGACCGATATATTTCCAAGTCAGGATGGTAAGTGGCTTGGAGGGAAACTTCCAGGTGGTGGTGTTCCCATCTACCTGCAGCCCTTGTCCTTCTAGGTGGTAGTGGTTGTGGGTTTGGAAGGTGCTGTCTAAGGAGCGTTGGTGAATTCCTGCAGTGCACCATGTAGATGGTACACACTGCTGCCACTGTGCCTCAGTGGTGGAGGGAGTGAATGTTTGTGGATGTGGTGCAAATCATGCAGGCTGCTTTGTCCTGGATGGTGTCAAGCTTCTTGAGTGTTGTAGGAGCTACATTCATCCAGGCAAGTGGAGAGTATTCCATCACATTCCTGACTTGTGCCTTGTAGATGGTGGACAGGCTTTGGGGAGTCAAGAGGTGAGTTACCCGGTGTGGGATTTCTAGCCTCTGACCTGCTCTTGTAGCCACAGTATTTATATGGCTAGTCCAGTTCAGTTTCTGGTCAATGGTAACCCCCAGGATGTTGATAGTGGGGGATTCAGTGATGGTAATGCAATTGAACATCAAGGGGCGTTGGTTAGATTCTCTCTTGTTGGAGATGGTCATTGCTTGGTACCTGTGAGGCGCGAATGTTACTTGACACTTGTCAGCCCAAGCCTGGATATTGTCTAGGTCTTGCTGCATTTGGACATGGACTGTTTCAGTATCTGAGGAGTCGCAAATGGAGCTGAACATTGTGCAATCATCAGCGAACATTCCCACTTTTGACCTTATGATGGAAGGAAGGTCATTGATGAAGCAGCTGAAGATGGTTGTGCCAATGACACTACCCTGAGGAACTCCTGCAGTGATGTCCTGGAGCTGAGATGATTGACCTCCAACAACCACAAACATCTTCCTTTGTGTTAGGTATGACTCCAACCAGTGGAAAGTTTCCCCCTGATTCCCATTGACACCAGTTTTGCTAGGGCTCCTTGATGCCACACTCGCTCAAATGTGACAGGTCTTCAAACTGATCAATGACCACATAATGAACTAAACTGTACACAATGCCCCAGATAGCGCTCAACAATGCATTGAGTAGGTTCAGCTTACACCCTATTATCTGTATTTTATTCCATATGCCCTTAAACAGAAGATCCCATTGAGAATCTTTGGGGGTTCAATTGGATACAGCCTGAAAACAGGTGTGGGATTTCAGTGTATGACTGGCCTGCACCTGTACATTATGTTGTAGATTGTGTGATGCCTGCTGGCTGCTTTTGCATAATTGTTCCAGGCCAGCACTGCCATGCTGTTTATCGGCTGCATGCATCTGCAAGGAGGCTGTTATCACAAGTGTCTAGTGCTACTTTAAGGCAACCTAATTCTCTAAAGAGGAAGTCCATTTTGGATGCAAGAAGTGGTTGGAGTCCTTTGCAAACTGAAACTGTGTTGTGTAAGATTGAAAAATGCCTGAAGATGTGAGAGGGATGTAACTTTAAGGTTAACAGAGGGGATATGCTAATGTATAACGTAGATGATGATGTACCACTCACACTAGTCAGTCATGTGTTAGACTGTCGAGAAAGGTTGGAATCATGCCTCGGAGCCTCGTGCCTACTCTGTTACCTGTTCAGATGTAGTACTAATAAACATGAGTTAATCGGATACTAGAGTATATCTACAGTCTGCCTAAGAACCAAGTCCCACGCCTAGAGTCCAAGACAGAAGGACCCAATCTCAGAACATGATAGTAGCGGTGGGGACATTGATGTAAAGGACACATCAGTGTTATCAAAGGACCACAGAGTGAAGAAACCTTTGAAAGCAACTTGAGAAATATTGGTGGCAGAAGGAGGCACACTGGAGAGAGGTAATGATGACCATACCTGGTGAACAGTCCCTGCCCTTGCCCTGCCCATTTGCCTGCCTTGAGTGTCCGCAGTGAGGCCAGCAGTAGGAGTTATGGAAACGCCATTTTCTCCAGTACCGAGGAGTGTAAGGTCTTCACGGAAAACCTTTAGTTTAGTTCCGTTCTTTATGCATTAGGCCCAGTAGCAGGCAGCATTCGCTTAAGGCAGGAGTCCACCACGGATTTTGATACCTTTTTAATCCAAAACGGAACCTTGTTTTTGACCAGGTGGTTCAGCGTGTAACGCGGCCCCAACTCTGAGCGCAGAATCGGGCTATAACTTCGGGAGACCCCAAGGCTTCACCTGGCTCCGTTGACTGGGTGGGCCCATGGGTAGCGACCCCACCCTCAGGAAAGCCTGCCAACCATGCAAAAGGGCGCAAAAGTGTGGGGGCACGAAAAACAAGCAGGGCTGCCCAGCAAAGGCCGCTGAATGCTTCCTGTATGGTCAAACTGGACATTTGCAGCAATTTTGCAAATCCAGTCATTTTAATCTAAGTCACAGCTCAATGAATATTTACGAAACACATTCATTCCAAGAAATGAAAAGCCCAGAAAATGACAACCCTACGGGATGCCCAGGACAAGTAGATGGTCAAAATCCAGACGACTGGTCAGTTACAGTCCAAGTTCAAGGCTTCAATACTACTTTTAAAATTGATCCTGGTGCTGCTGTTAATATATTAGCCGATAATCTCGACTGGTTTGAGCCAATGACTCTTCATCCATCAGACATGAAGTGACAAGGTCTAGGTGACATTGGTTTCCAATCAAAGGCAGAATTATTGCTCCTCTTAGCTACAAGGGATGACAGATCATTGATTCTCTCTATGTTCTTCACAATTAACGTACATCCTTATTGAGCGGTGATGTTGGCATCCTTCTCGGTATCCTAGAAAAAAACAGATGATGCTCATCATTTGAACGACTCACTGTCTTTCATGCAACAACCTTTGACCTTTTATTTAGAAGCAGTGAAACTTCAGCCTCTAGAAACTGAGAAAGTTTATTCAATCAGCAGAAAGTTCCTTTTTTTCACAGAGACACCATCCACTGGACCCTGGGCAGAGACTGAAGTTATGAATCTCTCAGTTCTTCATGAAGTAAGGCCGGAGGTGGCGGATGCAGAAAACACTGCAGCAGACGGTGACCATCCCCATGAAGAACTGCGGGACCTGAATTGGCTCTTCCTAGAGAGTGATGAGGAAGAATCCCTGACAGTGCTGAGTGATCTCTTGGAGGCTGAGGTCCTAGAGGATGATTCGTCTTCCCCATTGTTGGATGCACCTTGTGATGTCTCTGTTGCCTTTTTAGTAGG
Source organism: Cetorhinus maximus (assembly GCF_964194155.1). NCBI lineage: Eukaryota > Metazoa > Chordata > Chondrichthyes > Lamniformes > Cetorhinidae > Cetorhinus > Cetorhinus maximus. The sequence continues at coordinate 36,712,552 of NC_135904.1, forward strand.
ATCAGCTGTGCCTTTAGTGACTGAGCAGCATTCAGGTCTTAGTTCCACTGAATCTACCCATGTATTGTCTACTTTATCTCCTGTTGTTCATGAAGGATCTTCCACAGAGGACGCTTTGCCTGAGTCCAGGTCAGAGTCCACAGAGGATCTTGCTGCTAAAGAGCAGGTACCTTTCCAGGGTGGAAGTCAGTTGGCGCCTATTCTTCAGTCCCAGCCGGAAGTCTTCTCTTCAGAGCTGGAGATCAGCGCAGAAGCTGCAGCAGAATCTTTAGCACTTCTGAAGCTGCAGAATCCTGTACAGCAATCCTGTCCCCATTGATTGGCTACAGGAAATTCCTCTCATTATAGAAGACGCTGTCTTGTCTCCATATTCTCCGAAATTATTCCCATTGCCCAGAGTGAATCAGCCTCGTACAGAGAGAATTGTGGCTCTCTTACCATTGCCCACAGAGGGTAGAAGGTCCTCCTGGATAATCATTGGGAAATCATCTCTTCTTCTTTTCCTGACAGCCTTACAGGAAGTTAGTCATTTTCTCCTTTGTTGTCTAAGTTAATTGAAATCTCAGGTCTTCAATCCCTTTTCAGTATTTGATAGAGCAGTTGATGATAAAGCAGTGACAGCCTTCCCAAGAGTTGAAGATCCTTCCTCTTCTGAAGCTTCTTCCCAGAGTCCTTCGAGGGAGCAATACATTCCTCAGTGTCCTGACTTCTTCTCTCCCAGGCCCAGAGGGTCCAAAGGTTGATTCTCTTCAGGCTTCTCAATCAGTCTTTTGTTGTCCTTGCAGTTCAGTCATTCTGAAACCTACACTGCGCTTCCCAGCTATGCCGACTGCGATGCAGCCAAAGTGTTGTCCTATTCTGTAGGTGATGATGTCCTACCAGATGCAGAAGAAAGCTCCCATGTCTCCAAGCCATCTTCCTTAAGGGCCAAGAAAACTGAGGGAGATTGAATTCCCCAGGACTGTGTTTTGGGAAGGGGAACAGTAGGGCCTGAATTTTTCACTCATCGGTCTCGTGCGATCGGTGGGCCCAGGAGCGGACGGGGAACAAGCCCCCAACAGCGTCGGCCCCCAACCACGATTTAACACAGGCCAATTAATGGGCAGCGAGCGTGAAACGCGCCCTGAGAAAGGCTCAGCATTGTTGGTGGGGGTGGGAAGAGGGCAGGCGCCGATGTCACAGCGAGTGCTGGTGAGCGATTCCTGACAGCTGCCTCAGGGAGCTGCAGAACTCCACACAATAAATTAAACAACAAAAATGCTGCAAAATATGTCCATGCAGCACAATCAAGCACCTGAAAGCATACCTCATAAAAACACCAGGCCCTGATATCTCTGTTTATTTTATTTCCCCACCGAGATTTCATCCCGTCCTGGATTGAGGTTTGAGCAAAAATGTAAAGGCCACCTGGCTGATTGGCCTGTCTGACATCTGTACAAGTGGACAGGCCACGAAGATCACTTTCAATCGCCTCCTTAACGCGCTTAATTGTCGGCAGGCGCACCTCCGACTGCCACGCACACCCGCCAAGCGAGATATCGTGCGATTCTCACACGATCTTATGCCTGGGCGGATGGGTTATTCTAATGTATGACGGAAATGGCGATGTACCATTCACACTAGTCAGTCATGTGTTAGACACCCTCTCTCTCTCTCTCTCTCTCTTTCTCTCTCTCGTTATTCTACTATTCTACCCTATAACCTGTTTAGATGTAGTACTAATAAATAAGCGTTAAGCATATACTAGAGTGTGTCTACAGTCTGTCTAAGAAGCAAGTACCACATGTAAGGTGGAAATTTCTGTGCCCACTGGCGTCAGGCGTTATGGCAGGCGTGAGGGGACAATATGGCGGTAAGGCCAAAAATCGGTTTTACGACACCATGAAACCAGCTTGCGAGCATCTGCTCTGCCCGTCAATGGTGGGCCCATTGCTCACGGCCGCACGTTGGGAAGTTCATTGTAACACATCTGCATTTCATTATAAGGCCAGCCCGCCAGAATCACCACCACCACCACTACGCCCACCACCCCCACCACTACCCCCACCACCCCCACCACCCCCACCACCCCCACCCCCCCACTACCCCCACCACCCCCCCACCACCCCCATCACCCCCCACCCCACCACCACCCCCATCACCCCCAACACCCCCACCACCCCCATCCCCCCCACCACCCCCACCACCACCCCCACCACCCCCACCACCACCCCCATCACCCCCACCACCCCCACCACCACCCACGCTGGATCATCCCAGCAAATCACGCTGACGTGTGTCACAATTGTACATAAGTGAGGTGCACCTGGTGGGCTGCACTTTGCTCGGAACTTCAAGATTTGTTTGCCAACCTTCCTTTGGGCAGCACTCGCGGTTATCAGTGCCAGGCTTCACAGACAGCACCACATCACTTTTATGGGGGGCTTATGGGCAGGTCTCGACCTACAAGACTTGCCATAAGGTGGGGGTGGGGGGGCAGGACTGTGATCTTCCTTCATTGATGGGTAAATCCTAAACCAGAACCCTGAGGCCTGTTAAAGGAAGATCCCTTGATATGGAATCAGTTTTTGCTCAGTAGTAGTTTTGCTCCTTACCTCTGAGTCAGAGGGAATGAGAAGTCCCACTTCAGAGATCTGAACACATGGGGCTGGATTTTGCCCTCATTGGGTGGGCCCAGGAGTGGCCATGAGACCGAGCGCTGCCCGTGATCGGGCCCCGACAGCGATTTCACACTGCTGGGCTAATTAGGGCGCGCCCAGCGTGAAACACGGCTCGTCCCAGGCCGGGAAGGGCTTAGTGGGGGTGGGGGCCTGTTTGCTGCCGGGTCCAATGGCGACCCGACAGCCGGTAAAAAGAAGGCCCAGGGAGCCCCAGAAAGGGTGCCAGGGAAGGATGTCTGGCTGCCATTCTGAAGACGCACTCAAGTGTGGCAGCAAACGCCAGGCGGGAGGTCAGGTCGGGTGGGCACTCGGCCCCCTGCTTTTTGGATAAGTGCCTTGCCACCCTCCTGGGAGAGGTGGCTGCCAGAAGGGACACCCTTGTCCCCAGAGATGGGAGGAGGAGGCCACCACATCTTATCAAGAGGGCATGGGAGGAGGTGGCTACCCGGATGAGCAGCCATGACGTGGTGCGGCGCTCCTGGGTGCAGTGCCGGAAGTGCTTCAATGACCTGCTGCACTCAGGAAGGGTGAGTACCATGTTGGCATAGGTCAGTGTGCATAAGTGTTAGGGTGTCACTATTCCCCCATGGATGTCAGGGCTGCTAGAGTCTGAGTGCCAACTGCCAATATGCCAGAGCTGGCCAAGGGGGTGAGCCCTGGCTGCTTGGACTGAGTGCCTTGCGGCTCAAGGGCCACGATTCGGATGTGCCCTGCAAGGTGCTCCTCAGCTGGGATTGGCCAGGCTGCAATGATGCTGCAGGTAGAGGGTGGACTCATCAATGCTCCTCTGTCCTTTCAGGAGAAGACAAGCTATAACCAAGCGGAGAGGGCGCGTACAGGCGGAAGCCCCCCCAACCTGCTGGTGCTCGGTTCCAGCAAGATGCCCTGGAGCTGGAGAGCTACCCCATGCAACCCGGCGTGGAGAGGCAGGGGTGCCAGATGAAGGTAAGAGCACAGTGCACAGAGGTGAGAGTTTTTGATTGTGCAGCCATTCTAGTGCAGCCTCGTCATGGATGGGAGCCTCAAGTCTGGCGTCCCCATTGATCATTGGAAGATGAGGGCACCGTGAGACAGATCTTCATTGTCTCATCAGGGTGCCTGGCATGTGCAGTGACAGTGTGATGACTTAAACTAATGACTTGTCCTTCTTCTCCCTTTTATGTTCACCAGCAGATGTCCACCTGCAGATCCCGAAGGGCCACCCCAGACTCTGGAGGACCACCAGGCGTCACTATCTATCACTTATGTCACACCCACTCTCTGAAGCAGGCATCAGTGCAGCCACCTGTACCTCGGTGGGCACTGTTCAGTGGCTAGTATCTCAGTGCACATTGGTGAGGGCACTTCACACTCACTTGAGGTGCAGTCTGAGGCAGAGTGCCCAGGGCACCGGCAGTCGGAGGACTGCTGGGGACCAGGACGATGCTCAGTTGAAGGCTGATGACGAGGTTTTGGAGTCGTCCATCAGATGGCAGATGCTGGGTGTCCAGCGAGATACGCGGGAGGATCTGGCAGAGATCCATGAGGGTCTGCATACCATGGTCTCTGTAATAGAAACAGAGAAACATAGAAACTAGGAGCAGGAGTAGGCCATTTGGCCCTTTGAGCCTGCTCCACCATTCATTATGATCATGGCTGATCATCCAACTCAATAGCCTGCTCCCACTTTCTCCCCATACACTTTGATCCCTTTCACCCTGAGCTATATCTAGCTCCTGGAGGAGTCCATGCAGAGTGTGAGCACTGCGTTGACTGTCATGGGTGAGTGCACTGCCTCCTCCATGAGAGATTGGTGACTCTCATAGAGAGGCAACTCCAGGGACAGAATGAAGGGTTCCTGGGGTTGCGGTCGGACCTGCAAGCTCCAACAGAGGCACTGACCTCAGGTGGTCAGTGCCAGTGTGGGAGATGAATGAGGCACCCATTATCCGAGCTAGGTACCCATCCATCAATGGTGAGCAGGCAGATCCACAGTGACCTCATGTTGGCGCACGAGATGCCTGTCGTCTCTGTGGGCTCCTCTCAGGGTGCTCTGGATGATGGCAGCAGCTCCTCCGCCCCTCCGCCAGTGACCATGGCATCTGCTGAGGCTGCAATGACTGGGGAGATGCCAGCCGTGGCAATGGCCAATCCCTCCCAGGCGGGGCTAACACAGGCTCCACTGGCCAGAGGACGACTGCCAAGGTCATCAAGACCAACAGGACAGCAGAGTGAGCCGACTGTCTCCAATGTCGGTGCCAGCGAGGGGGGAGCACCAAGATGTAGCACTCGCAAGCGGAAGTTAAAGGCTCCCTGAGCACAAAAGGGACAGGTCACAGGTCATTTTATGTTCAGTTAATGTAAACTGATCTGGGAATGAAAACCAGGGAAGTTTATGTAAATAATCTGGAATTGTCAAAATTATATAAATTTTGTTTTTGTTGTCTTGGCCTATGTGTGCTTCAGCTTTTTATTTTATTGGTGTGGGGTACGCCAGTATGTAATGCTGGACGTAGGTGGCTCTGAACTCTATTGCACAGGCACTGAGTGTTCTTTGTTTTCAAATGAAAGGGTCCTTTCAGATATCCAGGATGGAGACGGCAAACCTGGAATGCCCTTGAAGCTGATCTTTGGTAGCCTAGCTGAAGGAGCGTTGGATCAAGGCCTCCCTGGAGGTTACTGAAGTCTGTCTCCACACCCTCAGCATTCTCCTCACCGTGCTCATCTTCTGACTCACTACTGGGTTCAGCATCTGTAGCCTGTGCAGCTGTGTCAAGATCCTCTTCCCCCAGTGGGTTCCCCCTTGCTAGTGCCAGATTGTAGCTTGCAACCACTATCAGTGACACCGGCTCGGGGGGGTATTGTAGTGCTCCCCACTAAACAGTCCAGGAACCGGAAGCGCATCTTGAGAAGACCTATGGTCCTCTCTAACACTGGCCTTGTGGAGGCGTGGCTCCTATTGTAACGCTGCTCTGCCTCTGTTCTTAGGTGGCAGGGAGGCATCATGAGCCACCTCTTCATCGGGTAGCCCTTGTCACCCAGCAGCCATCCATCCAGCCGGGCTGGAGCGCTGAAGAGCCTCAGCACCTGGGAGTGTCTCAGGATGTAAGTGTCATGGGAGCTGCCTGGGTACCTTGCACAGACTTGTAGAATCAGCATCCTGTGATCACACACTATCCACACGTTCATGGAGTGGAAGCCCTTCCTGTTGACGCAGGCACCGGGTTCACCTGCTGGGGCCTTGATGGCCACACGTTTACAGTCTATAGCACCCTGGACATGGGGGAAGCCAGCAATGGCCGTGAAGCCTCTGGCTCGCTGTGTCTGGCTGGCCTCATCCATATGGTAAAGAATAAAGGTCAGTACCTGCCTGAACAGAGCTTCTGTCACCAGCTTGACACAAGTGTGGACAGCTGATTGGGAGACTCCACACAGATCCCCCACTGATCCCTGGAAAGAGCTGGATGCATAGAAGTTGAGGGCCCCTGTGACCTTCAAAGCCACTGGCATGGGGTGTCCATCCACAGAGTTTGAGGTGATCTCAGGCCCAATCATCTGACAAATGGAGGTCACTGTCTCCCTGGAGAGGCGGAGCCTCCTTCGGCATTGCACCTCCGACATATTGAGGTAGCTGCATCGCCACCTGTAAACCCTGGCAGCAGGATAATGGCCTCTCCTGCGGCCCCCTTCCACTTTGGACTTCCTGATGGCCCTGCAGCCTTTGCCTGCGCCGCTCATCCCACAGGTCCCTCCCCTGGAAGCTGAACAGGGACACGTGGCCTCCTCTCCCTTCTGCCCCTCTGTTCCTCCGCAGAGAAGGTGCCACCAGTGGAGACCACAATCCCCATTCCCAGGGTAAGGGAAGGCTGTCTGATACCTGGAAGGCTCCCCATGGTCTGAATCCTCCGGGGGCCTGGCAGACAGCAGTGAGTCCTGAAATGAGGCCTGGAAATGCTAAGAATGAAGCCCCGAACAGAGATGAAGCTGCCAAATACCAATAAGCAACCAACTGCAAACTATCTCTAAGACTCCTCACTGCTCACACTGGCACTGCTGCTGACCCTTTCTATCCCGCCCGTGGATAAGGTTTGTGAAAATGTTGTCTGGCCGCCTGCCTGTTTTGCCCGTGCGATGAGCAGAAAATCACACGGGCAAAGAAAAATCTCGGTCACTTGGACTGTTAAGGGCCTTAAGTGGCCAGTTAATTAATGATGGGTGCCGCTCCATCACTGCGCGCGCCCACTGAGTGAAATATCGTGCAAGTGCACGATGACATTGGGGAGCTCACCTGACGTCATCGCGCACTACTTTACTCACATTCAGGTCAGGCGTACGCCCGCCCGCTGGATGAAAAATTCAGTCCATGATCTAGGCTAACTCTCCAGTGCAGTACTGAGGGAGTGCTACACTGTTGGAGGTACTGTGTTTTGGATTAGATGTTAAACTGGGACGACTCTGAGGTTGATGTAAGTAATACCTTGGCATTATGTGAAGAAGAGCATTTAAGCACTTCCTGTGTCCTATGCAATATTTATCCCTTAACCAAAATTAGTGAAAACCATTTTACCTGGTCACTTGTTTCACTGCTGTTTGTGGAACTATTTGGGCACGCAGGCAATGGATCAAATGGTCTACTTCGGTGCTGTAATCATTCTATGATTCTATAAAATCAGTGGCTGCATTTTTTATTCTTTCATGGGATGTGGGTGTCCAACATTTGTGACTCATCCCTAACTGCCCTTGAGAAGATGGTGGTGAGCTGCCTTCTTGAACCACTGCAGTCCATGTGGTGTAGGTACACCCACAATGCTGTTAGGGAGGGAGTTCCATGACTTTGACCCAGTGACAGTGAAGGAATGGTGATATATTTCCAACTCAGGATGGTGTGTTGCTTGGAGGGGGACTTGCAGGTGGTGGTGTTCCAATGTGTCCTGTTTCCTTGGCTTTCTAGGTGGTAGAGGTCCTGGGTTTGGAAGATGCTGTTGAAGAGACCTTGGTGAGTAGCTGCAGTGCATCTTGTAGATAGCCACTGTGCACCGGTGATGTAGGGAGTGAATTTTGAAGGTGTGGATGGGGTGCCAATCAAACGGGCTGCTTTCTGCTGGATGGTGTGCAGTTTCTTCAGTATTGTTGGCTCTGCACTCATCCAGTACTCCAGGAGTCAGGGCGTGAGTTACTCATCACAGGATTCCTAGCCTCTGACCTGCTCTTGTAGCCACAGTATTTATATGGCTAGTCCAGTTCAGTTTCTGGTCAATGGTAACCCCCAGGATGATGATGCTGAGAGATTTAGCAATGGTAATGATGGTCATTGCCATCATTATCACAATAATGGCTGTGAAGTGTTTTGAGAAATCCTGAGGTCATAAAAGGTGCTATATAAATGCAAGTTCCTTCCATGGTGCACTTCATGGAGACCCACAAAGGCAAAAATGATTGGCGGGTATATACAGAATGGAAAGTTAAACTAGAAAGTTGGGAGTTTGGCACACATACAGGTTTCTTTACAAAACTTTCTTATGTTCTTATGCAAGTTACTGAAGGAAACCACAGTTATACCCATCTCTCTGGACTTACATTTGATGCTGTCACGTGTAAAGGTAAAAATATTGGATTTCTGAGAACACTGTACTGTTGTCCCATATGTTGGAAGCATGAATACAAACAATACATTCACAGCTTTCAAGCCATGCTCCCATTAAACTTGTCTTATGTCTCACAGACCAATAAACCCATAGCATTGAACTCCCAATAGCACAAACCTCAGCTTTCCAAGGGGATTTTTTTGAAGTTCCCAGCTTTATTCCACTCAATGTTTTGTTGTATCTGAAGTCTCCGCGTTGAAAGCCGATGGCCCACCATGTGATTTGGTAAAGTGCTCAGAGAAACAAAATTTTCATTGCAATAAAACAGAAGTGGCAACTTGTCAGGTTTGCTGTGTGGTTGACATGATGACATGATTGGCACACAGCAGGCACAGTTGGCAATACTCCAAGCTGCAGGGTCCACTGCCAGTACAGTCAAGACAAATTGAATGAGCAGCAATTCAATCAGTGCATGATGTCCCACAGGGAATGTATAGTCTAACATAATATGCAAACAATTGACAGCTGCTGGTGAGTGAAAAATCCTAACCATTGCTATTTAACATTGGACCAACATCAAAGGGTCATCAAAGAAAGAATAAGAGTCTTGCATTTACATAGTGCCTTTAATAGCCTCAGGATGACCCCAAAGCACTTTACAACTTAGCAAAATACCTTTGAAGACCAGTCACTGTTGCAATGCATAGAAATGTCACAGCCAATATGTGCATAGCAAGGCCCCACAAACAGCAATGTGTTACTGACCACACTGCTGATGGAATTTCTCTAGCACTCTTATGTGTTACTGTTACACAGTCCACGTCTCACTGCAGTACAGGAGTGTGGTGATGACAACTGCTCTGTACACGAGGCGCCTTGTTAACTTGTGGAGGTCTTTATTGTCAATCACTCGCTGCCGTCGGTTGTAAAAGGCTGAGCTGGCGCGGCTGATCCGGTGTTGGATCTCCCCGTCAACAATGGCCTTTTGAGAGAGGTGGCTCCCAAGGTATGGGAAATGTTCAACATATTCCAGAGTCTCTCCTTCAACATATATGGGAAGTGGAATATTTGGCTGATTCGATGGATTCAATGGGAGCACTGTCGAACAAACACTAATGTCCTACTTGAAGCCAGGTTCAAAAGTGTTCAGGCAAAACTCCTAAAAAACACCACCACCTGGAAGTTCCCCTCCAAGCCACTCATCATTCTGACTTGGAAATATATCGTCGTTCCTTCACTGTCACTGGATCAAAATCCTGGAACTCCCTCCCTAACAGCACTGTGGGTGTACCTACATCACATGGACTGCAGCGGTTCAAGAAGGCAGCTCACCACCACCTTCTCAAGGGCAACTAGGGATGGGCAATAAATGCTGGCCCAGCCAGCAATGCCCATATCCCGTGAATGAATAATTTTTTTAAAAATTAACTTCGATGGGTTGGGTACTGCGTCCGGATAGCTGAAAACTGTCTTCCCCACCGGGTCCTGTTTGATCAGCTCTCAAATGGCCAACATTCCAGGGGAGGACAAAGAAAACACTTCAAAACTAATCTGACACTCTCCTTGAAGTGCGGCAGCATTGACACTAATGACTGGGGGGAGCTTGCTCCCAACTGTTCAAAGTGCCTACAATGTGTCCATCAAGCTGCATCAACGCTTAGAGTCACAGCGTCTTAATGATGAGGCAGAGCAGCATCAGAGAAAGAAAGAAAAACAAGCAAAATCCTGCACTCCAGGTCCCACTACCTGGTGGGACATCCTGCTTCATGCAAAGATCTGTAGGTCAAGAATGGGCCTATTCAGTCACATGAAGACCCATGGCAGAAACTCACAACCCTGAGTATACGTCATCCTCAAATCGAGGGACAGCTAACATCATAGAACCATAGAAAAGTTACAGCACAGAAGGAGGCCATTCGGCCCATCTTGTCCATGCCAGCCCGAGGACACCCAGGTGCCCTTTCTAATCCCACCTTCCTGCACCCAGCCCATAGCCCTGCAGCTTACAGCACTTTAGGTGCAGATCCAGGTACTTTTTAAAAGAGTTTAGAGTTTCTGCCTCTATCACCAACTTGGGCAGTGAATTCCAGATACTCACTACCCTCTGCGTAAAAAAGTTCTTCCTCATATCCCCCCTACACCTTCTGCCACTTATCTTGAATCTATGTCCCCTGGTTCTAGAATTCTCCACCAAGGGAAACAGTTTTATCCTGTCCATTCTATCTATTCCCCTCATAATTTTGTACACCTCAATCAAGTCACCTCTCAGCCTTCTTTGTTCCAGGGAAAATAACCCCAACCTATCCAATCTCTCCTCATAGCTACGCTTTTTTAACCCTGACAACATTCTTGTAAACCTCCTCTGCACTCTCTCCAGAGCTATTACGTCCTTCCTGTAATGTGGTGACCAGAACTGCACACAATACTCTAGTTGTGGCCTCACCAGTGTTTTATACAATTCCAACATTATATCCTTACTTTTAAATTCTTCCCCTGCCAATGAAGGAGAGCATTCCATATGCCTTCTTTACAACCTTGTCTACTTGAACTGCTGCCTTCAGGGTCCTGTGTACTTGTACTCCAAGATCTCTCACTTCATCTACCCCTCTTAGTATATTCCCATTTATTGTATAATCCCTGTAACTGTTTGACCTCCCTAAATGCATGACCTCACACTTGTCTATGTTAAAATCCATCTGCCACTTTACTGTCCACTCCACCAATCCATCTATACCGTTTTGGAGATTATGGCTATCTTCTACACTATCCACTACTCGGCCAATCTTTGTGCCATCTGCAAATTTCCCAATCGTGCCCCCCACGTTCATATCCAAATCGTTAATATATAACACAAACAGCAAGGGTCCCAACACTGAACCCTGTGGAACACCACTTGAGACAACTTTCCATTCGCAAGGGTATCCATTGACCATTGCCCTTTGTTTCCTGTTACAAAGCCAACCTTTTATCCAGTTTGCCACATTACCCTGAATCCCATGGGCTTTTACTTTCCTGACCAATCTGCCATGTGGGACCTTGTCAAATGCCTTGCTAAAATCCATGTACACAACATCCACTGCACTACCTTCATCAACCCTTCTTGTCACTTCCTGAAAGAATTCAATCAAATTTGTGAGGCTTCCTTTAGCAAATCCATGCTGACCATCCCTGACTAGTCCATGCCTTTCCACGTGACATTTAATCCTATCTCTCAGGATTGATTCTACTAATTTGCTCACCACTGATGTAAGACTAACTGGCCTATAATTGTTTGGCATTTCCTTTGATCCCTTTTTAAAGAATGGAACTACGTTTGCTTTTCTCCAGTCCTCCGGTACCTCCCCTGTATCTAGTGAAGATTGAAAAATCATCCTCAGAGCATCTGCTATCTCCTCCCTGACTTCCTTCAGCAGCCTGGGAAACAATCCATCTGGCCCTGGTGACTTATCAACTTTCAAGGATTTCAACCCTTCGAGTACTTCCTCTCTCTTTATGACTATCCCATCCAATATCTCACAGTGTTCCTCCTGGACTACTACATCTACATCCTCCCTTTCCTTTGTAAACATGGAGACAAAATATTCATTCAAAATCCTTCCCACAGCCTCTGCATCTACACACAAGTTTCCATCTTCATCTCTGATAGGTCCCACCAATGAATGACCATATAATTTGTTTAATTGATGTCAGTTGAGGGAGAGTCATAAGGCAGGAGAAGCAGAGAAATTTCTGCTATTCTTTGAACTGTGCCATGGATTATTTTATATCCACCAAAAGGGCAAACGTGGTTCTTGGTTTAATGTCTCAACCGAAAGACAGTATCTCCAACAGTGCAGCACTCTCTCAGTACTACACTAGAGTGTCAGATTTGATTATGGGCTCAATGGTGTAATGGGTATAAAGTGTACCCTTGCTGCCCTTTTCCAGGGTTAGTAACTGAGGCAGAAACTATATCAATATTCAGGGTTAATTTGGATGAAGGAAAAAGGATTGGTGTGAGGGAATCAATATTTTTTTGGATATTTTTTGTCCGTGCTTTTGTAAGTTAGAAGCTGTGGGGGTGACCATTGTTTTACTGGAGATTGTAATATTTAAGATACAGAATGTACCAAGAGTTGCTACATTCAATCCTGCCTAGGAACAGGGGCAGAACCCTTTTGGGAGATAGTACCAGTTCACATTAATCTGTTCAAGGGGCAGGTTGCACAGCAGCCCATGGGGAGGTGATGAAGCTATTCCTAAAGCTATCAGTCAGAGTAAAGAAAAGTCTGTAAGCAGCGTTTGTTTGCTAGAGAGCTGGAATCATGCCAGTAATTGTACAGCCTTGGGAATTCAGTGGAATGTAGTCTGGGGAAGAGGGATTGAGCAATTGGGAGTCATGTAGTCATTGAAGCTGTCTGAGTTGGAGTGGCTGTTGAGACTAGATCTTCAAAGCAGAGGAGCTGAAATCCTTTATGAGGCAGACAGAGTTTTAAAGAATGTTTGTGACTCAAAGTGATGGTTGATGCCTGGAAATTCAGGGGAACTCACTTGGTTGTATCTTCCATTTAACGTGCAGATTGTGGTGTGTTCAACCACAGTTTGCCTGTTAATTCATGTTTACCTCATGTTAATTCTGGGTGTTAGAGTATAATATAAATAGTATTGGCAATTTGCTTTGTTAATTTGTGTATGGTAAAATTTCTTCTGTTTGCTTAAAACCATGGGATCTTGTGGCTTAGTTCACTAAGTAAATAACTGAGATTTCAATTTTCGTCTTCGTGAACAAAAACAAGTTACTGGTTTATAACTGGGTTGTAACAAATTTGCTGGTCTGGTCCAGGGTCCTAACATAATTTGGGGGTCTGGTGTGAGATCGTAATAAATTGAAGGCTCTTTGCTGGATTGAATTCACCGTTGTGGGTATGGGAGCAGGGGCTTGCTAAAGTTAAGGCTAACAAGATCTCACGGTGAATTTTAATATACTTATTAAAAAAGGAGAATGGCTTTGTTAATTGCTACAACTAGTCTGGAGAGGAAAGACTTATCTCTGAGTGGTTTCCACCAATTAACCAAGTTTAGGTTAATAGCATTAGCAAAAAAAGTTGAAGTTATAGTTAAAAACAAAGGCTAAGAAAGCAGATGCAATTGAGGTGCTCGTAGACATCTGGGATTAGGAGAAGAAAAGCTGACACAGGTATAGCACAGCTTGAATTGGCTAGAATTCAGCTGCAGATGAAGCAGCTTGAAATGGAAAGAAATAGAGAAAAGCAAAAACTCAAACTCAAAAAAGAAAAAGAAATGAAAAATTTGAACTCGAAATAGAAGAAAAAGAAAGAGCAAAAGAAATTGAAATGTAAAAGCTTCAACTTGAACTCCCGAGAGAGAAGTTGGCTTGGGAGGAAAGGGAGAAGGAAAGGGATAGAGAATTTCAAAGAGAAAGGCAAGGGAGACATTTTGAACTGGCTAACGAAAAGCTTTGGTTATGGGGCAAAAGAGTGGCTAGTCATTCAGGTGATGAGTCAAGTCCCAATCCGAGCCTTGTCATAACAAAGAATCTTCACCTAGTGCCTAAATTCACTGAGAACGGAGTTGAGAGATATTTTATCTCAGTTGAAAAAGCGGCCACCAAGCTAAGGTGGCCAAAAGATGCATGGACACTTATTTTACAGACTGTTTTGGTGGGGAAAGCAATGGGTGTTTCTTCTAGTCTTTCAGAAGAACAATCCTCAGATTATGAGAATAGTGCAATTATGTGTAATAGGAAAAAATGAAAAGATTACCTATATAGTGTGTAGTAATCCATTTGTTAGAAGTTTATGATGATCAGAACTTATTGTAAAGAGCTGGTTTACAGAAACTGTAAAGCTATTGTACAAAAATACTTCACTACGGTGAAGCTTTCTTTTTCCCAAGTGTGAGAGGAATGATATTTTTTGGATTTATTTTTTGTCTGTGTGTTTTTGTAAGTTAGCACCTGTGGGGGGGTGACCTTTGGTTGACTGGGGATTGTCGTATTTAAGGTATAGAATGTACCAAAGGTTGATAGGATTGACGCATTCACTGCTGCACAGGAATTGGGGTGGAACCCTGTTGGGAGATATTAACAGATCACACCAATCGGTTCAAGGGGCAGAGTGAACGGCAGCCTGTGGGGAGCAGACAAAGAGGAAGGTTGGCTGTACACAGCTGAAGTGCTGCCATTAGCTCCATGTTCCTCAGGGGACAGGGGCTTGGAGAAGCTCTGGGAGCTGTTAGTAGCTCTGTGCTGCTGAGATTTGGGACTCAGGGAGGCCCAGGGGCTGAGGTGTTCTGCCCAGAGCAACTAGAGTGCTGGGATTGTGTTGGTGATTCGTTGATAACACCACTAAGCTGGGTTAGTCTGGGCAACAAAAAGCCTGTAAACAATAGTTGTCTGCTAGAGAGCTGGAATTGTGCTCGAAATTAGATACTGGGCTACAGCCCTGGGAACCAAGTGGGTCAGAAGGTGTTCCTGATTTGAGATCGTACAGCAAGAATTTGACTAAGAATTGTAGCTTCTCAAACTGGGGCCCTGGACTTTAAGGAGTGTCCAGGTATAGCAGCATTTGTATAAGGTCTTCAGGAGTGTCTGTGTTTACAGGAGGTAGGATTTCTGAGATTGAGTCTGTAGCTGTATTGGGTTTCTTGGGGTGTGCCTGTGAGTGGAATCTTCCGTTCTGGAGCTGAGGTCCGGAGGCAGGCGGGATAGTCAGCATGATTCCTGCAGGACTGTGGGCTGGCTGAACATGTACAATCTTCAGCTCATTAATTATGCATCCACGAGGAGCCCGGTGAATCTTGTGGTGCGACTGGCAGGAAGTCACTAGCCCTGCCGTTACCTCATGTGGTCTAAGGTCCTGGCGCCATGTTTAAAGAGCACCCGGACAGACATTCATTCAGTCAGTGCAGGCCGGGAGCTCTGTATTATTCCTCCAGAGTCCTTGTGGCCGCATCTCGTACTGGAGAAGTTGGGAGATGAGAGCAACCACATCCTGGGACATACAAGGCCGCCTCCGGCATTGTCTGTCACTCAGCTCTAGATAAGAGCACTGCTGGCAATACACCCACGGTCGGGCCAATGCGCACTGTTGCAGTGGTCCGTGTTCACCAGTATCTTGACCTTATAGAGGCCTCGCTGCCTCTTGCTGCTCAGGCCCTTTCTCCTCCTGGCCCTGTGCCAACTGGTGATGGGCCCTCCTTCTCATCCGGATGAGAGCCATTACCAAGGCAGGTTGGCCTGCAGCCTGCATCATCGACGCCTCAGTGGATAAACAAATTGAAATGATATATTCAGTGAGCCTGTCTTTTACAAGATTCCCTCCATCTCAAAGCCATCAGGCCAGTGATAGGCCCTTCGGCTGCCCTCTGTCTAGACATGGCATCCCTGACCCACCCCTTCCAGATGAAGGACATTCTGGAGGACCAGAGGTGAACGTTCCTCCCTTTCATACATGACTGCACCTAGAGACATTACTCTTTGACCGGGGCCATGGGAGAGAGACCTCCCTCAGACACTATTCCACTTGCCTCCATTACCCTCGAGACTCTATAGAGAGACCATTGCATTGGCAGCACAGAAAGACTAACCACATGAGCCCTTGTCAGTCAGGACCATTCACCTGGGAGATGGAGGTTTGGAGTCCAGCGTTTGCTGCTGTCCACCAGCCGTGCCCCTTGGAGGCATCACCCTCCCTCCCTCCCTCCCTTCATCCCTGCCTCCGACTGCAGTCGATTACAAATGGCACAGAAAGAGTGGCAGCTCCTCACCTTGCTGGGGTCTCGATGTAATGAGACCCATGAGTCAGGAACAAACCTGCTTCTGTGTGGGCTTCAGTATAGAGCGAGAACACAACTGAGCATGGTTCACATCCAGTTACCTCACAATTATTAGGGTGAACCTTTAGTTGGATAATTGTGCTGACCTTGAACTTCACCCACTCGAAAAGACCCTCCTTGCACTTTGAGAGACCTCACTGACTGACTAACTGTGAGGTCAAGGTCAGATTTGTGAAACGGTGCACATCACCTTCCAAACTCACCCACCCCTTTCTAACCTCCCCCTGTCACCCACCAACTTCCCACTTTACCCTTGACCCACCCAATATCACCATTCCTCCCCACTCTGTCATCCTTGACCCTTCCCGTTACCCTGGACTCTGTCATGATCCACATCCACATGCCTTTCCTCCCCTCAGAGCTGATACCCATTATTATCCCCGCGCCCACCCTGACTCTGTCCCCTCCTGTTTTCTGAGCCACCTGTCTTGTTCTCCTCCATGACTTCCCCATCTATGAGACCTTCACCTACCGGACTCTCACACTGGGCCTGCCACACTCTCACATCCCACTACCCCCTCTGACTGTGACTGTTCCCTCCTATCACCAGAAACCTATGTTCGCCCCTAAGAGACAACCATCAATACCACCGACCTCGTCCTCTAAGACACTCCCCTCCCCTTCCCTGGACACTGTCCACCACACTCCCCTCCAACTTCCCTGGTAAGCCTGCCTTCCCTGTCCAGCCTTTGGTAAATCTCTTCTGGCTGAGAAGCTGCTAAACATGGACTTCCTACTTTCTCTCCTCCCCTTAACACAACTCTACCTTTGTCCTTTTTACCTTTCAAATATCCAAGAACTGTAATAAGCTCAGGTAGTGGAGGAAGACCAAAAAAAAACAGTGTAGATGAAAAAACATCAGTACTCAAATTCATCAGCGCTGCCTTCAACTCAGATACTGGCACCACCCATAACTTACAAGATAAAATAGAGATGAGATCTGCACATAGTGAGACACCAGACAGAAATGTGATGCAACCAGGGAAATGGCAAGGATAGCATAGTTAACAGGAGGGCTAGGTCGCATACTAGTTCGGCTGTGGGGAACTCAGATGATGACTTTGATGGTCTGGTCTATAGAAGAAGTCTGATGGATATTTTATTCTTTCATGGGATGTGGGTGTCACTGCCTAGGCCAGCATTTATTGTCCATCCCTAACTGCCCTTGAGAAGATGGTGGTGAGCTGCCTTCCTGAACTGTTGCAGTCCATCTGGTGCAGTACCCCCCACCTCCCCCACCCACCCTCCCTCCCACCCCCCTCCCCGTATTGTTTAGGGAGGGAGTTCCAGGTTTTTGTCAGTGAAGGAACAATGATAAAGTTCCAAGTCAAGTGACAGTGTCACTGGACTAATAATCCAGAGGTCCAGGCTAATGCTTTGGAGGTACAGGATCAAATCCCACCATGGCAGTTGGTGGAATTTAAATTCAATTAATAAAATCTTGAATTTGAAAACTAGTCTCAGTGATGGTGACTGTAAAATTATTGATTGTCATAAAAACACATCTGGTTCACTAATGTGGTTTAGGGAAGGAAATCTGCCACCTTTACCTGGTCTGGCCTATATGTGACTCCAGGTCCACAGCAATATGGTTGGCTCTTAACGTCCTCTGAAATGGTCAAGCAAGACAGGTAAGAGTGGGCAACAAATGCTGGTCTTGCCAGTGACACACCCGCATCTCATGAAAGAATAATTTTTTTAAAAGTCAAGATGGTGTGTGGCTTGGAGGAGAACATTGTAGTGGAACATTGGTTGTGGTGTTCTTATCCTTGTAGGCAGTGGACAGGCTTTGGGGAAGCAGGAGGTGAGTTATTTTCTGCAGAATTTCCAGCCTCTGGCTTGACCTTGTAGCTACAGTATTTATATGGCTGGTCCAGTTCAGTTTCTGGTCCCCAGGATGTTGATGGTGGAGGATTCAGTGATGATAATGGTGTTGAATGTCAAGGGGAGATGGTTATATTCTCTCTTGTTGGAGATGGTCATTGCCTGGCACTTGTGTGGTGCAAATGTGATTTGCCACTTATCAGCCCAAGTCTGAACATTGTCCAGGTCTTGCTGTATGCAGGCATGGCCTGCTTCAGTATCTGGGGAGTCGCGAATGGTGCTGAACATCACATAATCATCAGTGAACATCCTCACTTCTGACCTTATGATGAAGCAGCTGAAGGTGGTTGGACCGAGGACACTATGCTGAGGAATTCCTGTAGGTTTTCTGGGACTGAGCTGATTGAAATACAACAACCACAACCATCTTCCTTGTGTTAGTTATGACTCCAACCTAATGCACTGGAAATCCTGCCATAAAACCTGTGTTCATTGTCAGCAAGTATGAAGGAAGCAGCACTAATAACACAGAGCTTAGAGCCCATTGTTTCTAACATGGAGTTGGTAGTCACCTCATTCAGCAAACCTATGGAAGCCACCATGATGCACTGTCTGGTATTTGATATCTCATTGTCTTTCATTCAGCACAAGCTGCAGTTACCTGAGTGGAGGCTCTCACTGCTGCCGTCCTGGTTCCGGATACCAGTGTTCAAAGGGAACTCCACAGTGGCACAGCCCCTCCAGAAATCTGCACGGCCCACAGGGCCTCTTCCAAGGCCATCTGCAGTCTCTCTCGCTGAACGTCAGCAGCCTTCCACTGGCCGTGCTGCAGCCACTATGAAGTATCTTGTAGGGAGCAGCACCAGGACAGGAAAAGGCACTGTGGAGAGACACTCAGGGAACTCACAAGGGTCTGGGATCTGCATTTGGTGTTGGCTTTTATATTTGCATTGTGGTTGAGAGGCCGGTCTGGTGGTCATTGTACACAGGAAGCTAAGGAGTGTGGGAGGCTGGTGAATGGGAATCGGGGTTGAGTTTACTGGAATTGCTGTTCAATGAGTTTTCAATTCCAGCCTGGGCAGAAAGTCTAAGTTGCAGCCTTCCTTCTCCTCCTTCTCCTCCTCCTCCTCCTCTTCCTCCACTTCCTCCTCCTCCACTTCCTCTTCCTTGTGCTCCTGCTCCTAACTTGATCAGTGGTTGCGAAAGCCGCTTCCTCATGATGACCAGGTTGTGTAGCAACAGGGGTGCAGTGGGAAATTTTGAGGTGTAGGAGCTCTAAGAAAATGTGTTGGCCATATCATTTCTAAATCTACTATTACATTGTTTTCCTATGTATTAATCATTCGAGTCCCCAAACGCCAGTAAAAACTATGGTTTTTAAGTGAAAAATATTCGTGCCGACAGGCATTTTATTTTGAACCAAGTGGTATTTTGAATCATTAGTCTTTAGCACAGCTCGAATTTCATTATGCAACAGTTTAATTATTTAATTCAATCCTATTAAAAACACGAATTACAGAAAACTTTCCTTATTTCTGATTGGGAGATAGTATATAGAGGGGCCACTGCTGTTCTTGATTTCTATTTATAACCTAGACCTGGGTGTACAGGGCAGAATTTCAAAATTTGAGGATGATACAGGTATTGTAAGTATTGTGAACTGTGAGGAAGATGGTGATAGACTGCAAGAGGATATAGACAGGCTGGTGGAATGGGCAGACACGGGGCAGATGAACTTTAACGTAAGAGAGTGTGAAGTGATACATTTCAGCCAGAAGAACAAGGATGGCTGACATAAAATAACGGATACAATTCTAAAAGAAATGTAGGATCAGAGGGACCTTCCTGGGTGTATATATGCATAAATTATTGAAGGTGGCTGGACAGGTTGAAAAAGCAGTTGATAAATTATACCGAATCCTGTGTTTTATACATAGGGACACAGAGTATAAAAGCAAGTAAGTTATGAACCTTCATAAAACACTGCTTCAGCCTCAGTGAGAAAGGTGTGAAGGTTTTAGAAAGGGTGCAGAAAAGATTGACAAGAATGGTTCCGAGGGTGAGAGGCTTCAGTTATGTGGATGGATTGGCGAAGCTGGGACTGTTCCCCTTGGAGTACAGAAGGTTCAGAGATTTATTGGAGGTGTTCAAAATCATGAAGGGTCTGGATGGTGTAAATGGGGAGAAACTGTTCCCATCGGCGGAAGGTCGCGAACCCTAAGGCAATTAACAAAAGAACCAGAGGCGACATGAGGAAAAACCTCTTTATGCAACAAGTGGTTTGGATCTGGAATGCACTGTCCGAGTGTGGTGGTTGAATCATTAGTCTTTAGCACAGCTCGAATTTCATTATGCAACAGTTTAATTATTTAATTCAATCCTATTAAAAACATGAATTACAGAAAACTTTCCTTACTTCTGACTAGGGGATGGTATCTAGAGGGGCCACTGCTGTTCTTGATTTCTATTTATAACCTAGACCTGGGCAGTTCAACAGCAGTTTTCAAAAGGGAACTGGATAATTATTTGAAGAGAAAAGATTTTACAGGGCTACAGGGAAAAGCTGGAGGAGTGGGACGAGCTGAGTTGCTGTTGCAGAGAACTGACAATGTGCTGAATAGCCTCCTTCTGTGCTGTGACTATTCTATGATTCCAAAATAGATATTGCAGGAATTATGGTTTTATTTAGTGTGTAATATACCTTTAAGAATAATACTTGTAAGGAAGATCACATGATCTGTAGTAACCAATAGGAGAGTAGTGCCAACTACCTCAAGAGTCAGTGTAGAGATAGAGCTGGGGTTGAAAGAACACGTATAGTTGCTGCTGAGTATGTTATAAATAAAGTTAATGTTTCCACCGAAGAAGTATCTGCTAATCAGCTCTATCAACAATAGTAGCCATTCGGCCACACTTACAACAAACTTGTGATGAGGATAAAACAGGATTGAACAGAAGAAATCAGGTTAGAAAGAAACTGGCACTATAACTCGCCCAGTGATTGTTAGTAGCAAGCTCCATTAGAATTAAAGAAGTAATCCCCTCTCAAAATGCTGCAATTTGGGAGAATTGAACCTATTGAATTAGCCACAGATGATTGGCCCGATTACATAGAATGCCTCGTGTTCCTTCTTCAAGCAAACGAGATTATGGGGGAAGAGAAGAGGTGAGCGATCCTCTTAAGTACTTCTGGGAGCAAAACCTGCAGTCTGATTCGAACTTTTACAGCACCCAGTGCGCCAGATTCGAAGAATTTTGATGAATTGGTGGGGCTCATGAAGGGTCACTTTCAACCAAAGCCCTCAGTCACGATGTAGAGGTTCAGGTTTAATTCATGAGAAATAGACCTGGGTGAGACAATTGCATGCTACATGGCAAATTTGAAGCAGCTAATGGGACATTGAGAGTTTGGTACGATATGCTCAGAGATCGTTTAGTATGTGGTGTGAATGAGGGCACTGTTCAGAAAAGATTATTGTCTGAAGTGAATTTGGATTTCAAGAACCCACTAGAGATAGTGTTGGCCATGAAAGGCACAGTAAGAGATTCAAAAGCAATACAGGGTGCACAAAATGGCGCTGTTCTCCACATCAGCAGAGAAACCCAGCTAAAAAGGGCGCGAAATGCAAGACTCTGCTGAGAAGCAGGAAACAGCCCCTGCTAGCTGAAGAATAAAGAAAAATAACTTAGCAGCAAAATTGATGAATAATTTTAATAGAGGTGGAAACAAAGTCTTTTGGTGATTGGCAGTTTAAAAAAATCAAATGCTATTATTGTCACAGAAATGGACAATATGATGAGGTAGTACAAGGAAAGATTCAAGCAGGTTTGTAAACAGAAGAAGCAGCCCAATGAAATCTACAATGTAGAAGAGCCTGAAACAACAAATTCTGACAATTACTGGTTGTTTAATCTGAAAGTTAGAAAGACAGCACCAATATTTGTCACAGTGAAAGAAAATGGCAGACCTGTTAGAATGGAAATGGACACGGGAGCTTCCACTACAGTAATTGGGGAACATACCTTCAGATATTTGAATAATGGTGAACATCAATTAAGTTTAGAAGAAACAGCCGCCAAGCTCAAAACATATACGGGTGAAGACATTCAAGTAAAAGGCATGAGCAGAGTAACTGCTCATTATGGAAGCCAATCGGCAAACCTACCAGTGTTGCTGAGGACCAAGCCTTCTAGGGTGAGATTGCCTGAGGGAAATCAACCTTGATTGGCCACTGGGATTCCAAAAGGAAGCTGGAAGCGTTCCTGTTTTGGTAAAGGAGTGTGTAAGGACTTAGCAACCTGAAGAAATGCAGGCTGTCTTAAGACAAAACCTGGAAGAACAGCAGAAGGAACTTGAAGAGACCCTGCTTGATGACAGAGTTTGCGATGAGGTGAGGAACCTTCACAGGGAAAAAGAAAACCTGTTGAAAGACCTTCACACACAACAAGATTCCCTCATGTCGGAGTTTGTACCTCTGGAAAAGTCTGAAGAGAAACAGGAAGAATTCAGCACCTCTCTGAACAAACTGAAGAATGAATTGGCAGAGAAAACACAACAATGTTCAATTTTCCTAGAGGTAGCAAATAAATACACGAAAGAGATGGAAGAGCTGAAGAATCAGCTAAATGAAGCCAAAGAGGCTTTGGAAGCAAAAGTCACAGAATTTTTCTAGAAGCAGACAGATAATGAAATTTTGGGGGAATCAGCCACTGAGCTCAGACAAGTTGAGCTTACATCTGAGAGAAATCTGGCTAATAGTGAAATCAGAAAGAAGGTCGAGATTAAAGCCTGCGTTAGAAAGAAGGCCCAGAGAAAGAAAATACAGAAATACTATTAGGACGTTAATCCTGGCAGCCTGCGAATACACTTTCGTACATAGGCTTGGTAATCAAATCGCAAACACCGATGCCCTTAGTCATTTGCCTTTACAAGAAAATGATCAGCACGACCCAGTTCCACAGGAACTTGTTTTACTGTTAAATTTCTTAGATTCCTCACTGGTAAGCGCTCGACAGATCAGAAACTGGACAAGTCGAGACCCAGTCCTATCTCAAGTATGAGAACAAGTGCTACAGGGTTGGTCACAGGAGCCTGTACCTGATGAAATAAAACCCGTACTTCAACAGAAGACATGAAATAACCAGCCAGATGGTATCTTATTGTGGGGAGCACGAGTGATAATTCCTCCAAAGGGAAGGGAGCCACTTTTAATTGGACTACACAGTGTTCATCTAGGAATTTCCTGAATGAAGACCATAGCACGCAGCTATCTTTGGTGGCCTGGATGGATGGTGAAATAGAGAGTATGGTAAAGAACTGTGTGTAATGTCAGCAACTGCAAAAGTTGCCAATGACAGATCCTTACACCCATGGGAGTGGCCAGGTAGACCCTGGGGGTGGTTACACATTGACCATGTTGGACCTTTCCTGGGAAAAATGGGCAGAATTTTTTGTCCTGTGGGTGGGTGCGTGCCTGACCTGAATGTGAGTGAAATAGTGCGAGATGACATGGATGAGCGTCCCGACATCGTCACGCACTCTCCCGACCTTGTGGTCAGCAGGCGTGAGCGAGAGGCGACAGCGTGCCCACCGGCAAGTAAGAGGCTTCTTAAGGCCCTTAAGTGAATAATTAAGCTGCCTTTTTCACTGCCCACTCAACCATTCGGTTGGCGGGTGGGCGAATAGGCCAGGCGGCCTTTGTATTTTTAACGAAATCCCATCCACGGAGGTTTCCAATGCTAACTAAAAAGAAAATCAATAAAAAATGTTTATATCTTTTTTTATATGTCCCTCTTCACGTGACTGAGTCACACGTGGGGACATGTTTATCTCATATGTGAAAAGTTTATTTTTGTATTTAAAATCCGTCAGCTCCCTGAGGTAGCTCTGTGCCTCCAGGGAGCTGTCAGTATGCGCTCCCCCTGCTCATGTACACACTTCAGCGCTCCCGCTCCTCCCACCCCCACCCGGGCAGCGCTGAGGCTCTGTGCCCACCTTTCACGCTGGTTTGCCGTTAATTGGCGAGCCCGTGTGAAATCGCGGTTGGAGCCCGATCGCAGGCGGCAGTCAGTCTTGTGGCTGTTCCTGGGCTCGCCCACCACACCCGCCCACCACACCCGCCCACCACACCCGCCCACCACACCCGCCCACTACACCCGCCCACCACACCCGCCCACCACACCCGCCCACCACACCCGCCCACCACACCCGCCCACCACACCCGCCCACCACACCCGCCCACCACACCCGCCCACCACACCCGCCCACTACACCCGCCCACCACACCCGCCCACCCACCACACCCGCCCTCCCACACCCGCCCACCACACCCGCCCACCACACCCGCCCACCCACCACACCCGCCCTCCACACCCGTCCACCACACCCGCCCACTACACCGCCCACCACACCCGCCCACCACACCCGCCCACCCACCACACCCGCCCTCCACACCCGCCCACCACACCCGCCCACCACACCCGCCCACCCACCACACCCGCCCACCACACCCGCCCACCACACCCGCCCACTACACCCGCCCACCACACCCGCCCACCACATCCACCCACCACACCCGCCCACCACATCCACCCACCACACCCGCCCACCACATCCACCCGCCACACCCGCCCACCCACCACACCCGCCCTCCACACCCATCCACCACACCCGCCCACCACACCCGCCCACCACACCCGCCCACCCACCACACCCGCCCTCCACACCCGTCCACCACACCCACCCTCCAAACATGCCCACCACACCCGCCCACCACACCCTCCCACCAAACCCGCTAAACACATCCGCCCACCACATCCGCTCACCACACCCGCCCACCACACCCGCCCACCACATCCGCCCACCACACCCACCCACCACACCCGCCCACCACACCCGCCCACCACACCCTCCCACCACACCCGCCCATCACACCCGCCCACCACACCCGCCCACCACACCCGCCCACTACACCCGCCCACCACACCCGCCCACTACACCCGCCCACCACACCCGCCCACCACATCCACCCACCACACCCGCCCACCACACCCGCCCACCACACCCGCCCACTACACCTGCCCACCACACCCGCCCACCACATCCACCCACCACACCCGCCCACCACACCCGCCCACCACACCCGCCCACTACACCCGCCCACCACACCCGCCCACCACATCCACCCGCCACACCCGCCCACCCACCACACCCGCCCTCCACACCCGTCCACCACACCCGCCCACCACACCCGCCCACCACACCCGCCCACCCACCACACCCGCCCTCCACACCCGTCCACCACACCCACCCTCCAAACATGCCCACCACACCCGCCCACCACACCCTCCCACCAAACCCGCTAAACACATCCGCCCACCACATCCGCTCACCACACCCGCCCACCACACCCGCCCACCACATCCGCCCACCACACCCACCCACCACACGCGCCCACCACACCCACCCACCACACCCGCCCACCACACCCGCCCACCACACCCTCCCACCACACCCGCCCATCACACCCGCCCACCACACCCGCCCACCACATCCGCCCACCACACGCGCCCACCACACCCACCCACCACACCCGCCCACCACACCCGCCCACCACACCCTCCCACCACACCCGCCCATCACACCCGCCCACCACACCCGCCCACCACACCCGCCCACCACACCCGCCCACCACATCCGCCCACCACACCCGCCCACCCACCGCACATGCCCACCACACCCGCCCATCACACCGCCCACCACACCCACCCACCACACCCGCCCACCAAACCCGCCCACCACACCCACCCACCCACCGCACATGCCCACCACACCCGCCCATCACACCCGCCCATCACACCGTCCACCACACCCACCCACCACACCCGCCCACCAAACCCGCCCACCACACCCGCCCACCGCACCCACCCACCGCACCCACCCACCGCACCCGCCCACCGCACCCACCCACCGCACCCGCCGACCGCACCCGCCCACCGCACCCGCCCACCGCACCCTCCCACCGCACCCGCCCACCGCACCCGCCCACCGCACCCGCCGACCACACCCGCCCACCACACCCGCCCACCACACCCGCCCACCACACCCGCCCACCACACCCGCCCATCACACCCGCCCACCACACCCGCCCACCACACCCGCCCACCACACCCGCCCACCACATCCGCCCACCACACCCGCCCACCCACCGCACATGCCCACCACACCCGCCCATCACACCGCCCACCACACCCACCCACCACACCCGCCCACCAAACCCGCCCACCACACCCACCCACCCACCGCACATGCCCACCACACCCGCCCATCACACCCGCCCATCACACCGTCCACCACACCCACCCACCACACCCGCCCACCAAACCCGCCCACCACACCCGCCCACCGCACCCACCCACCGCACCCACCCACCGCACCCGCCCACCGCACCCACCCACCGCACCCGCCGACCACACCCGCCCACCGCACCCGCCCACCGCACCCGCCCACCGCACCCTCCCACCGCACCCACCCACCGCACCCGCCCACCGCACCCGCCGACCACAACCGCCCACCACACCCGCCCACCACACCCGCCCACCACACCCTCCCACCACACCCGCTAAACACATCCGCTCACCACACCCGCCCACCACATCCGCCCACCACATCCGCCCACCACACCCACCCACCACACGCGCCCACCACACCCACCCACCGCACCCGCCCACCACACCTGCCCACCACACCCTCCCACCACACCCGCCCATCACACCCGCCCACCACACCCGCCCACCACACCCGCCCACCACATCCGCCCACCCACCGCACATGCCCACCACACCCGCCCACCGCACCCACCCACCACACCCGCCGACCACACCCGCCCACCACACCCGCCCACCACACCCGCCCACCGCACCCGCCCACCGCACCCACCCACCGCACCCGCCCACCGCACCCGCCGACCACACCCGCCCACCACACCCGCCGACCACACCCGCCCACTGCACCCACCCACATCACCCGCCCACCACACCCGCCCACCACACCCGCCCACCACACCCTCCCACCACACCCGCTAAACACATCCGCCCACCACACCCACCCACCACACGCGCCCACCACACCCACCCACCACACCCGCCCACCACATCCGCCCACCACACCCACCCACCACACGCGCCCACCACACCCACCCACCACACCCGCCCACCACACCCGCCCACCACACCCTCCCACCACACCCGCCCATCACACCCGCCCACCACACCCGCCCACCACACCCGCCCACCCACCACACCCGCCCATCACACCGCCCACCACACCCACCCACCACACCCGCCCACCAAACCCGCCCACCACACCCGCCCACCCACCGCACATGCCCACCACACCCGCCCATCACACCCGCCCAACACACCGTCCACCACACCCACCCACCACACCCGCCCACCAAACCCGCCCACCACACCCGCCCACCGCACCCACCCACCGCACCCACCCACCACACCCGCCCACCGCACCCACCCACCGCACCCGCCGACCACACCCGCCCACCACACCCGCCCACCGCACCCGCCCACCGCACCCGCCCACCGCACCCACCCACCGCACCCGCCCACCGCACCCGCCGACCACACCCGCCCACCACACCCGCCCACCACACCCGCCCACTGCACCCACCCACATCACCCGCCCACCACACCCGCCCACCACACCCGCCCACCACACCCTCCCACCACACCCGCTAAACACATCCGCTCACCACACCCGCCCACCACATCCGCCCACCACATCCGCCCACCACACCCTCCCACCACACCCGCCCACCGCACCCACCCAACGCACCTGCCCACCACACCCACCCACCACACCCACCCACCACACCCGCCCACCGCACCCGCCCACCACACCCGCCCACCACACCCGCTAAACACATCCGCTCACCACACCCGCCCACCACACCCGCCCACCACACCCACCCACCACACCCGCCCACCACACCCTCCCACCCCACTCGCTAAACACATCAGCTCACCACACCCGCCCACCACACCCGCCCACCGCACCCACCCACCGCACCCGCCCACCCCACCCGCCCACCGCACCCGCCCACCACACCCGCCCACCACACACGCCCACCACATCCACCCGCCACACCCGCCCACCCACCACACCCGCCCTCCACACCCGTCCACCACACCCACCCACCCACCACACCCGCCCTCCACACCCGTCCACCACACCCACCCTCCAAACATGCCCACCACACCCGCCCACCACACCCTCCCACCAAACCCGCTAAACACATCCGCCCACCACATCCGCTCACCACACCCGCCCAGCACACCCGCCCACCACATCCGCCCACCACACCCACCCACCACATGCGCCCACCACACCCACCCACCACACCCGCCCACCACACCCGCCCACCACACCCTCCCACCACACCCGCCCATCACATCCGCCCACCACACCCACCCACCACACGCGCCCACCACACCCACCCACCACACCCGCCCACCACACCTGCCCACCACACCCTCCCACCACACCCGCCCACCACACCCGCCCACCACACCCGCCCACCACATCCGCCCACCACACCCGCCCACCCACCGCACATGCCCACCACACCCGCCCATCACACCGCCCACCACACCCACCCACCACACCCGCCCACCAAACCCGCCCACCACACCCGCCCACCCACCGCACATGCCCACCACACCCGCCCATCACACCCGCCCATCACACCGTCCACCACACCCACCCACCACACCCGCCCACCAAACCCGCCCACCACACCCGCCCACCACACCCACCCACCGCACCCACCCACCACACCCGCCCACCGCACCCACCCACCGCACCCGCCGACCACACCCGCCCACCACACCCGCCCACCACACCCGCCCACCGCACCCACCCACCGCACCCGCCCACCGCACCCGCCGACCACACCAGCCCACCACACCCGCCGACCACACCCGCCCACTGCACCCACCCACATCACCCGCCCACCACACCCGCCCACCACACCCGCCCACCACACCCTCCCACCGCACCCGCCCACCACACCCGCCCACCACACCCTCCCACCACACCCGCCCATCACATCCGCCCACCACACCCACCCACCACACGCGCCCACCACACCCACCCACCACACCCACCCACCACACCCGCCCACCACACCCTCCCACCACACCCGCCCATCACACCCGCCCACCACACCCACCCACCACACCCGCCCACCACACCCGCCCACCACACCCGCCCACCCACCGCACATGCCCACCACACCCGCCCATCACACCGCCCACCACACCCACCCACCACACCCGCCCACCAAACCCGCCCACCACACCCGCCCACCCACCGCACATGCCCACCACACCCGCCCATCACACCCGCCCATCACACCGTCCACCACACCCACCCACCACACCCGCCCACCAAACCCGCCCACCACACCCGCCCACCGCACCCACCCACCGCACCCACCCACCACACCCGCCCACCGCACCCACCCACCGCACCCGCCGACCACACCCGCCCACCACACCCGCCCACCGCACCCGCCCACCGCACCCACCCACCGCACCCGCCCACCGCACCCGCCCACCACACCCGCCCACCACACCCGCCGACCACACCCGCCCACTGCACCCACCCACATCACCCGCCCACCACACCCGCCCACCACACCCGCCCACCACACCCTCCCACCACACCCGCTAAACACATCCGCTCACCACACCCGCCCACCACATCCGCCCACCACATCCGCCCACCACACCCTCCCACCACACCCGCCCACCGCACCCACCCAACGCACCCGCCCACCACACCCACCTACCACACCCACCCACCACACCCGCCCACCGCACCCGCCCACCACACCCGCCCACCACACCCTCCCACCACACCCGCTAAACACATCCGCTCACCACACCCGCCCACCACACCCACCCACCACACCCACCCACCACACCCGCCCACCACACCCTCCCACCACACCCGCTAAACACATCAGCTCACCACACCCGCCCACCACACCCGCCCACCACATCTGCCCACCACATCTGCCCACCACACCCTCCCACCGCACCCACGCACCGCACCCGCCCACCGCACCCGCCCGCCCACCACACCCGCCCATCTCACCCGCCCACCACACCCGCCCACCACACCTGCCCACCACACCCGCCCATCTCACCCGCCCACTGCACCCGCCCACCACACCCGCCCACCACACCCGCCCATCACACCCGCCCATCACACCCGCCCACCACACCCGCCCAGCAGACCCACCCAACACACCCACCCACCACACCCGCCCACCACACCCACCCATCACACCCACCCACCACACCCGCCCACCACACCCGCCCGACGAGGGGAAAATCCTCCCAAACGTTTCTGCTTATTGCCATTGGCCATTCAAAATGGTTGGACGTATATGAGATGGAGCTACCAAGATTGGCTGCTACAATTGAGAAACTGCATAAAGTTTTGCCATTCACGGACGACCAAAAGTAGTCATTTCTGATAAAGGCACGGCCTTTACGAGTGCTGAGTTTCAATGGTTTATCAGCCTCAACGGTATCACTTATGTGAAAACTGCACCGTACCCACCCTCCCTCAAACGGACTGGCCGAAAGTGCAGTTCAAATGTTCAAGACAGGCATGAAAAAGCTAATTGGTGATTCCTAGGCAACCAAGCTCGCACGCTTTCCTTCTCATTACAGGGCCATCCCTCACACAACAACAGGTGTCACACCTGCAGAGTTATTGTTGAAACATCGTCTCAGGATGAGATTGAGCTTAATAATGTCAAATTTAGTGGGGAAGGTGGAAAGGAGTCAGGGAAGCCAGAAAACTAGACACGACTGGCATAGTCACGAGAGGAAATTTACCATGGGAGAGCCGGTATACATGAAAAACTTCAGGGAAGGTCCAAAGAGGTTACTGGGTGAAATAAGTGTGGTGACTGGACCTCTATCTTACCGCGTGGGGGTGGAAGGCCAGATCATCCGTAAACATGTGGACCATTTAAGGAAGAAAGAGACAAATCACCAAGATTTGGTTCCACCAGTGATCATGACCGGGTCTGCGTTTCCAGTTGAGGATACCCAACCCAGGACAGATATGTCTGATGTTCCTGTAAGAGTTGAGGATACAGAACTGCAAGTGCCCACCGAAGCACCTGATGTTCAAACAACTGTGGAAGAGGAGGTTCCTGACAAAGAATATGAAGTTGTGGAGCTGCGACATTCCACATGTACCAGGAAACCACCTGAAAGACTGAACTTGTAAATTCCTTACCCAGTGTAAATATTATGTTGTCTTGAAAAATATGTACTTGTAAATATGGTATGTATAGCCGACTTAAAGGGGGAGGAATGTAGTAATTATGGTTTTATTTAGTGTGTATTGTACCTTTAAGAATAATGTGTAAGAAAGATCACATGGTCTGTAGTAACCAATAGGAGAGTAGTGTGGGCTACCTCAAGAGTCAGTGTAGAGATAGAGTTGGAGTTGAAAGCACACATGTAGTTACTGTTGGGTATGTTGTAAATAAACTTAATGTTTCCACTCATGAAGTGTCTGCCGATCAACTCTATCATCAATAGTACAAACTTGGCCACTCGTACAACAGATACATTCAAAGAATTTGATAAACACATGAGGAAGAAAGAAGCTGAAGGTTACCCCGATAGTGTGATCTAGAAGGGTGGGAGGAGGCTTGTGTGGAACATAAACACCAACTCAGATGGGGTGGGCCAAAAAGCCTGTTTCTGTGCTGTAAATTCCATGTAAAGCTCCAGCAGGGAATACAAACACTATACTGCGTCTCACATCCTCAGGCCATCACAGCCAAGGACTTAATGTGAATCACACTCTCTCCCCAAACCTATCCCCCCAAACCTATCCCCCCACACTCTCTCTCTCTCCATCCCCCACACTCTCTCTCACAGTCTCCAGTCACTCGCTTACTCAGATGCCAGTGTGCCTCCCCGCTCCGGCTGCCTCGCCTGGGTCTCGCCGCCGCTCTAGCTGCCTTGCGCTCTGGGCCCTGAAACTTACCTTCGGTACTTCCCTTCCCACTTGTTGCTGCTCGTCCAATCACGGGCTGGTTTCTCTCTGATTTTGCAGGGAGGAACCAGCCTGTGATTGGATCTGAACAGCTTTACAGCATTTTTCAAATATCAGTCACTTGTGTGTCCAGGTTTGGCGGGTCACATTGAGTTTACAAGTCTGCTTGAAATCGAAGGTGCCGGAGAGGTGTTCTGGTGCTCTCTGGCTGCACTATCCCAATGTGCAGCATGCACTATACCACAACATTGTTACTGCAGCCAAGTACAGTAGGACCTCCTCCTGCCTGGACTACTCTGGAGAATCTTTGCTTCAGGCTGATGTGTGAGGTGTGCTACCAATGTTCTGCTCAATCACATTCCTCCTGTCAGCATGGTTCTCATTATCTGCCTGCTGTGCACCTCAGTCATTGTGGACCAGCAACATGAAGCATATCACTAGCAAATAGCCCTTGTCACCCAGTAGACACACTTTGCTTTGCTTTGCTGTTTGAAATACAGCTGGCACAGAATCAATGCATCATGATTGTTACCAGGATAATGGGCATTGACCTGCATGATGTGCTGCCTAGGGTCACACACCAACTGAATATTGAGGGAGTCCTGCTGGTTCAGAAACATGAGAGAATGACATGAAGAGTGTCAAAGCGATGGGCATGCGGTCAGTGGCACCCTGCACCATGGAGAAGCTTGCAATCCCTGTGCACACTCATGTTCACGCTGCCTGCTTCTCTCTGACAAGAGGGAATCAGATGAAGCTCTCTTTGTGTACAGAGGGTCTTAGTGACTGTCCTTATGTAACACTGTACTGAAGATTGAAATGTTGTTTAATCTCCCCAACAGCTTAGGAGTCAGACACATAAAAGTGCAAAGCCATGGTCGCCTTGGCAACTAATGGCAATGCTGTCATTGCCCTGCTCTGGGCAATTAGGGATGGGCAATAAATGTTGGCCTAGCCAGCGATGCCCACATCCCATGAATGAATTAAAAATATTCTGCCAGTGGAGCAACAGCAGGAAGAAACCTCTAAGAAACTTGCAAGTAGTTCATGAACTCTTTAATTAGTGATGGTGGAGGTCTTCCATGCATCTTAACTTCATGTTCAGTTGTGCAAGGTTAAAAGAGGGCAACGGTTAGAGGGTAGAGGTCCAAAATGGCAGCATTGGCATTAAAACAACATCATGCTCTCCATATCTGAAAACATTCACTGGATCTGAGGTGCATGGGGGCTAACCTTTTAACTAGTGTGGTATCTAGTGCACTACCCTTCAGAACTGTAGACTTATACAGTGGATGGGATTTTTGATGTTTTGATACAATCCCCGTGGAGACCCATAACTTTTAATAAAATATTTGAATTTCCAGGGACTGACTGGAAGGATCACAAGACAAGAGTTCAAGTTTTAAGGCTTTTACTGTAACAGACAAACCAAAAGCAACAGTTTCTAAACACTATTTAGTGGGCGACTTGTACTCTAAACTACAGAAAAGATCCCCTGTTTAAGTTTTAACTGAACTTTTAATGATTAGCCAAACATCCCCCTCCATGTTTATACTTTATTCTGTCCCTTAACTGGACACTTCATTCTCCAGGAACCAAAACTATTCTCAGTTCCTGATGCTTGCTTCCTTTTTCCTTCTTGAGCTGGATAACTCCTAATCTCTGACAGATTTTCATAGTGAGAGCTACCCTGGAGATCCCTCTCTCTAGCTAAAGTTAGGCAAATCTTCCAGCCCCATTTAAATCCTCACAGTCTTGGTTTCTTCAATATGAGCATGAGCTCCCACCTACGTTCTGCGTGATGAATAACAGAGACTGGCTGCCTCTATCTCTCCTCTCTCTCTCCCTCTCTCTCCCTCTCTCTCTCTCTCTTTCAGATTCTTACTGAATATGCCTACAAAGTTCATGGATCTCTTAGGAAAACCTACAAACTGTTCCTACAATGGCTTTCTATGGACTTCTCCCTTCCCAAAGCCTATCTCCATGGCAACATGAATCACATGGGTCTTGTATCCAGGTAGGAATGCTAAATCCTTTAGCCCCCACCCCACCCCCCCCAACCCAGCTCCATTCTATCTTGAAATTAAATCAATGGTTAAAGTAAAACCTTTTACACAACATGACATTCCCATCACATCCGTGTGAGACTTGGAGGCTGAGAGCTGGATTTTCACGGAGTTTTCATGGATGACTCCATAGCCATTTAGAATTGGTGGTCAGGATCCTATTCCTGCATTCCTGCCTCCATTCCCGTCACCGGGAATTTTAGCTAACACAGGGTAATGATGCAGGTAGCAGCCTGTATTCTGCAGTCCCGACCTGGTTAGCTCCATTGCAGGGGTAAGCATCTCCTATCCACCACCCCACCCCCCACCCACCCCCCTACACCTGTAATTTTCATGGAGCCAGACCAGCTTCTCCATAACTCATGATTCAGGCCCCTCAGTAGGGTTCAAAACCATAGCCTGGATTTGGGAATCTTTTGAAAGGTAAGTTCAAAAGTTGTTACTCATGTCCTCCAGCTACTCCCCATGGCTCCTCACACCTTCCATTCCAACTCAATGCCAATTTATGCCCCTTTCATGCTCATCCACTCAGTATGCACTATGTGCATAAACCAGATAAAACAGTGGCAAGTGTGGAACTGCTGAGAAAAAAAATCAGAAATGTTCCTTGAGAAAACAACTACTGTTCCTAAAAGCTTGTAAAAGTGTCAATCAGATATACCAATGAAGTATCAATAACAGACTTCAAACACTTCAAACCTCTGGATCTTGTACGATCAGCATCAAGACATTGGCAACAGAGATCACAGAATGAACACCTAAAGACGTCCATCAAGTAAAGTCAACAATTCACTTCACTTGTCAAAACAGGTTCCTGCTGAGCTAATGCTTTTCACGGTCTGGGCTCTCAGTCAAAAATGCTTAATGAGGACAGGTGCAAACCCAAATGGCCAGACCCAGATGGCCAACCTCTCTCCCCCCATCCCGATGGTTGATCTCTCTCACACCATACCCACCTCCCCATAAACACTGGGGCCAACAACTTTGCACATGTTCCTAATTTTGACTGAAAAAGAAACAAATGTTGAAATGGGAAAATTTAAAGTAAGGAGGTTTGGCACCTTGGAGTGAAGAGTCAGGTTATTTTTCATATGGAAAACCTTAAGTGCAGATTTGACACCCTGAGGTTTCCCATTCAGAGCACAGAGCACACAGCACAGAGCACACATCCATCACACCCAGAAATCTGAGCTACTGACAATCAGCAGATTACATTCCATTTTGCTGCCACACAGGAATGTGTTTATACTGAACATATAAATCCAAAGATTTAATCTGCAATGTGTTGACTCAGCCCAGGCTTCATTCTTCATTATATAATAGATACTAATGACAAAAGTAACAAACTTTTAATGGTGCTAATCTACAAGAATCCCGTTCACTTAAAATGTGCTTTATGCACTTACAAAGGAAAGGCACACAAACCAACTCTCACACTGAGCTAAAGACAAATTAAGCACCGTGACATGCAAAGAAATGAAAGGCTTGTATTTCCATTGTGTCTTTCCTGACCTCAGGACAAAGCAAAGCAGTTTACAGCCAATGAAATACTCCGAAACTGTGGTGATGTAGAGAAACATGGCAGCCATTCTGAGTACAGCAAGCTCCCATAAACAGTAATATGATAAATCGCCAAATCATCTCTTTTTAGTTATGTTGGCTGAGGAATAAATTTTGATCAGAACATGAGGGAAAACTCCGCTGTTCTAGACCTGGACGGTTTACAATGTGCAGCTTATTCCACAAGTGAATAAGGTCCAGGTTCAGTGGCTCTGTGCTCCTCTTCACATTCTGCGTGTTTTCTAATCCACGACAGCAACAGTCAGCAGCCACGGGGGTCTCTCCGCTGTTAAACAGAAAGCAGCAATGTCCCTTTGTTATGATGCACAGTTATCATATTACAACTTCTTAGAAAAAACTGCTTTGAAAGTCACATTTTATAAACCTTAGACTGAGGTTAAAAACTGTTCCCAAAATGGACTCTGAAGGTCACGTGACTTTCTCCTTGTAGATTCGGGCTGGAACCCCTTCAACCAGACAAAGAGGAAGCAAACTCTAACATATACGTTTAACATTCAAAGAGTGTTCTGAAAGAGTAAATGGAAACTCACTGCAAAACCAGAAACAGAAATACCTGGAAAAACTCAGCAGGTCTGGCACCATCGGCGGAGAAGAGCACAGTTGGCATTTCGAGTCTTCATGACCCTTCATGAGGACTCGAAATGTCAACTGTGCTCTTCTCCGCCGTTGCTGCCAGACCTGCTGAGTTTTTCCAGGTATTTCTGTTTCTGTTTTTGTTTTGGATTTCCAGCATCCGCAGTTTCTTGTTTTTATCTAATGGAAACTCACTGACTTGGTGGCTTTTCCTCCAAACACAAAGATACTAACAGATAAGCCACTATAAAGTGTGAACAACCTTGACCCTTTTGATCACTACAAGGGGTAAGGAGACTTCAGATAAGTGTAACATAATGGAATTACCATTATATGGAAAGTGACTCAGCATTCTTGTCGAGAAGAAAATATACACATAGATAACAGTGGCCATCTTGCCTTACCTGAAAAAAGCATTGAAAAGAGCAGGAAGATCCACAGAGAACCACTTTGAAGAAGCTTCAACTAAGGGAGAGACAGAAAAAGGCATCTAAATACAGCTATTGGTTGGCTGTAAAGTAACTGGACAGCTTAAAGTGCCACAGCCGCAGAATACAAGTAAGAACCATTCTCTCCTCCCTGTAAACCCAATTTTACCTACCAAGCTCACCTGTTAAAGACCTGGCAATTCCTGGCAATTGGACAGTGGAAGCCATCGTAGCTGAAGAGGAAACTCCACAACCTCAACACCTCGACTTCAAAAAAATATCAGGCCAGCCCCAAATATGGACTAATCTTGATGTACATTTATAAGTATTGTTTTATCATCATTTGTAACTAATACTTGTGTGTGTGTGGGTGTGTGTGTGTGTGGGTGTGTGTGGGTGTGTGTGTGTGTGTGTGTGGGGGTGTGTGTGTGTGTGTATGTGTGGGTGTGTGTGTGTGTGTGTGTGTGTGGGTGTGTGTTTGTGGGTGTGTGTGTGTGTGGGTGTGTGTGTGTGTGTTAGTAACTTTATCTGTTCTGAGCTACCTTCAGTGCAATAGTGTGAAATAAACTAACCTGTTCTCTTTGTAAGTAAAAAGGCTTTATTGCTGGGTTATTTTGAATTGAATTTCTCGTTCCAAGGGTAAGAAAATATACATATAGATACACACACGCACGCTCAAACACGCACACAGGCTCACACACACAAGCGCGCTCGCACACACACATACAAATACACATGCACGCTAACACACACACGGTCACACACACACACACATGCGCGCACACACACACATGCACGCACGCACTCTCACACACACACATGCGTGTTCTCTCATACACACATGCTCACTCAAACACATGCGCGTGCCCTCACACACACAAACACGCATTCACACACACACAAACACATGCTCTCACACACACACACACGCTCTCACACACATAAGCATGTGCTCTCACACACGCTAATACGTGCTCTCTGACATACACGCACGCTCTCACACACACACGTGCCCTCTCTCTAACACACATGTGCACGCACTCTCACACACATATGCACGTGCTCTCACACACACTAACACGTGCTCTCACACACACACACACACACACACACGCTTTCACACAAACATGCATGCGCTCTCACACACACGCGCGCGTGCTCTCACACACAGTCGCGCCGCTCTCTAACACACCTGCGCGCGCTCTCACAACACGCACGCACGTGGTCTCACACACACACGCCCGCACACTCTCACACACGAGCGTGCTCTCACACACACGCCCGCACACTCTCTAACACATGCGAGTGCGGTCTCACACATGGGCGCAGGCGCTCTCTCATACACACGCGCGCGTGGTCTCTCAACCACACACACGTGTGCTCTCTCACACACACACGTGCACGCTGTCTCACACACAGGCACACGCACTCTCTCACACACTCGCGCGTGCTCTCTCACTCACACGTGCTCTCACACACACACACACACAAACTCTCTCACTCACATGCACTCTAACACACATGCGCAGGTGCTCCCACACACACATGCGCGTGCTCTCTCACTCTCACGTGCTCTGACACACATGTACGCTCTCACACACACACGCAAACTCACACACATGCGTGTGCTCTCTCACTCACACGCACACACACACACGCGCAAACTCTCACACACACAGGTGCGTGCTCTCTCACTCACACGTGCTCTCACACACACACACATGTGCACGCGTATGGTTGAGAGCGCGTGCATTTGTGAGTGAGAGCGCGCACGGGGGTGCGTGAGAGAGTGCGTTTGTGTGAGAGAGCGCGTGCGTGTATGTGAGACATTGCACGTGTGTGAGAGAGCGCATGGATATGTGTGTGAGCGTGCACGTGCGATATCACACACCCGCACGCACGCGCTCTCACATGCACACGTGCGTACTCTCACACCCAGACGCACGCCCGCTCTCTCTCACACATGTGCGCGTGCGCTCTCACACACACAAACATGCACGCTCTCACACACATGCGCGCGCTCTCACACACACACACGCGAGTGCGCTCTCACACTCACGTGCACGCGCTCTCTCACACACACAAGCGCGCACACGCGTGCTCTCACACACATGCACGCACATGCGATCTCACACATGCGCGCGCGCTCTCTCACCCACGTGCCGGCGCGATCTCACACATCCGCACACGTGCGCTCTCTCACACACACGCACTCGCGCTCTCACACACACACACGTGCTCACACA
This sequence comes from Cetorhinus maximus, assembly GCF_964194155.1. Lineage (NCBI taxonomy): Eukaryota > Metazoa > Chordata > Chondrichthyes > Lamniformes > Cetorhinidae > Cetorhinus > Cetorhinus maximus. The sequence goes on from NC_135904.1 coordinate 36,751,437, forward strand.
CATACGCATGTGTTCTCTCACACAAACACACACACGCTCTCGCACACACACGTGCTCTCATACACGCGTGCTTGCTCTCTCACACACACACGCACGCGCTCTCACGCACACACATGTGCGCTGTCACAAACACTCACACGCGCTCTCTCACACACACGATCGCGCGCACTCTCTCCCACATATACGTGCACACTCTCACATACGCGCGCTCTCACACACACGCGCTCTCACACACATGCGCGTGCGCTCTCTTAACCACACGCGTGCACACTCACACACATGTGCGCGCTCTCAATAACACACCTAGGTGCATGTGTGTGTGAGAGAGCGCGCGAGTGTGTGTGAGAGTGCATGCGTGTATGTGAGACATTGCGCGCGTGTGAGACAGCGCATAGATATGTGTGTGAGCACGCACGTGCGATATCACACACCCGCACGCACGCTCTCTCACACGCACATGTGCAATCTCACACAGACACACGCACGCGCATGCTCTCTCACACACATGTGCGCCCGTTCTCACACATGCGCACATCGCTCTCACACACACACGAGTGTGCTCTCACACTCACGTGCATGCACTCTCACACACACAAGCGCGCACACGCGTGCTCTCACACACATGCGCGCGCATGAGATCTCACACATCCGCACGCTCGCTTTCTCACACAAACACACGCTCTCACACACACACGCACGTGCGCTCTCAAACACACACGCGCGTGCGCGGTCACACACACATACACGCACGCTCTCTCACACACACGCGCACTCTCACACACATATGTGAGCGCTCTCTCACACACGTGCGCACACACACGCGAATGCACTCTCACACACGCGCGGGCACTCGCACACACACGTGCGCTCTCTCACACACACATGCTTGCGTGCACTCTCTCCCATACACACGTGCGCGCTCTCACACGCAAAACACGTGCGCTCTCACTCACACGTGCACGCGCTCTCACACACATGCGCATGCTGTCACACACACACACGCGCGTGCGCTCTCACACACACATGCACGGTCTCACACACACGCGCGCATGCTCTGTCACACACACGTGCGCGCGCTCTCTCACATACACGCATGCACGCGCTCTCTCACGCACACGTGCGCTCTCTCACACACACTCACGCGCTCTCTCACACACACTCACGCGCGGTCTCACACACACACGCGCACGCTCTCACACACACGTGTGCGTACTCTCACACACACATGTGTGTGCTCTCTTACACACACACGCTTGCTCTCACACACGCGCACGCTCTCACACACACGTGTGCACGCTCTCACAGACACATGCGCGCCCTCTCACACACACGCACACACATTGTTTCTGGGCTACTTTGGGGAAATTCCATTCTGACAGCAGGTGAAATTCTTTGTAGGGTCACCCACACTGACCCATCTGAGTTGCCCTGTGAAAGTCACACAGAATTCTGGTGACCTGGCTTCTGCTTTAAAACAGGGCAACGCTCTGAAAATGCTGCTGCCTGGGACAGTGCAACCAGCATTAGATAATAACATATTTTCAAAGAAATAGTTGAATTAGCTTGTTTAAAAATGGGGAAAAAGTTATAGGGATGATATATTAGAAAGGGGATAAATGACCCAGTGGATTCAATGGTTACTTTCCACAGGATTCTGAACTCCGCTCTCAGTCGGTTTAACAATAAAAGCTAAGAATTTATAGGCCCTGGATATTTATACCACATCACTGCGTTCACTGTGGAAACATATGTGACTGGATTTGTGATTTACAGGGAGGAGATTTTGATATAAAGTATCGAGTGGATAATTTGCGAATAGTTTAATTGCACTTTGACATATTCTGTTAATACTTCAATATACACTTTCACATTAGGGACATGTCAGTTGGGTTTAATTCTTGGCCATGCCTTTCAAAGTGTCTTGTTTCTGTTATATCAACCTCAGTGGAGCATTCTGCCCCTGTAGAGAAACCGCAATGTTGTGTAGACCCTGCTAACATCATAACCATCTATCACATCAATGTGTTTCATTAAAGAAACTGCAGGGAATCAAAAAAAACTCTGAATTCCCTCAATGTCAGCTATGCCGTTGTTACACTATTGGTGCATAAGAAAGTTCAGAGAGAGTCACACAAGTTTCCTGGAGTAAGTCAATATCAATAGTTTTCGTGTGGCTCTGATGTAACTGGAATGTACAAACTGCTTAACTTGCTGACCAATCTCCTGAGCAGTAACAACGTAAATCTGGAAATCCGGAGTCAGAACAGACTCGAGCAGGGTCAGCAGCCCTGGCACTGGGGCATCTCCCACATGCAGCCTCGGTCTAATTGGCACCATCAGTCACAGCTATGCCCACTGGGCACAACAACAGGCAGCAGAATCCTGGCCCCCTCCTCCAGCAAAGACACAAGGCAGGAACCTCTCACTCTTGGGTCTTTCGTTCAGCCAGTCGGACATCAGCACCAGTCGTGTAAAAGCGAAATACTGCGGATGCTGGAAACTTTTGGAATAAAGACAGAAAATGCTGGATATGCCCAGCAGAGCTGGCAGCATCCGTGGCGGGACAATCAGATTCCTGTTTCAGGTTGGCCCATTTCTCAGTGTCGTGATCCCGACTTCTAAAAGTCAGTCCGCTCCCCTGGCGTTTTGATCTCTGGGAGGTGGGTCGGGGCTGAAACTGCGACCACCTCCTCCTGAGACAGGCCCAAGGTGGCAAAGGAGGCGAGGGGATAGTGAGGCTGGCAGGTTAGAGGGACCATCTCCGTTTTTGGTTGATTTAAAAAAATTCTTTCACAGAATATGGGCATCACTGGCAAGGCCAGCATTTATTGCCCATCCCTAATTGCCCTTGAGAAGGTGGTGGTGAGCTGCCTTCTTGAACCGCTGCAGTCCATGTGGTGTAGGTACACCCACAGTGCTGTTAGGGAGGGAGTTCCAGGATTTTGACCCAGCGACAGTGAAGGAACGGTGATATATTTCCAAGTCAGGATGGTGAGGGGCTTGGAGGGGAGCTTCCAGGTGACCGTGTTCCCATGTGTCTGCTGCCCTTGTCCTTCTAGATGGTAGTGGTTGTGGGTTTGGAAGGCACTGTTCAAGGAGCCTTGGTGAGTTTCTGCAGTGCATCTTGCACATGCTGCTGCTGTGTGTTCGTGCTGAATGGAATGAATGTTTAAGTTTGTGGAAGGGGTGCCAATCAAGTGGGCTGCTTTGTTCTGGTTGGTGTTGAGCTTCTTGAGTGTTGTGGGAGCTGCACTCATCCAGGCAAGTGGGGAGTATTCCATCACACTCCTGACTTGTGCTTTGTATATGGTGGACAGGCTTTGGGGAGTCAGGAGGTGAGTTACTTACCACAAGATTCCCAGCCTCTGACCTGCTCTTGTAGCCACAGTATTTATATGGCTAGTCCAGTTCAATTTCTGGTCAATGGTAAACCCCAGATTGTCGATAGTGGGAGATTCAGCGATGGTAATGCCATTGAATGTCAATGGGAGATGGTTAGTTTCTCTCTTGTTAGGCTGTCTAGCACTCAGATCTTACCCCCTCACCCACTCCACCCAACCCCCATGCCCTTCCATACCCCCCGTACATCCTCCATTCTCTCAGTATCCACTAGGTACAGAACCCATGAGCCAAATCACTGGCAAGTCTTTGAAATGTTCATGAAATATATATATATAAACAATCAGGCATTCATCATTCCATTTGAAGAAAATTTCCTTCTTATCTTCTCATAAAACTTTCAATCAAACACAGCTAGTGGAAGTTCCACTGAAGAAACCTTTAACCCTGTTAAAATAAACACACATTTATTGGCAAACCACTTCAAAGAAAGATCAAGTTATTACAAGATTTAAAAAAGTGTCAATGAAACAAATCTAGCAGTCCCTTTGCAATTGCGTAAACAATCCCCTGCTGGGCTGAGTCTGTCATTCTTGAAGCTCAGCCAAGCATTCATAATGAGGCCACCTGGCAACGGTTTCAACAGAAACAGGGTCAACAGGTGGCCTGACATCTGTTTTGTCTGATGGCCTCATTATGCTAAGACTTACACTAATAACCAATTTAAGATTATCAGTCAAGTTCACAATGTAGCTCAAATTTGTTTGCTGGAGCTACATATGTTGATGTGCAGGGACCTGTTCTCTGTCGGCAAAAGGAAGATGTCCGGGAATTGTGCCTGTTTTGAATTAAACAAAAAAATGGGAGAGTGCAGGAAATATTTATGAGTTGGCTCCAGGAGTGAGGAACTGTTACATGGATAGATTGAAGAAGCTGGGGCTGTTCACAGAAGAGATGGTTGGGTGGAGTAAAAACGGGAAATGGTGGAAATATTAAGCGGGTAGGCAGCTTCTATGGAGAGAAATAGAGTTAACATTTTGGGTCAATGATCCTTCATCAGAACCTTCTGAGCTGCTTTTGCAGAGATCTGGCACAGACAGGATGGGCTGAATGGCCTCTGTTTGTGCTATAACCATTCTATGATTCTATGACATTGCAGTAAACTGGGGAATAGACCATTCAGAGGGTTCAACTTTCTGGCAAGGTTTTACTGTGTCAAAGAGAGCTGCTTTGGGATAGGGTGGTAGAAGTAAAAGCTTAGGTGCTGCCAATGCAGTCAATCAGTCAATGAAGATACCGGCAGAATTTGCCCATTATTGGCAGCAGCACATGAGGACATAGCCTCATCTTTGTTACAGATAAGCCGGAGGCAATCTCTCTGATCAGGAGCTCCTGAGCTGGTGCCTCTTGGACTAGCTATATGTCAGTGTGGGTCCATGCACATTGGGGAACCTGCACCTTGTTGAGTCTTTGGTTCTGTGCCTGTGATTCCAGTGGATGATGCTGTACTGGAAGAGTTCAGCTTTTCTGTGAAACAGGAAGATTGTCACCCACACCATATACAGCCTGGCTAACACCAAGTCCTGGAAGCTGTGGTCCTGTAAAAGTTATAGGCCACTGTTGCTCTGATTACCATGGATGGAGTAGTTGTGGCAAAGGTGTGGGTAGGAAAATCCTTGAGATGAGGTCAGCAGAGAGGCCCAATGACATCTCAAAGACACACAGCCATTGAATGCACAGCCTTGGGAAGGTCCTCACTGGACCAAGGATAGCAGTAAACACACTGGGTAAGATTGGGCCTGGTCGGCTGTTGCCCTCAGCCATTCTTCCTGACTCGCCAGCCCCTCACGCTGCCTGAGTCCCCAGGACCTCGATCACACTGCCTGAGTCTCCAGGCCCTCAATCACACTGCCTGAGTCCCCAGGCCCTCGATCGCACTGCCTGAGTCCCCAGGCCCTCGATCGCACTGCCTGAGTCCCCAGGCCCTCGATCGCACTGCCTGAGTCCCCAGGCCCTCGATCGCACTGCCTGAGTCCCCAGGCCCTCGATCGCACTGCCTGAGTCCCCAGGCCCTCGATCGCACTGCCTGAGTCCCCAGGCCCTCGATCGCACTGCCTGAGTCCCCAGGCCCTCGATCGCACTGCCTGAGTCCCCAGGCCCTCGATCGCACTGCCTGAGTCCCCAGGCCCTCGATCGCACTGCCTGAGTCCCCAGGCCCTCGATCGCACTGCCTGAGTCCCCAGGCCCTCAATCGCACTGCCTGAGTCCCCAGGCCCTCGATCGCACTGCCTGAGTCCCCAGGCCCTCGATTACACTGCCTGAGTCCCCAGGCCCTCGATCACACTGCCTGAGTCCCCAGGCCCTCGATTACACTGCCTGAGTCCCCAGGCCCTCGATTACACTGCCTGAGTCCCCAGGTCCTCACACTGCCTGAGTCCCCAGGCCCTCGATCACACTGCCTGAGTCCCCAGGCCCTTGATCACACTGCCTGAGTCCCCAGGCCCTCGATCACACTGCCTGACTCCGTGGACACCTCACCCATTACGATGTTAGCAAGTAATTTCCCTATGGGTCAATCTGACTGTTTTTATTCATTGGGGAAGTTGGAATCTCGTCCTTTTTTTCTGGGAAGCACAGAAAACACTGAAGCAAAATGCCATAGAGGTGTTTGTGAGCCAAAAATTGTGCAGAAAAGGGCCAAAAGTCCACATATTAGACTTGTTATCAAAATAGAGTGCTCGGTCACTGCTGTTATTGATATACAATAATGACTGAGGCCTGCGGGTACAGGGCACAACTTTGACATTTGCAGATGACACAAAACTTGGAAATTTAGTAAGCATTGAGGAAGATAAACGGAGAACAAAGACAGTCTCATGAAATGGGTGGACAGATGGCAGATGGAATTCAATGTAGAGAGTTGTGAGGTTAGCAAAGCAGCTGATAAAGTATATCAGACCTGGGCCTTCTAAATAGAGGAATTGAGCAAAACCTATATAAAATACCTATAAACCTATATAAAATACCTATAAACCTATATAAAATACCTATAAACCTATATAAAATACCTAGCAACCTATAGAAAATACCTATAAACCTATACAAAATACCTATAAACCTCTATAAAATACCTATAAGCCTATACAAAATACCTATAAACCTATATAAAGTACCTATAAGCCTATATAAAATACCAGTTCAGCTTCAATTGGAGAATATATGGGGGAGAATTTCCCCATGTCGGGTGGGCACGTGCAGGAGCCGGTATGGACCCGATTGCCGCCCGCGATCAGGTCCACGCCGCCATTTTACACCAGTGGGCCAATTAAGGCCTGCCCAGCGTATTTCTTGATTCCCGGGGATAGCAGGAGTGGGCGGGTGGTGGCGGGTGTGCGCAGACCGCTGGGTCCAATGGTGACCCAGTGACCTGTTTAAATGAAGGCCTGCCAGCCTTTGCAAGGCTGCTCACAATGGCCGGGAGAAGAGCACATCAGGGGGGCAATGTGCTTGATACAAGGCCGGAGGGTCGATCAACGGGGCAGGCCAGGCTGGAGGGTAGGACACTGGGGCAGGCCAGGCCGGAGGGTCAGCCAGGGAGGCAGTGCGCCCCTCGTTTCTCCGACGAGTGCCTAGCTGCCCTCCTGGAGGAGGTGGCAGTGCAGAGGGAGGTCCTGATTCCGAGGGCCAGCGGAGATTGCCCATGTCCAGTTCACCCTGAGAGGGTTGAGCTAGGATGGGTTCTGCATCGCAGCATGTGTGACACTGACACCCAGAGTATAGAATGGGGGTGAAAGTCAAGGGTCTGCGCCTAGGCAGAGAGCTGGAACTGTGCAGCATGTCAAAGTCAGGGTGCTAACAGGCTGGGAGAGGGGCTTCCAGTTGGCGGGGCACCAATCCATCTGCTGGTCTTTGCGCTCCACGTGCTTGTGCCTCCTTGCTTAGCAAAGTGACACCTTGTGGTGCCACATGTGAAGGAGGCAGCATTTGGCCAATGGGGGAGGGGGTCAGCCCTGGCTTGTTTGGGTGAGTGTGTGGCAGCTGCTGGGTGATGAAGAACTGGAGTCCTGCAATGTCCCACTCTGGCTGGGTTGGCAGGGATGTGATGGGAATTCAGGTACAGGCTGGACTAATCAATGCTCCTCTCTCATTTTCAGGAGAAGACTGAGCACACTGTTTCTGTACAAATGCGGACTGGCGGAGGCCAGGCCCAGTTGGCCATCCCAACAGCTTTTGAACAGCAGGAGAGATCTGGAGAGGCGCCATGCCCGCAGGTCTACCGGTGGCGGTGAGGCTGGGGTGCCACGGGGAGGTATGTTTGGCGAGCACTCAGGTCACCATGTGTGTCCCAGCAGCCATGGCACTGCTGAATGCTCAGTGATTGAAGTTAGCAACATGGGTTGACCATTGATTATTGAAGGATGAGCACATAATGATCCAGGGAAGCAAGTTGACATTGTCTGCACTGTAACTAATCAAATGTCCTTGTTCTTCCTTTCAGCATCACCGGAGCAGGGCCAGGAGGAGGAGGCAAAGGGCCCCCCTCTCACCCCTGAAGCCCCCCAGCAAATCCACTCACCAGCTTCACACCTTCTCTGCCAGGCAGGCACCAGCGCAGATACTAGCACCTCAGTGGGAATTAGATCTTCAGCTTGTGTCCCAGGGCACGGCGATGAGGGCACTTCACACTCGCTTGAGGTGCGGGCAGAGACAGAGAGTGCCCTTGGCACCGGCAGTCAGAAGACAGCTGGGGACCAGGTACTTGCTCGGTCGGAGGCTGATGCTGAGCCTCTGGAGTCATCCCTGAGGCAGCAAACGCTGGAAGTGCAGCAGGGTGTGCGGGAGGATCTGGTGGAGGCTGTGTGTGGCACGGTGCCTGTGCTGGAGGAGTCCACGTGGAGCATCACCGATGCAATGAGCCTCATGGCTGAGCGCCATGCGTCCTCCATGGAGAGAGTGGCCAATCTCATGGAGAGCCTCCTCCAGAAGAACAATCAGGGCCTCCTGGGGTTGTGCTCGGACCTGCAAGCCTTCACAGCAGCGTTGGCCACAGCTGGTCAGTGCCAGTGTGGGAGATGGTCTGGGCACCAAGTATCCCAGCTCGGTGCAGCAGCTGCCTGTCGTCCCTGCAGGCTCCTCTCAGGGCGCTCCGGTTGAGGGCAGCAGCTTCTCCGCCTCTCTGCCAGTAACTGTGGCATTCGATGAGGCTGCAGCAACTGGGGAGGTGCCAGCTGTGGCACTGGCCGTGCTCTCCCAGGCGGGGCCATCAAATGCTCCACGGGCCAGAGGATGCCCACCAAGGTCATCGAGGCCAATAGGACAGCAGAGTGAGCAGGCTGTCTCAGATGGCAGTGCCAGCGTGGGGACAGCACCTAGACGTAGCACCCGTAAGTGTAAATTTAAGGCACCTTAGCATACCATGGGTTTCTCACTGGTGCTTTTATGTTGGCCCATAATACTTAGTCAAAGACTTGGTGTGATGTCCAACACCATTTTTGTTTTGCTTTATGAAGTTACATTTGTTCTCAATAAATGTTGACATGTTGCCAAGCCTCAGGGTGATTCTTACTTCTGCAGGTGGATGGGAAGCCATGATGTTATGAGTGAGTTGTTTGACATTGAGCTTTTTGACAAGGGCCTTAGTTAATGTTCCTATCCAGACCGATTTAGCACTCAAGTACCGAGTGTAGAGCCTGCAGCCCTGGTGTGTGTTGAAGGTCCATCTGTGGTGGGCTAGCTGAAGGTTCTTTGGATTAAAGCCTCCCTGGTGCCCCTGCTTCCCTGGAGTATGCCCGGGTCAGCATCTACCCCCTCAGCGTTCCCCTGTGCACGCTCATCCGCGGACTCACTGCTGGACTCATCATGTGCATCCGGAGCAACAGCGTCTACATCTTCCTCATCAACAGCGTCCCCCCTTTCCAGCGCCAGATTGTGGAGAGTGCAGCATGCAACCACTATCAGTGACACACGATCTGGGGGGTACTGGAGTGCGCCCCCTGAGCGGCCCAGGCATTGGAAGCGCTTCTTGAGAAGACCGATGGTTCTCTCCATCACAGCCCTTGTGGTGCCCTGGCTCCTATTGTACCGCTGCTCAGCTTCTGTTCTTGGATGGCAGAGAGGCGTCATGAGCCACCTTCTGAGGGGATAGCCCTTGTCGCCCAGCAGCCATCCATCCAGCCGGGCTGGAGCACTGAAGAGCCCCGGCACCTGGGAGTGTCTGAGGATGTAGGCGTTGTGGGCGCTGCCTGGGTACCTTGCACAGACTTGTAGAATCTGCATCCTGTGATCACACACTATCTGCACGTTCATGGAGTGGAAGCCCTTCCTGTTGTTGAAGGTACTGGGCTCACCTGCTGGCGCCTTGATGGCCACATGTGTACAGTCTATAGCACCCTGGACACAGGGGAAGCCAGCAATAGCCGCGAAGCCTCTGGCTCGCTCCGTCTGACTGGCATTGTCCCAGCGGGAGTGGATGAAAGTCAATGCCTGCCTGAATAGAGCGTCTGTCACCTGCTTGACACAAGCATGGACAGCTGATTGGGAGACTCCGCAGAGATCACCCACCGATCCCTGGAAAGAGCCGGAGGCATAGAAATCAAGGGTAGCTGTGACCTTTAGAGCTGCTGTGGTTATGGTTGATTTCAGACCTCATTCCTGCTCACCATCATATGTCCCAGGCTCCCTGCTGGGTGACTAATGCACAAAACTGAATCAGGCAGGAGCCTCATACATCCCTCCCTCCATGCCAGGCTGCTACGATGCATAAGCCAATGGCCAACTGAGTGCACGTTTTGTGAATAATCAGCTTAGGGAAACTTACAAGTTAAGGAAAGAGATAAGGGAAGTGGTAAATTGACTTTTCTGCAGCCTGGGGAACAGTAGTGTGTCCCAGAACTCTCCAAGAATAATGTTGGGTGCTCTTGCCCTGGACTCCCCATTCCGTTCTGTCCACTTCCACAATCTCACTTCCCCCTCCACCTCCAGCTCTCCCATTACTGATGGCAGGTGTATCGGAGCATGAAAATATGGTGCTGCCATAACATAGGTGTGGTCAGTGCCTCTTAACTAGCTGCTAAGCTTCTTCACATGACTTTTATACCAATTGTACCATTTGTACCAATTCAACCACAAAATGCTGTAATCATGGGAAAAGGAGGTTGAGGGGAGATTTGATAGAGATTACAAGATTATGGCAGGCTGAGATAACATAGACAAAGAAAAAAAACTAGGGGACACAGGTTTAAGGTTTTGGGCAAGAGACACAGGGGGGATGTGAGAAAGACTTTTTTTTACACAGCAAGTGATGACCTGGAACTCACCGACCTTGAGGGTGATGGAAGCAGAAACAATCAATGATTTCAAAAGGAAATTGGATGGGAAATTGAGGGGAATAAACTTTCAGGGTTATGGGGATAGAGCAGGGAAGTGGGGTGGACTGGATTGCTCTACAAGAGGTAGCATGGACTCAATGGGCTGAATTACCTCCTTTGGTGCCGTAATGACTCCTTGAGCTGAATTTTGAGTTCTGAAATTGGGAATGCTGTCACCCTGAGTATGTCTGAAATCTGGTGATGATGTTGGGTCATGAATCCAATGTTAACATGCTGGTTTCCCATTATACACAAGTCAGGGGAGGGGGGGTGGTGAAATAGGCAGCCCACCTGCCATTTTTTTAAAAACTCATTAAAGGTACCACATGAATACAAACTCCCATAACACTATCCAGTTCATCACATCACACACAGATAATACATCAGTGCAGCGGGAACATTATGTTCAATGACCACTTCTTTAATAACATAATTAAATAGCATTAATCAAAAATTGCAGATAGAAATCACTAATGTGAACCCACGTGTGCCTAATGTGGTTTCTTGACTCGTTTCCAGGTGTTCGGTGTGGTGTCTCCCCCCCCCCTCCCCCCTCAGTTCCAGCTGTGCTGGAGACAGCTCCTGGCTCTTATGCCCCTTTGCCTGAGTTGACATTGGTGGCTGTTCCCTGGTCACCTCAGGCCATGAGGGGCCCGGTGACAGAAGGCTCACCTGTCACCCTGGCATTTGTGTCAATAGCAGAGGGGTGGAGGAGGCGCTTTACCCATCAGGATTTGACCCTCTTTGCTTTCCTGAGAGAGAGCAGGAGCTGGGTGTGACTCCAGGCTCTGCATCACACTCTCACCCTGGCTCTGAGCACTGGAGCTCAGCATCAGCACAATGGACTGTAGGTCAACACACTCATCCAAACAAAATACTGCGGATGCTGGAAATCTGAAATAAAAACAGAAACTCAGCAGGTCTGGTAGCATCTGTGGAGAGAGAAACAGAGTGAACGTTTCAAGTCTGTATGACTCTTATTCAGAGCTTGAGATGTTAACTCTGTTTCTCCCACAGATGCTGCCAGACCTGCCGAGTTTTTCCAGCATTTTCTGTTTTTATTATCTAGTGTCCCATCAGTGAGCTGCTGGGTCTGGCTCTCCATGACAGTTACCAGTCTCTCGCTGAAGGAAGCCATGCATTCTGAACAATGGGTTATCACAGCGCCCATAGCCTGCATGGACTCCTCCACTGTCTGTGTCAGTGTGTGCAATCCCTCTGGGAGCTCTGCCACATCTCTATGTGCCACGTGCTGTACTCCCAGCATCTGCCACCTGATGGACGATGTTGTATGAAGCTGTATGTGCCTGCATGACATTGTAATGTAAAGGTGCTCAACAGAGCACGAGTTAACATGGGATTGGAGAATAGCTCCAAACATGGTATGTGGTATAGAGTCACATGGTAATAGACTGAGAGAACAATCTCGACAGAATGCTCTGGAAGCAGCCTACCTGCATGGTGAACAGCACCATTCATGACAGTAACCTGGGATTTGTAAATAGAAACATAGAAACATAGAAACGAGGAGCAGGAGTAGGCCATTCGGCCCTTCGAGCCTGCTCCGCCATTCATTATGACCATGGCTGATCATCCAACTCAATAGCCTGCTCCCGCTTTCTCTCCATACTCTTTGATCCCTTTCGCCCCAAGAGCTATATCTAACTCCTTCTTGAAAACATACAATGTTTTGGTCTCAACTACTTTCTGTAGTAATGAATTCCACAGGTTCACCACTCTCTGGGTGAAGAAATTTCTCCTCATCTCAGTCCTAAATGGTCGACCCCATATCCTCAGACTGTGACCCCTGGTTCTGGATTCCCCCACCATCAGGAACATCCTTCCTGTATCTACCCTGTCTAGTCCTGTTAGAATTTTATAGGTTTTAATGACATCCTCCCTCATTCTTCTGAGCTCCAGTGAATATAATTCTAATCGACTCAATCTCTCCTCATATGTCAGTCCCGCCATCCCAGGAATCAGTTGCGTAAACATTCGCTGCACTCCCTCTATAGCAAGTACATCCTTCCTCAGATAAGGAGACCAAAACTGTACACAATATTCCAGGTGTGGTCTCACCAAGGCCCTGTACAATTGCAGCAAAACATCCCAGTTTCTGTACTCGAATCCTCTCGCTATGAAGGCCAACATACCATTTGCCTTCTTTACCGCCTGCTGCACCTGCATGCTTACCTTCAGCGACTGGTGTACAAGGACACCCAGGTCTCGTTGCACATTCCCCTCCCTCAATTTATAGCCATTCAGATAATAATCTGCATTCCTGTTTTTGCTACCAAAATGGATAACCTCACATTTATCCACATTATACTGCATCTGCCATGCATTTGTCCACTCACTCAGCTTGTCCAAATCACACTGAAGCATCTCTGCATCCTCCTCACAGCTCACCCTCCCACCCAGCTTTGTGTCATCTGCAAATCTGGAGATATTACATTTAATTCCCTCATCTAAATCATTAATATATATTGTGAATAACTGGGGTCCCAGCACCGATCCCTGCGGTACCCCACTAGTCACTGCCATCCATTTGGAAAAAGACCCGTTTATTCCTACTGTTTGTTTCCTGTCTGCCAACCAGTTTTCTATCCATCTCAATACACTACCCACTATTCCATGCGCTTTAATTTTACACGCCAATCTCTTATTTGGGACTTTGTCGAAAGCCTTCTGAAAGTCCAAATAAACCACATCCACTGGCTCCCCCTCATCAACTCTACTGGTTACATTCTCGAAAAATTCCAGTAGATTTGTCAAGCATGATTTCCCTTTCATAAATCCATGCTGACTCTGTCCGATTCTGCCGCTGTTTTCCACGTGCTCAGCTATTAAATCTTTTATAATGGACTCTAGAATTTTCCCCACTACCGACGTCAGGCTGACTGGTCTACAATTCCCTGCTTTCTCTCTGCTTCCCTTTTTAAATAGTGGGGTTACATTAGCTATCCTCCAATCTGTAAGAACTGTTCCCGAGTCGAGAGAATCTCAGAAGATGACCACCAATGCATCCACTATTTCTAGGGCCAATTCCTTAAGTACTCTGGGATGTAGATTATCAGGCCCCAGGGATTTATTGGCCTTCAATCCCATCAACTTCCCCAACACCATTTCCCTACTAATACTGATTTCTTTCAGTTCCTCCCTCTCACTAAGCCTTGTGTTCCCCAACATTTCTGGTATGTTATTAGTGTCCTCCTTTGTGAAGACAGAACCAAAGTATGTATTTAGTTGGTCAGCCATTTCTTTGTTCCCCATTATAAATTCCCCTGTTTCTGACTGTAAGGGGCCTACATTTGTCTTCACCAATCTTTTTCTCTTCACATACCTATAGAAACTTTTACAGTCAGTTTTTATGTTCCCTGCAAGCTTACTCTCGTACTCTATTTTCCCCTTCTTAATCAATCCCTTGGTCCTCCTTTGCTGAATCCTAAACTGCTCCCAATCCTCAGGTCTGTTGTTTTTTCTGGCCAATTTGTATGCCTCTTCCTTGCATCTAATGCCATCTCTAATTTCCCTTGTAAGCCATGGTTTGGCCACCTTTCCTATTTTACTTTTGCGCCAGACAGGAATAAACAATTGTTGCAGTTCACCCATGCGCTCTTTGAACGTTTGCCATTGCCTATCCACTGTCATCCCTTTAAGTAACATTTCCCAATCCATCATAGCCAACTCATGCCTCATTTATTAAGATTCAGGACCCTAGTCTCAGAATCAACTACGTCCCTCTCCATCTTGATGAAGAATTTTATCATATTATGGTCGCTCATCCCCAGGGGCCTCGCACAACTAGATTGCCAATTATTCCTTTCTCATTACACAATATCCAGTCGAGGATGGCCTGTTCTCTAGTTGGTTCCTCAATGTATTAGTCCAGAAAAACATCCCGTATACACTCCAGGAATTCCTCCTCTACAGTATGGTTACTAATTTGATTTGCCCAATCTATATGCATGTTAAAATCACCCATAATTACAGATGTTCCTTTATTACATGCATAGTTAAAGACTACCAATGAAGGGTTAATGTATAACCATACAAGTCTCAAGACCTTCTCATCAATGAGCCCCCTTAGCCAACACTATATTACAACAGGCAACTCCAGAGGCTGATCATCAGCTTCAGGTCAGCATCTAGGTTTCCTCCAATACTCCTCCCAGTGCCAGAGGCCTCGGTTTCTGACAGCTGTCTGTACTCTCACCAGTGTGTGGATCCCTTACAGCCAAGTCCCGCATACCCACTGAGGTGTGCCTATCTGCCCTGGTGCTAGGTGCAGAGCAAGAATGTGACACTGTGCCCTTCGAAGCCCCGTCTCCCTGAGGAGGTGAGTGAGGGTCTGTCGGGGCTGTTGGCTGCTGTTGTTTGTCCTGTAAGGGAAACAGAAACAAGGAGAATGAGGGGCATCATCATTTGAGGTAAATTCAGAGAGCCTCACTTCCTCCGAACCACACGCTGGCAACACTGGGAGATAGTAGGCAGTGTTTGAACCTTAGACCCTTCCACAGTCAGGCAGATTGTCCTTCACAAATTGTACAAGCCTCTACAGTCAAAAGCCATCAACTCCCCCTTCCCGACAGTCTCCCCAGTTTCCAAGACAGCTGTGCACTCACCCCAGCACCCCTCCCCCTGAAAGAACCGTTAACAGGAGAGAGCTCTGAGCTATTGGAATTTCACTGCCCCAGAATCTTCCTCCAGCCTCACCTCAGCCAATGGAACGGCTCCACGTGTGGGCCTCAAATTCCAGGACCTCCCCCCTCCAGTGGGGTGAAGGTGGCCAGGCAGGGCTGCCCACCTCTAGTCCTGGCCCTTTCCCTGTCATTGGGCCCCCTCTTACATTGCAATGACTACACTGTGCTGCAATCATGCCCTCAAATGTGTGGCCAGCATGTACTTTGTGGGGGTGCCAACATTTCTCAATACTCCTTACCAGCTACCTGGTGCTACCATACCATTCTCTCGCCCACTGTGCCCGCACCCCCACCCCATGCAGAGTGGCCTGATTGCGTATCCCACCTTGTACAAATGGGCAACACTGTCATCAACTTCACGTTCAAGCCACTTCGCACCCTCACATCCTTCCATCCAGGTCCACCTCACAAGCGGTTAGTCACTCACCCTGGCAGATCTCAAGAGGGCATTGAGCCTTTTATGGCACTGCGGCCAGGTTCTCACCATCTGCTGACCTCCACTGCCACCCCCAACCAGGCTGCTTTTGTTTGGTTGGGGAGGTCTCCTCTTCCCATCTTCTGGCATGAGGACCTCCTGCCTCTCACACACAGCCTGGAGGGGGACTGGCAGGGGGGCTTCATCAAACCATGGGGTCATTCTGGGTCTGGACCCCTGGCCAGCTGGTGGCTCTATTCTGTCCTCCATCTGTGGAGAGACGAAGAGGGTTAAAGTGCTGAGTTTGAGTCTGCTCACAAGCACTTGCTATTCTTAATGGGAATGGGTCGGCTGTGTCCAAATGTCCTTTCCTCCCTGGCAAGGGTCCTGAATGATTCACTTCTTCCACATTTAAAACCAAGCTCTCACCTGCTGCAATACTTCAAAGGATTTAAAAGTTTTCTCGGGGAAAAGCTTCAGGCTCCAAAGTATGATTTCTGGTGCAGCTGCTGCAGCCCCATGCCAGGGGCTGGGTGGCCATGACCCACTTCTGGCCTTCCCCTTCTGCCCCCACCCACGGCCGGGCAGCTTGCCCACCCTTCCTCTGTGCCATTGGCCGGCTTCCTGCCGGGCGGCCGTTAATTGGATGAAAGATGCATTATCTAGAGTCTTTCAAAGGCGGGGGGAGGGGTCGGTGATCCACCCACTTCAGGATCAGACTCGTGCCCACCGCCAGACAATGTAAAGTTCAGCCCCTGACTCCATACCGCCTGGTGAGAGACCCTGCACTCAGATGTCTTTCGGTTTCTGTCACATTATTATAATAATATAAAACCTGGGGCTCATTTACTGCACAAGAGACAGGGCACCATTCACTCATAAGGGATGGGTAATCACATTGTGGGTTCATTTATTCAGACTGGGCATATGAGAACAGTTATACATAAAGCTTGAAGACATCAGAGCTGTGTGCGTGTGCTCTGCTCAAAGCAAAAGTGAAATTAAGACTGGATCACATGACAAATTTCCTGTCTCGTGATATCATGTTGATATCCCTTAAAGGCATATTACCTCCCTGAGCTCCTGTGAATATTGATAACAGTGGAGCTCCTTTTCATATACCCCTTGCTTCTTTGCTGCTAATGTCCTGTAAATGCATCGCCCCACAGACCATTCCCCAAATGGAAATGGGCAGCCATGGATTATTTTATTTGGAATTTTTAAAAACCAGCAGCGAGTAAATATTGCTCCCTAAATATTATTCTCAATGTGTGTTACAAATAACGTTTTCAGAAATATTGAAAAATGTTGCTAATAAAGTCAGGGTTAAGCAGGTACTGTAAACATAACAGAACAATCCAAGACTGCTTTCCCTTTAAGAGTTCCACTGTACATACAAAATGGCCTTTGAAGGGAAAAATCTTGGCACAAAAACAGGAAAATTAAATCAAAGATTAATTTTGATATTTTTCTTTCCATTCGTGGTCCTTAATGAGCTACTAGCACGAAGGAGTATGTTTCTATCTTAACTGATCACAACACAAAGTCTCACATACCACAAGTGTGTGTGTGGCAGGAATTGGAGTGAAAGCCCAAATTGTCAGTGAAAACTAATATTCTTGTCCCACATTTGGTAGGTTAAAATGTGCAATCATCAGCGAACAGCCCCATTTCTGATCTTATAAAAATGGAACACCTGTTTCTATATTTCAGTGTTATTTTTCACTCTAATCTTCATGTCCAATCTCTTTAAAGGATCAATTTCAGTGTTCAACTGCAGAACAGCAGAAGGTAATAAAGTGGCTGTATCATTTTCTAACCACATATTTGCAACAGATTGCAGATTGAGACAATGGGCCTGTGCTTGAGTGCATGTCCTCTCTGAAGATTTAAATTTTGGGCACTTAATTTTTTTACTAATTTGGAATCTACAAAGAACATGGACATTACAATTTCTTTTATCTAAAGAAGAAAGAGCTTTTGCTGAACTTCATGAAAGTTCCCCTTCAACAGGTATTTTTGGAAATTAATTGTTTTCTTCGTAGTGTCTCAGTTGGTTATTCTCGCCTCTGAGTTACAAAGTTCTGGGTTTGAGTACCAGGGCCTGAGCACAAAAATCAAGGCTGACATTCCAGTGTAGCACTGAGGGAGTGCTGCACTATTGGGCTGAGGTCTTTACTGCCTGATTGGATGGATGTAAAAGGTCCCATGGCACTATTTTGAAGAAGCACAAAGGAGTTCCCTTGGTGTCCTGGCAAATATTTATCCCTCAATCAACATCACAACTCATTTTCTGGTCATTATTGTTGCGATGGTGTTGGGTACAGAATGTATCTGTTAAATAAGTCTTTGTAGTCTTCTGTATGTTAACAGCAAGTCTTTATTAACTACTTGTAACTATATACATATCTACAGTAAAGGGTACAGGCATGGAGCTCTCTCCACCATAGGTCTTAACATGTGTGTGGCCAACACCACACTGACCACTGGGTCTGGGTCGTGTGCCTTCTTACATCATGTGTGGGTGTTATTGTACTCAGTCCCACATTAGCCCTGTATGTACCAGACCCCTCTATTGCAATGATCACATTGCTGTTTTGGGGGGGCTTACTGTGCACATATTGGTTCCCATGATTCCCACATTACAACAGTGACTATGTGTCAAAAAGTACTTCATCGGCTGTTGAGTGCTTTGAGATGTCCGGTGGTTAGGGAAAGCACTATATAAATGCCAGTCTTTCTTTCTTTTCATATTTTAGAAGTTGACCTATTACTGTGTTTATAGCAGACAGGAGTGTTAGAATGGGATTTACCCACTATGCACTATAACTGGTATGATGGGGTAGCGCTATCACACCATTCTACTACTGGAGATCACTACTGAAGTCATGCTACTGCAGTCAGTGCATAACACACGTTTGTAATTCCATACCATTTGGAGGGAATTAGAGGAACTGCAGTACACAAGGGTAATTGGATCTTAAATAGTTGTTCCTGTGTTCAGTGCAGCCTAACCAGATGATAAAAAAATAGAGTACTTAAAACAACGTTGAAATTACAAAAATTACAAAAACTATGAGGGAGGCGGTGGCATGGTGGTATTGTCACTGGGCTAGGATTCCAGAAGACCCAGGGTTTGAATCCCACCATAGCAGATGGTGAATTTAATAAAAATCTAGAATTAAAAGTCTGATAATGACCACGAAACCATTGCCGATTGTCTAAAAACCCATCACTAATGTACTATAGGGAAGGAAATCTGCATCTGCTGCCCTTACCTGGTCTGGCCTACATGTGATTCCAGACCCACAGCAATGTGGTTGACTCTTAAATACCCTCTGAACAGGGCAATTAAGAATGGGCAATAAATGCTGGCATAGCCAGCGACACCCACATTCCATGAACAAATAAAAAGAAGTTCCCTCAATTTAGTCTACTGCATTCGTTGCTCCCAATGTGGTCTCCTCTACACTGGAGAGACCAAACGCAGACTGGGTGACCGCTTTGCGGAACACCTTCGGTCTGTCCGCAAGCATGACCCAGACCTCCCTGTCGCTTGCCATTTCAACACTCCATCCTGCTCTCATGCCCACATGTCCATCCTTGGCCTGCTGCAATGTTCCAGTGAAGCTCAACGCAAACTGGAGGAACAGCACCTCATCTTCCAACTAGGCACTTTACAGCCTTCCGGACTGAATATTGAGTTCAACAACTTCAGATAATGAACTCTGTCCTCCATCCCCATCCCCTTTCCGATCCCCCATTTTCCAATAATTTATAACTTAAAAAAAATATATTTTTCTTTTCTCACCTATTTTTAAATTTATTTCGATCTATTGTATTACCTTCACCTTTTAGCCCATTTCAATCCCTTCCCCCCACCCCACCCCCACTAGGGCCATCTGCCACTAGCTTGTCCTGCTTTCTATCCTTAATGTCCCCGTTAGCACACTCCTTAGCTAATATCACCACCGTCAACACCCCTTTGTCCTTTTGTTTATGACATCTTTGGCAATCTCTTCTTTGCCTCCACCTATCACTGGCCCTCTATCCAGCTCTACCTGTCCCACCCCCCTCTACCAGCTTATATTCCACCTCATTTCTCTATTTCCTTAGTTCTGTTGAAGGGTCATTTGGACTCGAAACGTTAACTGTGTTCCTCTCCGCAGATGCTGTCAGACCTGCTGAGTTTTTCCAGCTATTTTTGTTTTTATTTCAGATTTCCAGCATCCGCAGTATTTTGCTTTTATTTAAAAAGAAGTTAATGGTACTTCTTGGCTGATATAATCAACTGCTCATTTTAAACTTGAATGTTTTAAGTGGTGGAGTTTCTATGGGCAAGAAAAGATAATGAATCTTTTTGACGTTGTCTGATAGTAAATAAAGTTTCAATCCAATTATATTGATCATAGAATAATTTCAGCCAGGGCGTAGGCAGCAAATTTACATTTGGAACAATCCCACATTGCCAACACCCCTCCCCTACCCCCCAACCCCCAACTACAGCCTTAAATCTGGTACATTTATGGAGAGTGTCTGATGGAAGACAGGACAAACAGTGGCCATTCAGCCCTTCAAACCTGTTCTGCAATGTAATCAGATCATGGCTGCTCTGTATCCCAACTCCACTTACTCCCCTTTGCTCAATATTCCTTGATGCATTAATCCAATGAAGTTCTACCAACTTCAATATCTTTGTCCCCCAGCATCCACAGCCTTTTACGACCATAGGAAATAGGAGCAGAGATAGGCCATTCAGCCCCTCGATCCTGCTCCGCCATCCAATAAGATCATGGCTGATCTGTTTGTGTTTTGGGTTCCAAATTCCCATTCCCTTGCCTAACAAGAATCTATCTACCTCTGCCTTAAAAACATTCAATGACCCCGCCTCCTCCACCTTCTGAGGCAGAGAATTCCAAAGTTGTACAACCCTCTGAGGAAATCATTTCTCCTCATCTTTGTCCTAAAAGGGTAACCCTTCATTTTAAAACAGTGCCCCCTAGTTCTGGACTCACCCACAAGAGGAAACATCCTTTCCACGTCCATCTTGTCAACACCGTTCAGGATCTTATATACTTCAATCAAGCCGTCCCTCACTCTTCTAAACTCCAGTGGAAACAAGCCCAGTCTGTCCAACCTTCCCTCATAAGACAACCCACTCATTCCAGGTATCAATCTAGTAAACCGTCTCTGCAAGAGAGAATTCCATCTTTATGTGTGTGAAGAAGTTGCCCTGTTGAAACCCAAATGTCATTGTTTATACTTTTTCAATATTACAGGTTTATCAATTAATTATAATGATTAAAATTAACCAAAAAGCACCAAATTTGAATGTAAAATTTCTAAATTTTTCAGGAGGGTGAGACCATGTAGAGAATTGCTGCATCCTCGGTGGGCTAGCCTCCCTACTGACCTCTCCCACGCCACGATGATACCTTTCTGGGTGACCGTTCTTCTGTGAGGCAAGTCATAGAAAGATTTATTCAAACCATCATCTTAATCCAGAGTTTATTAAAAATTAAAACCCAGGAATGACTGTGGTATCTGTGCATGAATGATTCAGTAGGAATGTTTGACCCTTAGCAGTTCCTATTTCTATTCCGTTTAAAATGAACAATTTAATAACACCCGGGCCAGAATTTTCCCATTGGCGTGTGGGGTTGGGCCCCACATGTCCGCGCGTAAAATGATGCGCGGTGATGTCAGGCGAGTGTCCCGATGTCACCGCGCGCCATCGCGATATTTCGTTGAGCAGGTGCGCGTTGATCTCCAATGTGCGCCCGCCATTAATTAACCGGCCATTTAAGGCCCCTGAGGCGCCAATCAACGGCGATTTTTTGGCGCACGTACGATCTTCAGGACGTTGCATGGGCGCAACGGGCAGTTGGGTTGGACACATTTGTATAAAGCTCATCCACGCGCGGGATAAGGGGGCTCAGTGGGGTCGCGAGTATTGATTTTTCAAAGTTACTGACACTTGCCTGTGTGATCTGCAATACTTCAAAACGCATACCAGCTGCTTGGTTTGGACTCACAACCTTCGGGTCAGCTCTCCGCAGTGAGGAATCTTTTTTGGGCCTGCAGGTTTCAGGAAGCCTTCCCTTAGCCTGGGAATGGGAGCTGAACTCTCCACTGGAGGCACCTCCTCTGAGGAGGAAGGGAGGGCCAGAAGGGGGAGGAGGCCAGGAGTCCACATTCAGCCCCAGGGGAGCCACCTTTGGGAGGACAGGCGCAGGCACAGGGGGCGCAGGGCCAAGAGGTAGACCAAGGCGGAAGGGGCCGCAGAAGACGTCACTATCCCACTGCCAGGGTTTACAGGCAGCGAAGCAGCTACCTCAATATGTCTGAGGTGCAGTGTTGAAGGAGGCTCCGTCTCTCAAGGGAGACAGTCAACTATATCTGTCAGATGATTGGCCCTGAGATCTCCGCTAACTGTGTGGGTGGACACCCCATGCCAGTGGCTCTAATGGTCACAGTTGCCCTCCACTTCTTGCCTCTGGCTCCTTCCAGGGGTCAGTGGGTGACCTTTGCGGTGTCTCCCAATCAGCTGCCCACACTTGTGTCAGGCAGGCCACAAATGCTCTTCTTCCACTTCCGCTGGGACGATGCCAGCCAGACACAGCGAGCCAGAGGCTTCGCGGCCATTGCTGGCTTCGCCCGTGTCCAGGGTGCTATAGACTGTACACATGTGGCCATCAAGGCGCCAGCAGGTGAGCCCGGTGTCTTCATCAACAGGAAGGGCTTCCACTCCATGAACGTGCAGATAGTGTGTGATCACAGGATGCAGATTCTACAAGTCTGTGCAAGGTACCCAGGCAGCTCCCACGACACCTACATCCTCAGACACTCCCAGGTGCCGGGACTCTTCAGTGCTCCAGCCCGGCTGGATGGATGGCTGCTGGGTGACAAGGGCTATCCCCTCAGAAGGTGGCTCATGAGGCCTCTCCGCCATCCAAGAACAGAAGCTGAGCAGCGCTACAATAGGAGCCACGCCTCCACAAGGGCTGTGGTGGAGAGAACCATCGGCCTTCTCAAGATGCGCTTCCAATGCCTGGGCCGCTCGGGGGGCGCACTCCAGTACCCCCCAGATCGTGTCTCGGTGATAGTGGTTTCATGCTGCGTTCTTCACAATCTGGCGCTGGAAAGGGGGGGACACAGTGAACAATGAAGGTGTCGACACAGTGGCTGCGGCTGCACACGATGAGTCCAGCAGTGAGTCCGAGGATGAGCACACACAGGGAAATGCTGAGGGGGTAGACGCTGACCCGGGCATACTCCAGGGAGGCAGGGACACCCGGGAAGCTTTAATCCAATGAACCTTCAGCTAGCACAGCACAGATAGACTACCAGGGCATGCCTGGGCTGTAGGCTCCATACTCGATACCTAAGTGCAAAATCTGCCAGATTAGGAACAGTAACTAAGGGCCTTGTTAATAAAGCTGAATGTCCAACAAAACACTCATAACAGTTTTGGAAACCATCCACCTGCAGGAGAAAAGTGGCACCCTCAGCCACGGTGACATGTCTGAATTTAACATTGCAACCAAAGAAACTTATTGAAACAAAATGACAAAGGTGTTAAAAATCACACCAACTCATAAAGACCTCATATCGGGCCAATATAAAAGCACCAGTGATAAACCCGTGGTGTCCCTAAGGTGCCTTATGTTTACATTTTTGGGTGCTACGTCTTGGTGCTGCCCCCTCACTGAGCCAGCCTGCTGACTCTGCTGTCCTGTTGGCCTCGATGACCTTGGCGGTCGTCCTCTGGCCCGTGGAGCCAGTGCTGGCCCCGCCTGGGAGGGAGCTGCCAGTTCCACAGCTGGCATCACCCCAGTCATCGCAGCCTCACTGGATGGTAAGGTCACTGGGAAAGGGGCGGAAGAGCTGCTGCCCTCATCCGGAGCGCCCTGAGAGGTGCCCGCAGAGACGCCAGGCAGCTGCTGTGCCGATGTGAGGTTGCTTCGGACCTTCCTGCTCACTGTGGATGGATGGGCACCGAGCTGGGAAACTTGGTGCCCAGACCACCTCCCACACTGGCACTGACCAGCTGAGGTCAATGCCGATGTGAGGGCTTGCTGGTCAGTGCGCATCCCCAGGAAGTCCTGGCGGGTCTCCTGGAGGAGCCTCTCCACGAGAGTTGCCACTATCTCCATGGAGGACGCATGGCACTCTGCCGTGAGGCTCGTTGCTTTGGCGATCGTCCGCGTAGACTCCTCCACCACAGAGACCAAGCCAAGCATAGCCTCATGTATCTCCCGCAGCTGCTCCCGCACACCCGGCCGCATTTCCTGCAGCTGCTGCGTCGCGGACGACTCCAGAGGCTCATCATCAGGCACCGACTGAGCGTGTGCCTGGTCCCCTGCAGTCCTCCGACTGCTGGCGCCATCGGCACTCTCTGTCTCTGCCAGCTCCTCCAGTGAGTGTGAAGTGCCCTCACCGCTGTGCCCTGGGACACTAGCCAATGTTCGAATTCCCACCGAGGTGCTAGTATCTGCGCTGGTCCCTGCCTGGCAGAGATGGTGTGACGCTGGTGAGACTTCAGGGCCCTCAGGTGTGAGAGGGGGGCCTCTGCTGCTCCTCCTCCCGGCCCTGCTCCGCTGATGCTGAAAGGAAGAACAAGGACATTGGATCAGTTACCATGGAGACAATGTCAATGTGCATCCCTGTCCCCCGGATCATTATGCGCTCAACCTTCCATAAGCAATGGTCAAGCCATGTTGCAAACTTCAATCACTGAACATTCAGCAGTGCCAGGGCTGTTGGGAGAACAATGGTGACCTCACTGCTGGGCAAACATACCTGCCCGTGGCACCCCAGCCTCACCGACACTGGTGGTCCTGGGTGCATGGCACCTCTCCAAATCTAGGGGCTCCTGCCTGAAGCAGCTGAGAATCGCTAACTATACCGGCCCTCCGCCAGTCCTCACCCGCTCGGCGGCATTATGTGCATTCTTCTCCTGAAAAGGAGAGAGGAGCATTGATCAATGCCACTTGTACCTGGACTCTCTTTGCGCACGGCCCACCCCAACCAGAGTGGGACATGTCAGGGGTCCAGTGTCTCCTCTCCCCGCTGCTGCCGAACACTCAGACAAAGATGCCAGGCCTGTTCCCCACCCCCCGACCCTCACCCTTGGCCACATGCTGCCTACATCACATTAGGCACCACATGGTCTAACATTCCATAGCAAGGAGGCACAAGCACGTGGAGCGCAGAGGGCAGCAGATCAATCAGTGCCCACGCCACATTGAAGCCCCCCTCCCAGCATCTCATCTCCCTGACTTTGACATGTCCTGGAGTTACAGCACTGCAGCTCCTCCAAAACAGTCATGTGGGTCTCAGTGTACCACACGCTGCGGGTGCAGAACCCATCTCTTCACCACCCGCTCAGGGTTACCTCGACATGGGTAATATCTGCTGGCCCACCCAGCGAATAACACATGCCGTCAATGATTCAATACAGTCACTGCACTCAGACTTGTGAGGGGGGCGGGGGTGGGCACCAGGGGGTAAGCCTACCTGCTGGGTTAGGTGACCAATGCCAACATTATCCTCACCCTTCCTGAGCGCAACAAGTCATTGAAGCGCTTGCGACACTGGATCCAGGCGCACTGCACCACATCACGGAAACTCACCACCTCCGCCACCTCCTCCCAGGCGCATTTCGTCATGTGGGAGGGCCTGCTCCTCCTGTCCTGGGGTATGATGACCTCTCGCCGTGCTGTCACCTCCTCGAGGAGGGCAGCAAGGCAATCATTGGAAAAACAAGGGGCATAGTGCCCCCCTGCCCTACCCGCCTGCCTGGCCTGCTCACCAGCAGGGCTCTGGGCAGCCCTTCCACTGGCCGGGATTCACAGCCTTGGAAAGGCTGCAGGAGCTTTTTAACACAGGCCGCCCGGGGTCACCATTGGACCCAGCGGTCATTACAGTCCCACCTC
Organism: Cetorhinus maximus; assembly: GCF_964194155.1. Taxonomy (NCBI): domain Eukaryota; kingdom Metazoa; phylum Chordata; class Chondrichthyes; order Lamniformes; family Cetorhinidae; genus Cetorhinus; species Cetorhinus maximus. Next base: position 36,777,199 of record NC_135904.1, read on the forward strand.
CGCCCACCCACTCCCGCTGCCCTCGGGAGCCGCGATTCACACTGGGCAGGCCTCCATTGGCCCGCCCACATAAAATGGCGGCACGGACCCAATCACGAGTGGCGATTGAGTTCATGCCTGCTCACACCCGCTCTGCCCACTGACAGGCAGAAAATTCTGCCCCTAGTGACAGGAATGTTATACCAACATGGTAAATGGTGGCTAGTTACCATTCCTATTGTGCATTGGAAGTGCACATTGCAAAATTAAGAGACTCCCAGCTTTGCCATTACATACTGAGGGTTAATAAATCCTTCCTGAATAACAGCTTACATTCCCCAGAACAAAGGCATGAGCTTCTATTGATAATTTTGTCCAGCTCACACCCACTCTGGTTCTAGTGCTTACCCACATTTTCCATCAGTTGGAATGGACAATTTTGGGAAGGTAATACTGTAATGGTAGTTTTTAAACATGGAAGCTGCTGTCTGTATAGATAAAATCAAAGGTAAAATGAAGGCCATGAAATGACAATCCTTCACCTTAGTGACGCAACATCATACATGTTGCTCTTCATGACTGGGATATTTATCAACTCGTGTCTAGACTGACTGGTACAGATCAATGAACTAAACTCCATTATCATTGTATCATGTGACTGCCGGGATAGCAGAAGGCAAGCTAGATGATCTTTCTTCATCCAGCAATTTCTAAGTCTAAGCTTTGCAATGCAACTCTCTATTTCAAACCTGCTTTAAAAACGCCTGAGAACATTTTCAGTGCTCTCCGCATCCGGCCTGGAGTCTTGCCCAGTAGGAGCACAGACCAGAGAACTGACCATGAGGCTAGAGTGCCTGATTCAACGTGTTCCTGATCTGGGAACTTTAAAATTAACCAAAGCCAGCTCTTCAACAGCACTTATCCAATCCAACCACATTTTCCTGCCCTCACCTCATACCCTTCCTTAATAATGCTACTAAACTAAATTCATTCCATTTTGTACTTACAGAATCACAGGCTGGGAATGTCCTTGGTATTGGAGCAGCCTAAATGTTGTTGGGAATGTGGCAGAAACCTTGTTTACAAGGAAATTCTCGGCCGTGGATTATTTCAACACAGAAACAGATTTTTGGTCTGTATGTCCACACTGATGTTTTTTTCCAACATGAGTCATCATTTCATTCTCCCGTTCCCTCCCTAATACCAGTTAAAATTCCTCATTATCTAACAATTCTGTGATTCCCTTTTAAAAGTATTTATAAACTGCTCCAACAATTCAAGACAGAGAATATCATCTTCAAAACACCTCCTCTGTAACACTCATTTCAGTTGTTTTTGTGATTTCTTTAGTTCTTGCTTGCTTTTGTTGACCAGTGGATATGGCTTATCCTTATTCACATCATTGGATTTTACAGCACAGAAAGAGGCCATTCAGCCCATCCTGCCTGTGCTGGCTCTCTGAAAGAGCTTTCCACTGAGTCTCATTGACCCGTTCTTTCCCCATATCTTTTAAAATTTATTTTCCAAGTATTTATCCACTTCCCTTTTAGGAGCTGCATTCCACTTCCACCAATGTTTCTGGCAGGATCCATGTCCTAGAAACATAGAAACATAGAAACTAGGAGCAGGAGTAGACCATTCGGCCCTTCGAGCCTGCTCCGCCATTCATTATGATCATGGCTAATCATCCAACTCAATATCCTGCTCTCGCTTTCTCCCCATACCCTTTGATCCCTTTTGCCCCAAGAGCTATATCTAACTCCTTCTTGAAAACATACAATGTTTTGGTCTCAACTACTTTCTGTGGTAACGAATTCCACAGGCTCACTGCTCTCTGGGTGAAGAAATTTCTCCTCATCTCAGTCCTAAATGGTCTACCCCATATCCTCAGACTGTGACCCCTGGTTCTGGACTCCCTCACCATCGGGAACATCCTTCCTGCATCTACCCTGTCTAGTCCTGTTAGAATTTTATAGGTTTCTATGAGATCCCCCCCTCTGAACTCCAGCGAATATAATCCTAATCGACTCAATCTCTCCTCATATGTCAGTCCCGCCATCCCAGGAATCAGTCTGGTAAACATTCGCTGCACTCCCTCTATAACAAGTACATCCTTCCTCAGATAAGGAGACCAAAACTGCACAAATTATTCCAGGTGTGGTCTCACCAAGGCCCTGTACAATTGCAGCAAGACATCCCTGTTCCTGTACTCGAATCCTCTGGCTATGAAGGCCAACACACCATTTGCCTTCTTTACCGCCTGCTGCACCTGCATGCTTACCTTCAGCAACTGGTGTACAAAGACACCCAGGTCTCGTTGCACATTCCCCTCTCTCAATTTATAGCCATTCAGATAATAATCTGCCTTCCTGTTTTTGCTACCAAAATGGATAACCTCACATTTATCCACATTATACTACATCTGTCATGCATTTTCCCACTCACTCAGCTTGTCCAAATCACACTGAAGAATCTCTGCATCCTCCTCACAGCTCACCCTCCCACCCAGCTTTGTGTCATCGGCAAATTTGGAGATATTACATTTAGTTCCCTCACCTAAATCATTAATATATATTGTGAATAACTGGGGTCCCAGCACCGATCCCTGCGGTACCCCACTAGTCACTGCTTGCCATTCGGAAAAAGGCCCGTTTATTCCTACTCTTTGTTTCCTGTCTGCCAACCAGTTTTCTATCCATCTCAATACACTACCCCCAATCCCATGCGCTTTAATTATACACGCTAATCTCTTATGAGGGCCTTTGTCGAAAGCAACAACCCTTGTCCAAACAACCCTTTGTGTAAAAGGACTTGTCTAATCCTCGGCCTTTGTTCTTTTGGCGGTGATCTCACTCCAGTTACCGACTGACCAGCCAATGGAAATTATTTTCCCCAATGTACCAAAACACCTCAGTTGTCTATCAGGCGTCCCTTTAACCGCTTTTCTAATGAAAGGGTCACTGGTTTTTCAAATCTTCCCTCATAGCTAGAGCCTCTTATGCATCATTTTCATTATTTCCTTCTAAAGAAATACAGCCAGAATGATACACAACAGGGCCAAACTCCTAAGGTCCACGCTGATGAGCTCTAAACATGGACAGCACACTGGAAGAGTGCTCCAACTGGAACCAATGCCTAACACCCTGATTCCCTGCTGAAACTGGCTGAAATTTAAGCAGGGCTTGAGGAGTGGAACTTGTGTTGAGACTGGATGCTGAAACGCAAGAAGAAGAATTTGCAGCATCCTTTTTTAAAATTCATTCATGTGTGGGTGTCACTGGCTGGGTCCAGCATTTATTACCCATCCCTAATCACCTCGAGAAGGTGGTAGTGAGCTGCCTTCTTGAACCGCTGCAGTCCATATGGTGTAGGTACACCCACAGTGCTGTTCGGGAGGGAATTCCAGGATTTTGACCCAGCAACAGTGAAGGAACGGCGATATATTTCCAAGTCAGGATGTTGAGTGGCTTGGAGGGAAACTTCCAGGTGGTGGTGTTCCCATCTATCTGCTGCCCTTGTCCTTCTAGATGGTAGTGGTCGTGAGTTTGGAAGGTGCTGTCTAGGGAGCCTTAGTGAATTCCTGCAGTGCATCTTGTAGATGGTACACACACTGCTGCTAGTGTGCGTCAGTGGTGGAGGGAGTGAATGTTTGTGGATGTGGTGCCAATCAAGTGGGCTGCTTTGTCCTGGATGGTGTCAAGCTTCTTCAGTGTTGTGGGAGCTGCACTCATCCAGGCAAGTGGTGAGTATTCCATCACACTCCTGACATGCGCCTTGTAGATGCTGAACAGGCTTTGGGGAGTCAGGAGGTGAGTTACTCGTCACAGGATTCCTAGCCTCTGACCCGCTCTTGTAGCCACAGTATTTATATGGCTAATCCAGTTCAGTTTCTGGTCAATGGTAACCTCCAGGATGTTGATAGTGGGGGATTCAGTGATGATAATGCCATTGAACATCAAGGGCGATGGTTGGATTCTTGCTGGAGATGGTTATTGCCTGACACTTGTGTGGCATGACTGTTACTTGCCACTTGTCAGCTCAAGCCTGGATATTGTCCAGGTCTTGCTGCATTTGGACATTGAGTGCTTCAGTATCTGAGGTGTTGTGAATGGTGCTGAACATTGTGCAATCACTAGCGAACATCCCACTCCTGACCTTATGATTGAAGGAAGGTCATTGATGAAGCAGCTGAAGATGGTTAGGCCTAGGACATTACCCTGAGGAACTCCTGCAGTGATGTCCTGGAGCTGAGATGACTGACCTTCAACAACCACAACCATCTTTCTTTGTGCTGGGTATGACTCCAACCAGTGGAGAGTTTTCCCACTGATTCCCACTGACTCCAGTTTTGCTAGGGCTCCTTGATGCCACACTCAGTCAAATGCTGCCTTGATGTCAAGTGCAGTCACTCTCACCTCACCTCAGCAGTTCAGCTCTTTTGTCCATGTTTGAACCAAGGCTGTAATGAGGTCAGGAGCTGAGTGGCCCTGGCAGAACCCAAACTGGGCATCAGTGAGCAGGTGATTGCTAAGCAAGTGCTGCTTGATAGCACTGTTGATTACCCCTTCCATTACTTTACTGATGATCGAGAGTAGGCTGATGGGGTGATAATTGGCCGGGTTGGATTTGTCCTGCTGGCTTTTAAAGGGCTGCTGCATCTTATGAAGTGTTTTGGAAACTTGGGAACATTCTGGAAGCTGCAAAGCAGCTGAATAACTAACTCTGGAGTGGCTTTGCGGAATTCCACTGCCCAGGATGGTGGAAAGAATCCGGGAACCCAACGGTGACAATGAGTCAATCGCTTTAGGAGGTGGAGGGAGCAAGGTGTTCACTTCCCCCCCATGGATGAAAGGTACTGAAGAATGTGTCCTACAAAACATGTCAGAGAGAGTGGAATCAATCCTAGGCAGAGGGAATATCTGTCGGGTGATGAGGAATATCGGCTGCTTCCTTTGCTCATGATGCCACCTGTGGCTGAAGAGGAATGCTCGAATGAAGTACACATGGAAAAAAGAATTAAACAGGCAATTAGGATGTACAGAGCAAGATTCTCATGCTTTGCAGCATCTCTCAAACTGGGCAATATCTGTGTGTTTCATTTTCATGGATGGGGTAGATGCCACACCAGCCTCTTGATGATTGATGGAGAACACTGATCCAGTTAATGTTCCGTGCAGAGGGCTAGGGTTTAGTGCTGAAAATGCCAAAGACTGTAGCAAGGGAATGGCTGCAATGTGTTATGAGCTGCAGCAACCATTACCGATATAAACTGTTCCCTCCTATCACAGTGCAAATCAAAATGGGGGGAGGAGTAAACTGGGCAGTCGATACTTTCTGACTTGTTTTATGCAACTCACAAAGCCAGTATCAACACCAACGTACTGCTTTATGTTCACTTGAATTTCCATCGATTGTCCGGGAGTAGCAGAGGTTGTACGTGCAAAACAAACCATGAATCAGGCCGATGTGATTTTGGCTCTGAATAAATTACAAACTCTGCACATTGAACAGTCATGTTCCTCTAACTGAAAGAATAACATTCCCCCTGCAGGAATGCTCCATTTCTGGAGCTGAGGGTAGTTATGGCACTTAGCAACCTGAAGATATGAAAGGCTTAGTGATTGAAGAATGGTTAAACATGGTTAATGGAACAGATGAAAGGGGGATTGCGATCATCATTTCTGAATTATTTTCCATAGTTTACACTATCTGAAAAATCAGAAAACCTCCAACTTATTTAGGTTGATAAATATTTTGGCAGAATTTTCAGTTTCACATTTCTGTGTGAAACCACCCCTCTTGAATTCACGATTTGTTCTCATAAACACCCATTTAACTCAAAATATTTCACCATCTCGGGTGGTCTTGCTTTGGACAGGCAACAAGTGAACATGTTTACAATTTCCTAAAGTGTTCTGAGCAGCAAGTTCCATGAATATGTTTATGATGCTGTTCCGCACAGTCCCTGGAGTGACTCCCGCCCATGTTCAGGAGTAATGGGAGTAACGGGTGTGAAACTGGCAGTTTGATCCATTCTATTTAGTGTTTTAGGCTCAGTTGTATGGAGCTCTTCCAGCAGCCCAGCCCCTCACTGGTGCTGTGAATCGTTTGTGAAATCTGATATCCTCTTTTATAAAAAGTGTCCAATTTTCCAACACCAGAGTTTGCAGGGTCCAATCTTTGGTGGGCAAAAGGAGGTCATAGCAACCCAGAGTTAAATCACGCGATATAAGCTGGTCTCAGGTTGAATGTCAGAATGCCAGTATTTAACCTCACTCACTTAAACTAGGCCCTTGGCACCTCCCACAGGCTCAATCTGCTTCCTCTCATTATAGAATCATAGAATGATTACAGCAGATAAGGAGGCCATTCGGCTCATGCCCACGTTGGCTCTCTTGCAAGGTCAGTTTACCTGGTCCCAGAGTGCAGTTCAGATCAATGGGCATGGGACTGTACTGGAGGAAACAGCAAAGAGTAGAAATGTATTTGTTACGAGATTCCTCATTCAGGGGGACAAGACGGGCATTTCTGCAACCATCATCGTGAGTCCCACATGGTGTGTTGCCTCCCTGGTGCCAGGGTAAAGGACATCATGGAGGGGGTGCAAAATACTCTGCAGGGGAAGGGAATGAGTCAGAAGCTGTTGTACACATTGTACCAACGACAGAGAGAGAGAGAGAGCAGGCATTGAGCATTGAGGTCCTGTGATCAGATTTTCAGGAGCTAGGGAGGAAATCAGAAAGTAGGAACTTGAAGCTAGTAATCTCTGGATTACTCCCAGTGCCATACGCTAGTGAGAGCAGGAATAGGAAGGAAGGGAGGAGCAATGCGCAGGTTAAGGCCTGGTGCAGGAGAGAGGAGCTTTGGATTTTTGGGGGTGACAGAAGCATAGTGGTAATGTCACTGGCTGAGCAATCAGAGGCCCAGGTTAATGCTCTGGGGACATGGGTTCAAATCCTCCATGGCAGCTAATAAAATTGAGAATTAAAAAAGCTAATCTCAGTGATGGTAGCCATGACAACTCATTGGTTGCTGTAAAAACCCACCTTGTCCACTATGAACTCATCTTGTTCATCCTCACCCAGTCTGGCCTACATTTGACTCCAGAGGCACAGCAATGTGGTTGACTCTTAATTGCCCAGCAAGCCACTCAGTTCAAGGGTAGTTAGGGGTGGTTAACAGAGGCTGTGCTGGCCAGTGAAGCCCACATCCCATGAAAGAACAAATTATAAAAATCCTTGGGGCATGGGGATCAGTTCTGGGGTCAGAGTCACCTATTTAAAATAGTTGACCTCAATAGGACTGGGGCCAATGTCTCACAGGGAGGTTCACTAGTGAGGTTGAAGACAATTTAAACTAAATTGGCAGGTGAATAGGCTCCAGCAAATAGAAATAGAAAAGAGGAACAAGGTGCATAAAGTGAGAGTGTTGGACAGTACTGGAGAAGGAAATAGTTCCATATTGGATAGCAGCAGGCTAAGGGGGACTACGGGGAATGTGAAGGGAGGCAGTGGAGCAGTGGTCATGGCACTAGAGTAACTATTCAGGGACCCAGGCTAATGATCTGCAGACATGAGTTCAAATCCCGCCATTGTAGCTGAATTCAATTAAATTCATAAAATATGTATTCAATTAGTAAAATTAAAATCTGGTGTCAGTAATCATGACCATTAATCAGTTGTTCACTAATGTCCTTTAAGGTGGATTCAAAATTGGCTTAGTTGTAGGAGACAGAGGGTGATGACAGAAGGCTGCTTTAGTGACTGGAAGCCAGTGTCCAGTGGTGTACCACAGGGATCTGTGCTGGGTCCCCTATTGTTCGTCATTTATATAAACGACAAAGATGACTATGTGGGGGGTAGGATTAGTAAGTTTGCGGATGACACAAAGATTGGCCAGGTGGTTAACAGTGAGGTTGAGTGTCTTGGGCTACAGGAAGATTTCGGCGGAATGGTTAAATGGGCAGATAAGTGGCAAATGGAATTTAACCCTGAAAAGTGTGAGGCGATACACTTTGGAAGGAGTAATTTTACAAGGAAGTATTCAATGAACGGCATGACACTAGGAAGTTTTGAGGAACAAAGGGACCTTGGCATGTGTGTCCATAGATCTCTGAAGGCGGAGGGGCATGTTAGTGGGGTGGTGAAAAAGGCATATGGGACACTTGCCTTTATCAATCGAGGCATAGATTACAAAAGTAGGGGGGTCATGCTGGAGTTGTATAGAACCTTGGTGAGGCCACAGCTGGAGTACTGTGTGCAGTTCTGGTCACCACATTATAGGAAGGATGTGATTGCACTGGAGAGGGTGCAGAGGAGATTCACCAGGATGTTGCCTGGGATGAAACATTTAAGTTATGAAGAGAGGTTGGATAGACTTGGGTTGTTTTCGTTGGAGCAGAGAAGATTGAGGGACGGCCTGATCGAGATGTACAAGATTATGAAGGGCTTGGACAGGGTGGATAGGGAGTACCTGGATGAGCACTTGGCACGTCATAACATTCAAGGCTATGGGCCAAGTGCTGGTAAATGGGATTAGGTAGATAGGTCAGGTGTTTCTCACGTGTTGGTGCAGGCTCGATGGGCCGAAGGGCCTCTTCTGCACCGTGTGATTCTGTGATTCTGTGAAAGAAATCTGCTGTCCTATAGGTGAGTCCAGACCCACAGCAAATGTGGTGACTTTTAATTGCCCTCTGAATGGGCCTAGTAAATCATTCGGTGGTATCGAAGCCTGAAAGGAATGAAACCGGATGGCGCCCTGGCATCGACCCAGGCACCAGACCCTGCACAGTTGTTCTTACTAACACCTGGGGGTTTGTGCTGAGATTGGGAGAGTTGTCACACAGACTAGTTAAGCAGCAGCCTAACATAGTCATATTCAGAATCGTACTTTACAGACAATGTCCCAGACACCACCATCACCATCCCTGGGTATGTCCTGTCTCACCGGCGGGACACACTTTAAAAATAAGGGGCCTCCCATTTAAGGCGGGGATGAGAAGAAATTATTTTCCTCTCAGAGGGCTGTAAGCCTTTGGAACTCTCTTCCTTGAAAAGCAGTGGGGGCTGGGTCATTGAATATTTTTAAGGCAGAGTTAGATAGATTCTTGACAAACAAGGGAGTCAAAGGGGGTAAGTGGATTGTGGAATTGAGACCACAATCAGATTAGCCATGATCTTATTGAATGGCAGAGCAGGCTCAAGGGACCAAATGGCCTCCTCCTGCTCCTAATATCTATGTACCAGAAGTAGCGGAACAGTGGTATACAGTCAGGAGGGAGCTGCCCTGGGAGTCCTCAACATTGACTGTGGACCTCACGAAGTTGTATGACATCAGGTCAAACATGGGCAAGGAAGCCTCCTGCTGATTACCACATACTACCACCCACCCCACCACCCAACACCTCCATGTGAATCAGTGCTCCTCCATGTTGAACATCACTTGGAGGAAGCACAGGGGGTGGTAGGAATGTACTCTGGGTGGGGGGACCTCAATGCCCATCACCAAGAGTGGCTCAGTAGCACCACTACTGGCTGAGCTGGCTGAGTCCTAAAGGACATAGCTGCTAGACTGGGGCTGCGGCAGGTGGTGAAGGAACCAACACGAGGGAAAAACATACTTGACCTCATCCTCACCAACCTGCTTGCCGCAAATGCATCTGTCCATGACAGTATCAGCAGGAGTGACCACCGGACAGTCATTGTGGAGACGAAGTCCCACCTTCGCATTGGGGATACCCTCCATCGTGTTGTGTACCACTGTGCTAAATGGGATAGATTTTGAACAGATCTGGCAACTCGCGGCTGGGCCTCTATGAGGCGCTGTGGGCCATCAGCAGCAGCAGAATTGTACTCAGCCACAATCTGTAACCGCATGGCCCAGCATATCCCCCACTCTACCATTATCCTCAAGCCAGGGGATCAACCCTGGTTCAATGAAAAGTGCAGAAGGGCATGCCAGGAGCAGCATGGGCATACCTAAAAATGAGGTGTCAACAGATGAAGCTACAACACAGGATTACTTGCTTGCCAAATGGCGAAAGCAACATGTAATAGATAGAGCTAAGCTATTCCACAACCAACAAATCAGGTCTAAACTCATGCAACATCCAGTTGTGGATGATGGTGGAAAATTAAAAAGGAAACTCCACAAATATGCCCACCATCAATGATGGGGGAGCCCAGCACATCAGTGCAAAAGATAAAACTGAAGCATTTGCAACTATCAGAGGTGCTGAGTGGATGATCTATCTTGGCCTCTTCCTGAATTCCCCAGCATCACAGATGCCAGTCTTCAGCGAATTCAATTCACTGCACATTTAAATTGAAATGGCTGAAGGCACTGGATAATACAAAGGCTATGGACCCTGACAATATTCCGGCAATAGTACTGAAGACTTGTGCTCCAGAACTTGCTGCATCCCTAGCCAAACTGTTCCAGTACAGCTACAACACTGGCATCTACCCAGCAATATGGAAAATTGCCCAGGTGTGTCCTGTACATAAAAAGCAGGACAAATCCAAACCGGCCAATTACCGCCCCATCAGTCTACTCTCCATCATCAGTAAAGTAATGGAAAGTGTCATCAACAGTGCTATCAAGCGGCACTTGCTTTGCAATAATCTGCTCACTGATGCCCAGTTTTGGTTCCGTCAGAGCCACTCAGCTCCTGACCTCATTACAGCCTTGGTTCAAACATGGACAAAAGAGCTGAACTCCTGAGGTGAGGTGAGAGTGACTGTCCTTGACATCAAGGCAGCATTTGACCGAGTGTGGCATCAATGAGCCCTAGCAAAACTGGAGTCAGTGGGAATCGGGGGGCAACTCTCCGTTGGTTGGAGTCATACCTGGCACAAAGGAAGATGGTTGTTGGAGGTCAATCATCTCAACTCCAGGACATCACTGCAGGAGTTCCTCAGGGTAGTGTCCTCAGCCCAACCATCTTCAGCTGCTTCATCAGTGACCTTCCCTCCATCATAAGGTCAGAAATGGGGATGTTCACTGATGATTGCACAATGTTCAGCACCATTTGCGACTCCTCAGATGCTGAAGCAGTCCATGTCCAAATGCAGCAAGACCTGGACAACATTCAGGCTTGGGCTGACAAGTGGCAAGTAACATTCACACCACACAAGTGCCAGGCAATGACCATCTCCAACAAGAGAGAATCTAACCATCGCTCCTTGACATTCAATGGCATTACCATCTCTGAATCTCCCATTATCAACATCCTGGGGGTTATCATTGACCAGAAACTGAACTGGACTAGCCATATAAATACTGAGGCTACAAGAGCAGGTCATAGACTAGGAATCCTGCAGTGAGTAACTCACCTCCTGACTCTCCAAAGCCTCTCCAGAGCCTGAAGGCTGTCCACAAGGCACAAGTCAGGAGTGCGATGGAATACTCTCCGCATGCTTGAATGAGTGCAGCTCCAACAGCACTTAAGAAGCTCGACACCATTCAGGACAAAGCAGCCTGCTTGCTTGGCACCCCATCCATCACCTTAATATTCATTCCATCCATGAGTAATGCACAGTAGCAGCAGTGTGTACCATTCAAGATGCGTTGCAGCGACTCACCACGGCTCCTTGGACAACATTTTCCAAACCTGCGACCTCTATCACTTCGAAGGACAAGGGCTGCAGATGCACCACCTGCAAGTTCCCCTCCAAGTCACAGACAATCCTAATTTGGAAATATATCACCGTTCCTTCGCTGTCACTGAGTCAAAATCCTGGAACTCCCTCCCTAAAAGCACTGTGCATGTATATTCGCCAGATAGACTGCAGTGGTTCAAGAAGGTAGCTCACCACCATCTTCTCTAGGGCAATTAGGGATGGGCAATAAATGCTGGTCTAGCCAGTGATGTCCACATCCCATGAATGAATATTAAAAAAAGGTTTACAGTGCGTTTATATTAATGTGCAATGTGCGGTCAATAAGGTTGATTAGCAACAAGTAGAAATAGCCATGCGGGAATATGATGTAGTAGAAATAATGGAAATGTGGTTTAAAAATAATGAGGGCTGGGTGCTAAATATTCAAGATTACAAAGTGTTCAGAAAAGATAGGGAAGGAAAAAAGGGAGGTGGGTTTACGGGAGACATTGTAGAGTTGAAATAGGATGTCCTTGAGGGGGCAAGGACAGAAGTCATTTTGTTCAAGTTGAGAAGCAAAAAAAGCGACTGGAGGGAATTCAACAGCCTCCAAATAGTGAGAGAGATAGAGAAGCAAATCTGCAGGGAAATGACAGAGATGTGCAATAAAGAGAGAGTGGTGATATCGGGGGACTTTAATTCCCCAAATATTGATTGGGGTAATGGACGCATTCTCACTCCTAGTCACACTCTCACATACACACACAGTTACCCTCTCGTAGTCTCTCAAACACGCACTCATATTCACACTCACTCTCGCATATACACAATCATATTCACTGCTGCATGCACACATTCACACTCACTCCAGCATGTGCGCAGTCATACTCACTGCCGTATGTACACACTCGTATTCACACTCACTGCCGCATGTACACACTCATATTCACTCACTGCCGCATGTACACACTCATATTCACACTCACTGCTGCATGTACACACTCATATTCACTCACTCCTGCACGTACACACTCATATTCAGACTCACACCCACACGTACACACTCATATTCACACTCACTCCCAATGTACACACTCATCCACAGCCAATTACTTTTGGTTGGGTTCTTTGGAATAAGTTGGATAGTTTTGTAGGAAATTTGCCACTTCATCTGCCAGCCACATGTATCAGAATGTCGGTGATACACTATAACGATGAGTTGGTGGATAAAGCTACACACCAGCCAGGCACACTGAGAAATCTGAAGTAGAAAATATTGCAGTCAGCAGGTCCGGTGTTTGTGTGTGGAGAGGTGGATAGTTAACGTTTCAGGTATAATCCTTCATCGGTCCTTAATGAATACTTTGCGTCAGTCTTCACGATGGAAAAGGACGATGCAGGTGTAGTAATCAGGGTGGAGGACTGTGAAATATTAGAGGAAAGTAACATAGAGAGAGGGGAGGTACTAGTGGGTTTAGCAGCCTTAACAGTGGATAAATTCACAGGCCCAGATGAGATGTATCCCAGGCTGTTGGGGGAGGCAAGGGAAGATTTATCAGGGGCCCTGGCAGTAATTTTCAAAACCTGTCTGGCCACGGTTGAGGTGCCAGAGGACTGGAGGACTGCTAACATTGTCCCATTATTAAAAAAGGGAGGGAGGGATAGACCAGGAAATTACAGGCCAGTCAGTCTAATCTCGGTGGTGGGGAAGTTACTAGAAAGAATTCTGAGGGACAGGATATGTCTGCACTTGGAGAGGCATGGATTAATCAGGGATAGTCAGCATGGATTTGTTAAGGGAAAGTTGTGTTTGACAAATTGATCAAATTTTTTGAGGAGGTAACCAGGAGTGTTGATGAGGGTAATGCATTTGATGTGGTCTACATGGACTTTAGCAAGGCTTTTAATAAAGTCCCTCATGGAAGACTGGTCAAGAAAGTAAGAGTCCATGGGATCCAAGGCAAAATGGCATGTTGGATCCAAAATTGGCTGAGAGGCAGGAAGCAGAGGGTGGTGGTAGAGGGATGTTTCTGTGACTGGAAGTCTGTTTCCAGTGGGGTTCCACAGGGCTCGGTGCTGGGGCCCTTGCTGTTTGTGGTGTATATAAATAATTTGGACTTAAATGTAGAGGGTATGGTCAAGAAGGTCACAGATAACACGAAAATTGGTAGGGTGGTAAATAGTGAGGAGGATAACCGTAAACTGCAGGAGGGTATCAATGGACTGGTCAGGTGGGCAGAGCAGTGGCAAATGGAATTCAACCCGGAAAAGTGTGAAGTAATGCACTTGGGGAGGGCTAACAAGGCAAGGAATTATACTATGTATGGTAGGATCCTGGAAAGTACTGAAGATTAGAGGGTGGGCATATCCACAGATCCCTGAAGGTAGTAGGACAGGTAGATAAGGTGGTTAAGAAGGCATATGGGATACTTGCCTTTATTAGCTGAGGCATAGAATAGAAGAGCAGGGAGGTTATGCAGGAATTGTATAAAACGCTGGTTAGGTCACAACTGGAGTACTGTGTGCAGTTCTGGTCACCACATTATAGGAAGGATGTGATTGCACTGGAGAGGGTGCAGAGGAGATTTACCAGGATGTTGCTTGGGCTCCAGGGTCTGAGCTATGAGGAAAGATTGGAAATGCCGGGATTGTTTTCCTTGGAGCAGCAAAGGTTGAGAGGGGACCTGATAGAGGTATATAATATTATGAGGGGCATAGATAGGGTGGATAGGAAGGCACTTTTTCCATTAGTAGAGGGGTCAATAATGAGGGGGCATATACTTAAGGTAAGAGATAGGAGGTTAAGGGGGAAGGCTGAGGAGAATTTTTTTCACTCAGAGGGTGGTGGGAGTCTGGAGCTCACTGCCTGAAAGGATGGTTAAGTCAGAAACTCCTGTAACATTTAAGAAATATTTAGATATTCACTTGCGTTGCCATAGCCTCCAGGGCTATGGGTCAAGCGCTGGAAAATGGGATTCGTGTAGTCAGATCTTTGTTGACCGGTGTGGACACGATGGGCTGAATGGCCTCCTTCTTGCTGTAAACGTCTATAAATCTGAGAGTCGGGTTTGCTGAGTTCTCAAATGAATCACTGCCACTACAGTAATGGTCTGATAAATACCACAATAATATTCAGATAACAAATGGTTTATTGTAAACAAAATTGATAATTACCATCATCTTAACATTCACATTTTCAAAAGTAGAATACACACTCCAATGTCCTTATTGCATTAGAGTTCATGGTTATCTAAATATAAACATGATGAGAATGGAATCAGTAAAACTGCACTTATTCAGTAAAATATAAAAATATTAGAGATTTCTGGTTCGATTACTTTGGTACGTTAATGGGTGATATCGGGTAGTGTAACAGAAGGGGTTCATCCCTGGTTTCTTGCTGCTGGTAGGAGGGCTTCACTCACTGAGGGGACATGTCACAAACCTTGGGTAATGGGAGACACACAATCTACTGGTCAGAACATCACCCCTTGTCCAGCCACCAGCTCTGTTAGCTTCTAATGCAGCTGCTGCATATGCTGGCCAAGGCTCAGGTCAGGCCAGTTAAAGTGGCCATCATTCAACTAATGAATTCATTGGCTCACAATTTCATCTAAATCCCGATACAGCTCAGCCCTCCATACCTGTGCTACTTAGAAAAGGTGTAAAAGTAGACCTTAGTGTGGGTTATAACTGAGGAGCTCGGGTTTGATTGGAGGAGGCACTCCACAGTTGTGTCTTTCTGTCAAGCTGACTGTCCTCAGTTATAACCAGACAGCTCATAATTTCTGAATGGAATTGTCATTTCCAAAAGAAAGTTCAAATAAATATTTTGATGCCTGTTTTTGCTCTCACAGCTTCCCAGATGTTGCCCGTCATTGTTTTAATATTACAGGTTCTGACTTGATGGCCAGTGTAACTGCTATAAGCAGTAAATACACTCGGAGATTACAGCACCAACCCTCTAAACCCAGACTGAATCAGATACTGCTCCTTAACATTGAGTTGTATGGACACAGTATCCCCACACTCAGATCTCCCCAAATTCACATGTGGGACCCTCAGGTAATCATGAGGAAGGTGTTTGAGGATGATTGTTTATCTGGAATCAGTACACACAGTGTGAAGGGACATTTCTACAAAACTCACAGCAGATGGAGTGAAAACGTCTCTGCATTACTCCTTATTAAATTGTTCCTTTGGAGTTCACTGAATTGGCTGTCTAGCGTTTGAATAACAATGCAAGTACAGAACTTGGTGTGGGATTTTCTGGCTTTGGGCTGTGCTGGAACATTCCATGTCAGGGTGGGGGAGGAGGGTGGGGGTTTACAGAGGAACCTTTCTGTTTGCTCCAGTATCATTTCCTGTTGGCTGATGCACAGAGAGCAGATGTGGAGAGAGCTTCGGCTTGGATCCATCCACCTTCCAGGCTGACAAAAGAAGTATGAATGTGACAGGAGAGCTCGGAGGGATAAAATACCAGGGAATTATTCAAAATGAGTGGTCAGCACTAGAAGATGGTGCCCAGCACTGCTAATCCATCACCATCTCCATCAAACCCACCAGCACTGGAAAAGAAATTTGAATAAAATAAAGCACAAGTAGTGGCCATTGCCAGTCAAATACAAGGGATGGGTAGAAAAGGGTTGAGAGTAACAGAGAACTGGTCACCATACTACAGTGTGGCAACACTGGTGGGTCCAACAGTACTGGGGAACAGTGAGGGTAAGTTCTATATCTCACACTAGATTTCTGTTATCATAATACAAAATAGAAATGAGTTCACGCAAGGAAAATGATCATCGTTTCTACATTTATGGATTTGATTTGTAATGTGTTGGATTGTTATACATTACACTGATCCTCAGTTTAATATGATTGGATCTGAGTATCGAGTCACTGTGTGAATTACAATGTGTTTGTGTTCCGTTTATGAGTAGGAGTTCAGGATATATAACAAATCCACAGCATGTTGGACAGGACTTTATATCATCAGCAAGGCCAAGTAAAAACTCGGAGTCTTTGATCAAGGCACTGGGAAAGCAACTCGCTGCATTGGGAGAGAATGCCCATTTCATACGAAAGGAGAAAGGACTTGCATTTATATAGCACCTTTCACAACCTCACGTCATCCCAAATTGCTTTATAGCCAATTAAGTTTTGAACCGTAGTCACTGTTGTAATGTAGGAAACACAGCAGCCAATCTGTGCACAGCAAGATCCCACAAACAGCAATGTGGTAAATGACCAGCTCATTTGTTTTGGTGGATGTTGATGAGGGGCAAATATTTACCAAAAATAAATCATTGTTGGGAATTTTATGCAAAGTTTAACTTAAGATGTTAAAAAATACAAGAAATTAAATATTTGATCTTTGGAAAACTGCACATTGGAGTAAATTCTGCCCTGTGTATTTTCAGTGCTCTGCCTGGTTTAACAGTGGCATTTCTCAGAGGTAGTTCCCTCCAGATTCACCGTGATCTCAGGAGACATGCTCCTACTGAGTGAGAGCCCACAGTGGGACTACAGCATTGTCATCGTTACCCTGTTGCACTGTGCAGTAAAATTGAATTGTGCCTGAGTCCCCGGTAAATACCTCAGGACAAGTGTCTGATTCTTTTGTGTCAGTGAGGATGATTTTTCATTGAATCATTGTCCCAAAGCAGGCAGTGCAGGGCCAAGAATCAAGAAGACTGGACAAGGGCACATCTCCCACCAAATCCCCACCATTGAGATTTCCTCTACCCCTGTCCATTGCCCACATGTAAATAAATAAACATGTAAACACGAGTAAATAACTGCGGTGGGGGGGTGGGGTTCGAGGTATCGAACTCCAGCTGAATCCCTCCTGTTCCCACTGCAGGTGAAAGGGAGGGCCAGAAGGCGAGAGGAGCTGGGGACTGTCAGGGTCAGGGAAGGGTAGGGTTCAGTTTGATGGCCTAGCCAATTCTCTCCCCACTGCCAACCCCCCCACTCAACCTCTCCACTGGACAGTTCCTTAGTGTTGAGCTCATTCAGAGCAGCTTAAAAATTTGCCCCAGGATATGTTGGGGTCTCTTTCCCCTTTTCAAACTGGCACTGCCCATTCCAGCTGTTGTTCAGATTATCCTCTTGTACAGTATCCTCAGTACAGTATCTTCAATCCACAGTGAAGAATACAGAGGCCTCTGTGAGTCTGCCTTGACCAATCGTGAGGCAGGAACATGGACCAGGGTCACAGTGGAATTGGACTAACTGTTGAATGTGCTGCTCCAACTCATTGACAATCCTCCTCTGGGGAAACCTTCTACCCGACCCATTGGTCTTGTTTCAAGAGTTTGTGGATGAGAGATGGCTGCTTACAGGATGAGACAAATGAACATCTGATCTCAGATTAACTGTGAGGGGTTTAAAACGATGTGTTTATTCACTTAATAACTCAAATCGTGTTATTCCCGAGGAGCTAATTCATTTTAGCTGTTTAATAATTACCCTCTCTAACTATGAAGTCCTGCCCAACATTTCTCCTTCAATTGACATCACTCAAGGCAGATGATCTGGCCATTAAAACCTCCCTGTCTATGGGATCTTGCTTTGTGCATGTTCATTTCCATATTTCCTACATTTCAGAAAGTACTTCATTTGGGAAGTCCTGAGAAAGGTGCTATATAAATGTATAAATATAAATTGTAGGTTCTTGCTTAAATCAGAAGTGTGAGCTCATATTTATGAAGGGTATTTCTGTATGTTCACACTCGAGGCTGGATTTTCACCAGGAAACAGGAGCCGGGTTTGTTTACGGTTTATAAACTTGCATCAGGAAGGAAATTATTAAAATTCAGGTTTTTACACGGGGATGTCCTTAAACACCTCGGAGGCAGCTTTCCTGGCCAGCTAAGGGCAGTAGGTGGACTCTCAAAGCTGGACAGCCAATCAGAGATATTCCAGTTACAGAGGAGCTTCCGTCCACAGTACAAGGTAAACTGGGAGGGCAACTCAAGAAGAAGGAGCTCCCTCAGCCGCTTTTTAAAAAACACAACCGAAAAATACACAAAGCAGCCAAAGCACCACTGCTGAGGTTGGGCAGGTGAAATCTCTCGACCGGGCGGCCTTTGGCTGTACCTCCAGGCAGGCAGGCAGGGAGGGAGGGAGGGTTTGTAGGCCTCCCGGGCTGCCACTCGGTGCCCATCTCTAGTTGATCACCCCTGCCAGGCCTTCCCCACCCCGTTGCATCAGAAAACTGGAGGCCAACTGGAACTCACCTTTAACAAGACGCCTAATGAACCTAATTGCCTGCCTGTCTCATGGGGGTAGGCTGCCTACCCAGGCCTCACACTCACCTCCCCCACAATGGGCAGCACCGGGAATGGTTACCAACATTCCACTGGGCACCAGCATTTTCAGGGCACCTCCCCCCAGCCTCTGTTCCTGCCTTCAGGGGCCCTGAAAATTCAGCCCTTTGTGTTTTCCCACTGATTTGAAGGTTAGAATTTGGCACTGGGTAATTCTGTTTGAAGAGTCAGTCCAAATATTGCACAATAGAGGCGATTCCAACATTCAAATGAATGGGCAGAAAATCAGAGGCTGCTTGGTTCAAATATAGCTCCCTGCCCAGAATGTCCCACAGAATGGCAGAAGCAATGGTTATTCGCACTGATTTGAAGGTTAGAATTTGGCACTGGGTAATTCTGTTTGAAGAGTCAGTCCAAATATTGCACAATAGAGGCGATTCCAACATTCAAATGAATGGGCAGAAAATCAGAGGCTGCTTGGTTCAAATATAGCTCCCTGCCCAGAATGTCCCACAGAATGGCAGAAGCAATGGTTATTCGCAAAATAAAGGTCATTTAGGACAATGAAAAGGACCCAGTGATGTTTAATTTTCTTTCTACAAAATCTACTTCGATTGGTAGGTTAATTTTAAGATTGTGAGGCCTTGGACTCCTAGTGACCCAATGCTTATTGAGTGTAATAGGAGCTGAGTGTGTTGGACGTGAATTAGTCTGGAACATTGCAAGATGCCTTATGAAGCAGACCAGCAATGTTACTGCAGTGGATTTAGAGGAAAAACAATCTGAACATTAAGGATCGATTTTAGAAATCTGTCCAGCCAATGAGGAACCTGGCCTGGTGTTCCTCTTATCTACAATCTGCCAGCAGTGTGCGTTGGTAAGTGTTGGCCAGATAATGTTTAACCTGCAGCAGTCTGACCGCTGAGATCAATGCTGAACACTTCAATACAGTTTCTTGAATAACTTTGAGAAACTCCAAAGAGTAAGAGCTCCACAAATATGACTGGCTGCAGCCAACAATTACTTTAGTCCAGCTCCAATAACAGCACATTATTCATTTATCAACAACACTTGTTCCACAGGCATCGCTACACACATTTTCATTCTTTTGTCACCGGAGTTGACCTGGACTCGGTCTCAGTGGCTGTGATGACTGTTAACTGCCAGGTTGTTTTTGGAGCCAGCACCATTCTTCATGCCCTCATCTTCATCGTCACTCCAGTCACACTCTTCCTGGTCACTCCGATCATCTCCATCCAGCTGAAAGACAAACAACGTTGCTCTGATTTAATGGGCCAATGTGCATTTCTTTTTAATGAAGATGATATTGGATCCTGAAACTTTGCAAGGTCAGAATGATCAATCTCAGCTGAAGAACCATGAGCTTGTTTGAATAGTATGGCTGAGATTCAATTCCTGTGTTACTGACGCAGCCGAAAGCCCAGTGTTATTATTACATTATTGACACATGGCAAATTGTAATTTGCAGCAATAATCTTCCTACAGGCAGCCTGAAGAAAAAGGAGCCGCCCTGGATCTTAATTCCTTCCAGGTGTCCAGCTGGTGAATTCAAATAAAACTGCTACTCCTCCAGATCCTGAATTGGACTCCAGCCCAGATTCAGGCAGTGAAAGTCTGCTGGATCCAGTGGCTTTACTGGTCCTAGCTCATTACTAATTGAGATCCTAGTGGGTTAAGATACATTGGGCGGGATTTTCTGCGCCCGCCCACCGCCGCTAGTCAATGGACTCCTGGCTGGTGAGCCAGAAAATCCCGGTCATTATTCAGACCTTGCAGCATCGTCCAACCCAGGGGTACTTGAAGGTGACAGCAGACACATTCCTCGGTCCCCTGGTCCAGCACCAGTATGGCTCTTCTGCAGTGAGGTGTGAGCAAATTGCACAGGACTACTAAGTCTTGTCCCACGGGCCAACATTGGGTTGCCAACCCTCCAGGATTGGCCTGGAGGCTCCAGGAATAGAAGATTAGCCTCCAGGATACTGCCACGAGTAGCCTGGGGAGAAAGAAATCATTGGAGCGTTAAAAAAAAAAGTTCTCCTTTATTCTTTGAAACCTTTCCCTTATTGGTTATAAATTCATTAGGGGAAGAGAAAGAAAGCTGTTTGGCTGGGACTCCAGGATCATCCAGTTGGCTAAAGGAGGATCCAATCATTTCCCAATTGGTTTAGCAGATAGACAAAGGGGACCAGGTAGTGTGGTAGACCCTGGAGGGCATCTCCCTCAGCTCTAAATACTGGTGAGAGGGATGGCTCCCCTCGGGAGCACAGCCATAGCCAAGTCCATGGTACTACAGCTGCTTCAGCTGCACGGGGGAGGTGGACAGGAGGAGGAAGATCAGAGGGAGGGGATTCAATAGCGAGGCAAACAGACCAGTGTTTCTACAGCCGCAGACATGACTGCAGGATGCTACATAGCCTCCCTTGTACCAGAGTCAAGGATGTCATTGAACAGTGGTAGAACACTCTGAAAGGCAAACAGCCAGGGGCCATGGTCGATAGTCTGGGTCCAGTATGGGAAGGGTGTCCTGCAGTCAGCATCACTATGAAGTAGTCTGGGAAGGGTGTCCTGCAGTCAGCATCACTATGAAGCAGTCTGGGAAGGGTGTACTGCAGTCAGCATCGCTGTGAAGCAGTCTGGGAAGAATGTCCTGCAGTCAGCATCACAGTCTGCACTGGAGTGCTGCTTTGGGAGTTTGGTGAGGAGGGAATGAGGTGATCCTTTGAGTACCGTGAGTATGGTTGGGTAAGTATTTACTACTTTTATCACATAGTTTTTAAGGTATTATTTTGTGGTTCATCATTTGTAAGAGCTATATTCTGTAACAACGAGAAGCAGGAAAGAAGGGCGCTAGAGTAATTGATATTATTTGATATTAAGTATCTTCCAAAAGGTTTATTTAATTTAAAGGGGTAAGTCATGGCAGGAGAGCTCAAAGCCATGGTGTGCTCCTCCTGCTCTATGTGGGAAGCCGGGAACATTTCCAGTGCCCGAGGCCAGCATGTGTGCGGGAAGTGTCTCCAGCTGCAGCTCCTGGAAGCCCGGGTTTCGGAGCTGGAGCAGCGGCTGGGGAGACTGTGGAGCATCTGTGAGGCGGAGAATATTGTGGATAGCACGTACAGAGAGGTGGCCACATCACAGGCTAAGAGTCCATAGGCAGGAAGGGAATGGGTGACCACCAGGCAGAGCAAGAGGACTAGGCAGGCAGTGCAGGAATCTCCTCTGGCTATTCCCCTGCAAAACAGAAATACCACTTTGGATACTGTTGAGGGGAATGGCCTCTCAGGAGAAAGCAGCAACAGCCAAATTCGTTGTACCGCGGTTGGCTCTGCTGCACAGGGGAGGAGTAAAAGGTGCGGGAATGCAATAGTTATAGGGGATTCGATTGTAAGGGGAATAAATCGGCGTTTCTGTGGCCGCAAACGAGACTCCAGGATGGTGTGTTGCCTCCCTGGCGCTAGGGTCAAGGATGTCTCAGAGCGGCTACAGGACATTCTGAAGGGGGAGGGTGAACAGCCAGTGGTCGTGGTGCACATTGGTACAAACAACATAGGTAAAAAAAAGGGATGCGGTCCTAAAAGCAGAATATAGGGAGTTAGGAAGTAAATTAAAAAGTATGAACTCAAAGGTAGTGATCTCAGGATTACTACCAGCGCCACATGCTAGTCAGAATAGAAATAGCAGGATATATCGGATGAATACGTGGCTGAAGGGATGGTGTGAAGGGGAGGGTTTCAGATTTCTGGGGCTTTGGGACCGGTTCTGGGGGAGGTGGGACCAGTACAAACTGGACGGGTTACACCTGGGCAGGACCGGGACTGATGTCCTAGGGAGAATATTTGCTAGAGTGGTTGGGGAGGGTTTAAACTAAAATGGCAGGGGGATGGGAACCTATGCAAGGAGTCAGAGGAGGGGGAATCAAGGACAAGAACAAAAGCCAGAAAGGGGAATAAGAAACGTGAGAGGCAGAGAAATCAAAGGCAAGAATCAAACAGGGCCTCAGTGAAAAATAGTGGGAACGGGACAAGTAATGTTAAAAAGACAAGCCTTAAGGCTTTGTGCCTTAATGCAAGGAGCACTCGCAATAAAGTGGATGAATTAACCACGCAAATAGATGTAAACAGATATGATATAGTCAGGATTACGGAGACATGGCTCCAGGGATGGGAACTGAACATCCAGGGGTGTTCAGTATTTAGGAAGGGCAGACTAAAAGGAAAAGGTGGTGGAGTTGCATTGCTGGTTAAAGAGGAAATTAACACAATAGTGAGGAAAGATATTAGCTCCGACGATGCGGAATCTGTATGGATAAAGCTGAGAAACACTAAGGGGCAAAAAACGTTAGTGGGGTTTGTATATGGACCCCCAAACTGTAGTGGTGATGTTGGGAATGGCATTGAACAGGAAATTAGAGACGCATGTAATAAAGGAACATCTGTAATTATGGGTGACTTTAATCTGCATATAGATTAGGCAAATCAAATTAGTAACAATACCGTAGAGGAGGAATTCCTGGAGTGTATACGGGATGGTTTACTGGACCAATACATTGAGGAACCAACTAGAGAATAGGCCATCCTCAACTGGGTATTGTGTAATGAGAAAGGAATAATTGGCAATCTAGTTGTGTGGAGATGAGCGACCATAATATGATAGAATTCTTCATCAAGATGGAGAGTGATGTAGTTGATGTCTGAGACTAGGGTCCTGAATCTTAATAAAGGAAACTCCGATGGTATGAGGTGCGAGTTGGCTATGATGGATTGGGAAACGTTACTTAAAGGGATGACGGTGGATAGGCAATGGCAAACGTTCAAAGAGTGCATTGCAACAATTGTTTATTCCTGTCTGGCGCAAAAGTAAAACAGGAAAGGTGGCCAAATCATGGCTTACAAGGGAAATTAGAGATAGTATTAGATGCAAGGAAGAGGCCTACAAATTGGAAAGAAAAAACAACAGACCTGAGGATTGTTTAGAATTCAGCAAAGGAGGACCAAGGGATTGATTAAGAAGGGAAAATAGAGTACAAGAGTAAGCTTGCAGGGAACATAAAAACTAAGTGTAAAAGTTTCTATAGGTATGTGAAGAGAAAAAGATTGGTGAAGACAAATGTAGGCCCCTTACAGTCAGAAACAGGGGAATTTATAATGGGGAACAAAGAAATGGCTGACCAACTAAATACATACTTCGGTTCTGTCTTCACAAAGGAGGCCACTAATTACATACCAGAAATGTTGGGGAACACAGGGTTTAGTGAGAGGGAGGAACTGAAAGAAATCAGTATTAGTAGGGAAATGGTGTTGGGGAAATTAATGGGATTGAAGGCCGATAAATCCCCAGGGCCTGATAATCTACATCCCAGAGTACTTAAGGATGAGGGCCTAGAAATAGTGAATGCATTGGTGGTCATCTTTCGAGATTCTAAAGACTCTGGAACAGTTCCTACAGATTGGAGGGTAGCTAATGTAACCCCATTATTTAAAAAGGGAGGTAAAGGGAAAACAGGGAATTATAGACCAGTCAGCCTGACGTCAGTAGTGGGGAAAATTCTAGAGTCCATTATAAAAGATTTAATAGCTGAGCACTTGGAAAACAGCGGCAGAATCGGACAGAGTCAGCATGGATTTACAAAAGGGAAATCGTGCTTGACAAATCTACTGGAATTTTTCGAGGATGTAACTAGTAGAGTTGATGAGGGGGAGCCAGTGGATGTGGTTTATTTGGACTTTCAGAAGGCTTTCGACAAAGTCCCACATAAGAGATTAGCGTGTAAAATTAAAGCGCATGGGATTGGGGATAGTGTATTGAGATGGATAGAAAACTGGTTGGCAGACAGGAAACAAAGAGTAGGAATAAACGGGTCTTTTTCCGAATGGTAGGCAGTGACTAGTGGGGTACCGCAGGGATCGGTGCTGGGACCCCAGTTATTCACGATATATATTAATGATTTAGATGAGGGAATTAAATGTAATATCTCCAAATTTGCAGATGACACAAAGCTGGGTGGGAGGGTGAGCTGTGAGGAGGATGCAGAAATGCTTCAGTGTGATTTGGACAAGCTGAGTGAGTGGGCAAATGCATGGCAGATGCAATATAATGTGGATAAATGTGAGGTTATCCATTTTGGTAGCAAAAACAGGAAGGCAGATTATTATCTGAATGGCTATAAATTGAGAGAAGGGAATGTGCAACGAGACCTGGGTGTCCTTGTACACCAGTCGCTGAAGGTAAGCATGCAGGTGCAGCAGGCGGTAAAGAAGGCAAATGGTATGTTGGCCTTCATAGCCAGAGGATTCGAGTACAGGAGCAGGGATGTCTTGCTGCAATTATACAGGTCCTTGGTGAGACCACACCTGGAATATGGTGTACAGTTTTGGTCTCCTTATCTGATTAAGGATGTTCTTGCTATGGAGGGAGTGCAGCGGTTTACCCGACTGATTCCTGGGATGGCGGGACTGACATATGAGGAGAGATTGAGTCGGTTAGGATTATATTCGCTGGAGTTCAGAAGAATGAGGGGGGAACTCATAGAAATCTATAAAATTCTAACAGGACTAGACAGGGTAGATGCAGGAAGGATGTTCCCGATGGTGGGGGGGTCCAGAACCAGGGGTCACAGTCTGAGGATACGGGGTAGACCATTTAGGACTGAGATGAGGAGAAATTTCTTCACCCAGAGAGTAGTAAGCCTGTGGAATTCGTTACCACAGAAAGTAGTTGAGGTCAAAACATTGTATGTTTTCAAGAAGGAGTTAGATATAGCTCTTGGGGTGAAAGGGATCAAAGGATATGGGGAGAAAGCGGGAGCAGGCTATTGAGTTGGATAAAAACAAAAAGCTAAAAGCTACTGCGGATGCTGGAAATCCAAAACAAAATAAAAACAGAATTACCTGGAAAAACTCAGCAAGTCTGGCAGCATCGGTGGAGAAGAAATCAGTCAACGTTTCGAGCCCTCATGGCCCTTCAGCAGAACTGAAGCATAGTTTCAACAAGGGAGAAATATAAATTGGTTTAAGGTGGGTGGGGGGGAAGAGACACATTGAGGGTGTGGTGTATTGAGTTGGATGATCAGCCATGATCATAATAAATGGCGGAGCAGGCTCGAAGGGCCGAATGGCCTACTCCTACTCCTGCTCCTTGTTTCTATGTCTGTGTTTCTATATAGGTAGAAAAAGCATAGGGAGCAGGATAAGGTTCTGTCGGCAGAAATCAGGGAGCAAGGAAAGAAATTAAAAAGTGGGACCTCAAATATAATAATCTCTAGATTATTCCAGGCTAGTGAGTACAGCAACTGGGTGTGTGACTGGAGAGGTAGGGCAGGGGGGAGGACTTTATATTCCTGGGGCATTGGGAGCGATTTGGGGGAGGTGGGGCCTGTACCAGTTGGATGGTTACACCTCAAATGGGCCAGGGCCCAATATTGCGGCAGGGTGGTTTGCGAATGCTGCTGGGGGCGCTTTGGCAGAGGGATCAGAACCTGAGTGGATTCAGAAAGGAGAGAAGCAAAGCAGGAAATAGAAGGCAGAAAATCAGGAAGCAAGTACGGAAAACAGAGAAACCAACACCAGGAAATAGACAACAACGCAGTTGTTCAATGATTAATGCTATTTACTTCAATGCAAGGAGTCTAGCGAATAAGGCACTGATAGGCACTTGGCAGCACATCACAGCTTGTTACTGAGATGTGGCTTAAAGGAGCTCGGGAAAGGCAGCTGAACATTCCTGGTGACCGGATTTTCAGGTGGGATAAGGAGGAGGATAAAAACAGAGGCGTCACAATATTGGTTAAATAAACAATCACCGCTTTGAGGAGGGAAGATATTCCAGAAGGAGCCACAAAAGGAACTATGTGGGTTGAGCTGAAAGGGGAGCGACACTACTGGAAGTGAATCAGACCGTGACAGTCAGAGGGATTCATAGAGCAAAAATATGGAAGCAAATCTCTGGGAAATGCAGAAACAAAAGGGCTGGACTGGTGAGGGATTTCAACCCTAATATTAACCTGGATAAATTCAGGGTAAAACATATAGAGTAGGCAGAATTTCTTAATGCATTCAGGAGAATCCTTTAGCCAATACGTAACACAAGGAAAGGTGCCGGTCCGAGTTTAGTTTCAGAGAGTGAAGCCGGGGGGGTGGAAGGGGAATCAGTGTGGGAGGCTCTGTGGGGATCGGGATCGGTGGGCGCATTTTTCCAGCCCCAAGGTGGTGGATTGGGCGAGGGGGGTGGGGGGGGGGGGGTGGATTGGGAGAGGGGGGGTGGTGGATTGGGAGGGGGTGTGGTGGATTGGGAGGGGGTGTGGTGGATTGGGAGAGGGGGTGTGGTGGATTGGGAGAGGGGGGGTGGTGGATTGGGAGAAGGGGTGTGGTGGATTGGGAGAGGGGGGGTGGTGGACTGGGAGAGGGGGGGTGGTGGACTGGGAGGCGGTGTGGTGGATTGGGAGGGGGTGTGGTGGATTGGGAGAGGGGGGGTGGTGGACTGGGAGAGGGGGGGTGGTGGATTGGGAGGGGGGGGTGGTGGATTGGGAGGGGTGGGTGGTGGATTGGGTGAGGGGGCGGGGGGGGGTGGATTGGGAGAGGGGGGGTGGTGGATTGGGAGGGGGTGTGGTGGATTGGGTGAGGGGGCGGGGGGGGGTGGATTGGGAGAGGGGGGGTGGTGGATTGGGTGAGGGGGCGGGGGGGGTGGATTGGGAGAGGGGGGGTGGTGGATTGGGAGGGGGTGTGGTGGACTGGGAGAGGGGGTGTGGTGGATTGGGAGAGGGGGGGTGGTGGACTGGGAGAGGGGGGGTGGTGGACTGGGAGAGGGGGGGGTGGTGGACTGGGAGAGGGGGGGTGGTGGATTGGGAGGGGTGGGTGGTGGATTGGGAGGCGGTGTGGTGGATTGGGAGAGGGGGGTGGTGGACTGGGAGAGGGGGGGTGGTGGACTGGGAGGCGGTGTGGTGGATTGGGAGGGGGTGTGGTGGATTGGGAGAGGGGGGGTGGTGGACTGGGAGAGGGGGGGTGGTGGACTGGGAGAGGGGGGGTGGTGGATTGGCAGGGGGTGTGGTGGATTGGGAGAGGGGGGTGGTGGATTGGGAGGGGGGGTGGATTGGGAGGGGGGGTGGATTGGGAGAGGGGGGGGTGGTGGATTGGGAGAGGGGGGGTGGATTGGGAGAGGGGGGGTGGATTGGGAGGGGGGGGGTGGATTGGGAGGGGGGGGTGGATTGGGAGAGGGGTGGTGGATTGGGAGGGGGGATGGTTGATTGGGAGAGGGGGGGTGGTGGACTGGGAGAGGGGGGGTGGTGGACTGGGAGGCGGTGTGGTGGATTGGGAGGGGGTGTGGTGGATTGGGAGAGGGGGGGTGGTGGACTGGGAGAGGGGGGGTGGTGGATTGGGAGGGGGGGGTGGTGGATTGGGAGGGGTGGGTGGTGGATTGGGTGAGGGGGCGGGGGGGGGTGGATTGGGAGAGGGGGGGTGGTGGATTGGGAGGGGGTGTGGTGGATTGGGTGAGGGGGCGGGGGGGGGGTGGATTGGGAGAGGGGGGGTGGTGGATTGGGTGAGGGGGCGGGGGGGGTGGATTGGGAGAGGGGGGGTGGTGGATTGGGAGGGGGTGTGGTGGACTGGGAGAGGGGGTGTGGTGGATTGGGAGAGGGGGGGTGGTGGACTGGGAGAGGGGGGGTGGTGGACTGGGAGAGGGGGGGTGGTGGACTGGGAGAGGGGGGGTGGTGGATTGGGAGGGGTGGGTGGTGGATTGGGAGGCGGTGTGGTGGATTGGGAGAGGGGGGTGGTGGACTGGGAGAGGGGGGGTGGTGGACTGGGAGGCGGTGTGGTGGATTGGGAGGGGGTGTGGTGGATTGGGAGAGGGGGGGTGGTGGACTGGGAGAGGGGGGGTGGTGGACTGGGAGAGGGGGGGTGGTGGATTGGCAGGGGGTGTGGTGGATTGGGAGAGGGGGGTGGTGGATTGGGAGGGGGGGTGGATTGGGAGGGGGGGTGGATTGGGAGAGGGGGGGGTGGTGGATTGGGAGAGGGGGGGTGGATTGGGAGAGGGGGGGTGGATTGGGAGGGGGGGGGTGGATTGGGAGGGGGGGGGTGGATTGGGAGAGGGGTGGTGGATTGGGAGGGGGGATGGTTGATTGGGAGAGGGGGGATGGTTGATTGGGAGAGGGGGGATGGTGGATTAGGAGTGGGGGTGGTGGATTGGGAGAGGGGGGTGGTGGATTGGGAGAGGGGGGTGGTAGATTGGGAGGGGAGGGGTGGTGGATTGGGAGGGGTGGTGGATTGGGAGGGGGGGTGGATTGGGAGAGGGGGTGGTGGATTGGGATGGGGGGTGGTAGATTGGGAGGGGAGGGGTGGTGGATTGGGAGGGGTGGTGGATTGGGAGAGGTGGGGTGGTAGATTGGGAGGGGGGGGTGGATTGGGAGGGGTGGTGGATTGGGAGAGGTGGGGTGGTAGATTGGGAGGGGGGGGGTGGATTGGGAGGGGTGGTGGATTGGGAGAGGGGGCTGCCAGGAAAATATCTGGGATCCACTTCAGGATGAAATCTCGATGTTGATCCCAGCGGTGAGTTTTCCTGGGGATGGGCTGAGTTGCAGATCTGCTGCCTGCTCAGTGGAGTTGGGTAAATTAATCTGTATCAATTCGGAGACATTTTGAGTGCTGAATGGGCATATTTCCAGTGTTCACAATGGATTCCAGGGGTGACCACTGGAGCCGAGACCCCAGCCCCCGAAGGTGTTGGCTGCCCCTGCAGCTGAAATCTGGGGCATTTCCCATCTGATCAGAGAGGCCTCCCTGACTGAGCGCCCCCAAACTGAGTCCCCAAACTGCCTCAAAAGTGCCCACCTCTCCTGGTCCAACCTACGAGGCTCGAGAGCTGCCAGGCCTCTGGTTGGGCCACCAGAATCATCAGCCCACTCACCAACCATGATTGGACAGTGGCTTGGAGCTGGCCAATTAGAAGGCTTCCTCTGGGGACATCGCTGTGCCAGTCTCGCTGTTAGCAAGTGCGAGGTCAGCATGTTCATTTAGTGCCAACATTGGGGGTCCCAAAGTCCACAGTTCAGTTAAATTTAGACTTGTTCCGGATAAAGAAAAAGATCAAAAGTTTTAAATTGGAGTAAGGCCAATTTTATGAAGCTGAGATAGGATTTAGTAAAGAGTGACTGAGCAGCTATTTGGATATAAATCTGTATCAGAGCAATGGGACCCATTCAAGGAGAGAGACAGGATTCAGAAAAAATCTCTTCCCACAAAAAAGAGTGGGGCCCGAGCGCAATGAGAGTCCAGCACGAGACTCGGGCACAATGAGACCCGAGCAATGTAGTGACCTGTAAAAGTTACCAGCCAAAGGACATAAGTAGATGGAGTCAGACTTAGATAAACCAATATCCTGTGTAGACTCCAGATTTTTTGGCTTTAGGGTGTAAAATTTGGATAATGAATGTTTGGAACAAACACTAGTCTTGGAGCTCCACCTTGTGGCTACATTCACCAGCTGATCGGTGATGTTTAGAAACACTGACCAGAAAGGCTCAAGCTCCATCTCAGTTCCTTCGCCTCCGTCGCATCTGTTCTGATGATGCCACTTTCAAAAACAGTTCTTCTGACATGTCCTCCTTCTTCCTTAACCGAGGTCAACTACCGTGGGTGGAAAACAAGGCCCTCAACCGTGTCCGGCCCATCTCCCACGCATCCGCTCTCACGCCTTCTCCTCCCTCCCAGAAACATGATAGGGTCCCCCTTGTCCTCACTTATCCCCCACCAGCCTCCGCATTCAAAGGATCATCCTCTGCCATTTCCGCCAACTCCAGCATGATGCCACCACCAAACACATCATCCCTTCAACCCCCCTGGCGGCATTCCATAGGGATCGTTCCCTCCGTGACACCCTGTTCCACTCCTCCATCACCCCCTACTCCTCAACCCCCACCTACGGCACCTCCCCATGCAAACGCAAAATATGCAACACCTGCCCCATCACTTCCTCTCTCCTCACCGTCCAAGGGTCCAAACACTCCTTTCAAGTGAAGCAGCATTTCACTTGCATTTCCCCCAATTTAGTCTACTGCATTCGCTGCTCCCAATGCGGTTTCCTCTACATTGGAGAGACCAAACGCAGACTGGGTGACCGCTTCGCAGAACACCTTCGGTCTGTCCGCAAGCATGACCCAGACCTCCCTGTCGCTTGCCATTTTAACACTCCACCCTGCTCTCATGCCCACATGTCCGTCCTTGGCCTGCTGCATTGTTCCAGTGAAGCTCAACGCAAACTGGAGGAACAGCACCTCATCTTCCGACTAGGCACTTTACAGCCTTCCGGACTGAATATTGAGTTCAACAATTTTAGATCTTAAACTCCCTCCTCCATCCCCACCCCCTTTCCGTTTCTTCCCCCTCCACCTTGTTTTTTCCAAAAATTTATATAGATTTTTCTTTTCCCACCTATTTCCATTATTTTTAA
The DNA here is from genome assembly GCF_964194155.1 of Cetorhinus maximus. Lineage (NCBI taxonomy): Eukaryota > Metazoa > Chordata > Chondrichthyes > Lamniformes > Cetorhinidae > Cetorhinus > Cetorhinus maximus. The sequence continues at coordinate 36,808,505 of NC_135904.1, forward strand.
TGTATTCCACCGATCATTTATCTATACCTTTTATGCCCTTTTAGTCTTATTTCACCCCACCCCCACTAGAGCTGTCTGTACCTTGTTTGTCCTGCTATCCATTCTTAATTAGCACATTCTTTTGGATAATATCACCACCTTCAACACCTCTTTGTCCTTTTGTCTGTGACATCTTTTGGTTATCTCCACCTATCACTGTCTGCATGTCCCTACAACCACACCCCCCTTCTCTCTCCCCTCACCAGCCCCCCCCACACCTTAAACCAGCTTATATTTCACCCCTCTCCTATTTTTACTTAGTTCTGTTGAAGAGTCATACGGACTCGAAACGTTAACTGTGTCCCTCTCCGCCGATGCTGTCAGACCTGCTGAGTTTTTTCAGGTATTTTTTATTTTTTGTTTTGGATTTCCAGCATCCGCAGTTTTTTTTGTTTTTATCTCCATCTCCAGTTTGTGCGGCCTTGAGAGCCGGGCGGGGCAAGGGCCGGGCGGGGGCTGGGCCGGGCGAGGCGAGGGCCGGGTGGGGCGAGGGCCGGGCAGGGCGAGGGGCCGGGTGGGGCGGGGCGAGGACCAGGTGGGGGCAAGGGCCGGGCGGGGGCTGGGCCGGGTGGGGTCCGGTCCGGGCGGGGCGAGGGCCGGGTGGGGCGGGGGGGTCGGGCGAGGGTCAGGCAGGGATCGGGCGAGGGTCGGGCGAGGGTGAGAGTCGGGGATGCTATCTGAAAGAATGACTTTGGGAAGTGATTCTGCTTCTACATCAGGAATTTATCTCAGTAAAATGGGACGTTGTTGCCTCTCTGGTGATTAACCATGTTCACTGTTCTGACTATAACTGAATCTCATTGTATTGTCCATGAACAGGCCAGTGGTTGTTGCCCAAAATTTACATGAAGCTTATTGAAACATCTGGGGAGTCTCCAGGACCATCCGTCCGACTCCTGTGTCCCAGGTTAATGATTCTCTCGCTCAAACTGGCCTTCGCCATTTCAACTATAATTTACCCCAAAACCAACAGATTTATGATCAGAGTTTCTATAATAAAGTGACTCTCCATTGAATGCAGTGACCTGTAAAAGTTACCAGCCGGAGGACATAAGTAGACAGAGACAGACTTAGATAAACCAATATCCTGTGTAGACTCCAGTTTTTTTGGCTTTAGGGTGTAACGTTTGGATAATGAATGTTTGGGACAAACACTACTCTTGGAGCTAAAAACAAAAAGCTGCAGATGCTGGAAATCCAAAACAAAAACAGAAATACCTGGAAAAACTCAGCAGGTCTGGCAGCATCGGCGGAGAAGAATAAAGTTGACGTTTCGAGTCCTCATGGCCCTTCTGTTCTGTTGAAGGGTCATAAGGACTCGAAAGGTCAACACTAGTCTTGGAGCTCCACCCTGTGGCTACATTCACCAGCTGATCGGTGATGTTTAGAAACACTGACCAGAAACACTCAGGCTCCATCTCCAGTTTGTGCTGCTGTAACTGGTCCCAGTGGACAGCAGCAGTTAGAGTCTTACAATCTGTCATAATACATTTGGGAAAAATCAGCCAAAAATAAACCTTCTTTATTGCTGTTGTGTGACTGTACCTGTCCATAACTGGAAAGTATGTCAGTGTCAGCTCAGTGACAGCGCTTTCACCTCACAGTCAGAAGGTCCTGAGTTCAAGCTTCCGCTGCAGATACTTGAGGGGACAATGGAGGTGAATATCCAGTATGGCTACAACACAGATATCTACCCGGCTATGTGGAAAATTTCCCAGGTATGTGCTGTACATAAAAAGGACAAATCCAACCCGGCCAATTACCGCCCCATCAGTCTACTCTCCATCATCAGTAAAGTAATGGAAGGGGTCATCAACAGTGCTATCAAGCGGCACTTGCTTAGCAATAACCTGCTCACTGACACCTAGTTTGGGTTCTGCCAGAACCACTCAGCTCCTGACCTCAAACTTGGTTCAAACCTGGACAAAAGAGCTGAACTCCCAAGGTGAGGTGAGAGTGACTGCCCTTGACATCAAGGCAGCGTTTGACCGAGTGTGGCATCAAGGAGCCCTAGCAAAACTGGAGTCAATGGGAATCAAGGAGAACTCTCCGCTGGTTGGAGTCATACCTAACACAAAGGAAGATGGTTGTGGTTGTTGGAGGTCAATCATCTCAGCTCCAGGACATCACTGCAGGAGTTCCTCAGGGTAGTGTCCCCGGCCCAACCATCTTCAGCTGCTTCATCAATGACCTTCCTTCCATCATAAGGTCAGAAGTGGGGATGTTCGCTGATGGTTGCACAATGTTCAGCACCATTCACAACTCCTCAGATTCTGAAGCAGTCCATGTCCAAATGCAGCAAGACCTGGACAATATGTAGGCTTGGGCTGACAAGTGGCAAGTGCCAGGCAATAACCATCTCCAACAAGACAGAATCTAACCATCACCCCTTGATGTTCAATGGCATTCCCATCACTGAATCCCCCACTATCAACATCTTGGGGGTTACCCTTGACCAGAAACTGAACTGGACTAGCCATATAAATACTGTGGCTACAAGAGCAGGTCAGAGGCTGGGAATCGTGCGATGAGTAACTCACCTCCTGACTCCCCAAAGCCTGTCCACCATCTACAAGGCACAAGTCAGGAGTGTGATGGAATACTCCCCACTTGCCTGGATGAGTGCAGCTCCCACAACACTCAAAAGCTTGACACCATCCAGGACAAAGCAGCCCACTTGATTGGCACCACATCCACAAACATTCACTCCCTCCACCACCGACACACAGTAGCAGCAGTGTGCACCATCTACAAGATGCACTGCAGAAACTCACCAAGGCTCCTTAGACAGCACTTTCCAAACCCATGACCACTACCATCTAGAAGGACAAGGGCAGCAGATATATGGGAACACCACCACCTGGAAGGTCCCCTCCAAGCCACTCATCATCCTGACTTGGAAATATATCGCCGTTCCTTCATTGTCACTGGGTCAAAATCCTGGAACTCCCTCCCTAACAGCACTGTGGGTGTACCTACACCACATGGACTGCAGCGGTTCAAGAAGGCAGCTCAACACCACCTTCTCAAGGGCAATTAGGGATGGGCAATAAATGCTGGGCCCAGCCAGCGAAACCCACATCCCGTGGACGGATTAAAAAAATTCTGCTTTGTTGCTCTGGTGTTATTTGATCTTTCTACCCTATGAAATTACTGATGAAACATAATCCAATTACATCCCTTCTATGATGTAATTATATGGAATATCATCATGTAACCAGGCAGGAGAAAGCCTTTTAATTCTTTTGCAGAATGGAAGAGATTAGGTGCAGTTTATCTCAGTTACAAGTATTGCATCTCACACCGCCCCCCCCATATGAATTTACTGTTAACATTTCGAGTCCGTATGACTCTTCATCAGGACTAAGGAAAAATAGAAAAGAGGTGAAATATAAGCTGGTTTAAGGGGGAGTGGGACAGGTAGAGCTGGGTAGACTCGAAACGTTAACTGTATTCCTCTCCGCAGATGCTGTCAGGCCTGCTGAGTTTTTCCAGGTATTTTTGTTTTTGTTTCAGATTTCCAGCATCCGCAGTATTTTACTTTTATCTATGAGTTGAATGTTGCTGTGTTGATTTGGCACAATGTGCAGAACATGTTAATGAGGGGGCGGAGACAGTGTTATAAACAATTAATGGGATATTTTCCTGTCAAATTAATGATATTGTACAAAGCTGACGTAAAGTTTGTACTCGCTGGTTTGTTCAACCATCAATGTGGCATCACCTATAGGCTACACACAAACTAACATTGCATTATATCATTGCTGCTCTTAATATTAATGAGCCATACTGCATATATAACTGGACGATATTTGTAACCAAATGCTAACAATGGGTGTTATCATTTTACTAGGGGCTTCCTGTGATTAGTGAATCTTAAAGGGGGAAATATATCAGGCATGATTGAGGGGGAGGGTTAAGGGGCCCAGGATTTCTCTCCCTGGCCCTGCCTGACACTGAAGGGCCACCTGGCCCAGGTACCTGTGAAAATTCAGAAGCAGAGCGGAGGAAAATCTGGGAAGCGAAGTTAAAACAGCTTTAACCAAGTAACGTGGGCCAATGCCAGGGGGATTACAGACTCCAGACTGAACAGGAGACTGTGTAGTTCGTGGCCTCCAGCCTTACCAGAGGTAAACCTGGCAGAGACAGGCAGGTGATGGGATTCAGAGTTTCGTTTCGCTGTTGGTGAAACCCAGTTGGGAAATTTAATCAGCAATCTTTACAATACCAGCCACAGAGGGAGTGGAAATTTAAATCATGTAAAAATAACTCTTGGGAAGCTAAATTGAACAGCCCCTGAAATTGAACACAGGAATTGTGTTGCATGATTAATCTACGACCATTCAAAGTAATGCAGGCAGCAGACAAACCTCGTGTGACCTGCTAATTATAATAGTGACCTGTTGTCCAGTGCAGGACAGGCAGGTGAGTGGCTGCAGGGTGTCCAAGTTCACGCAAGCCTAGCGGCACTTAAAGCTAACCTGTACTACGTAAAGCCATTCTACATCTCTTAAAAGGTGGGGTGTGTTCTGGCTGTAGGAAGAACCAACACTAATGGTGCACTAGGCCAGAGAACATGGCCCAGGATTCTCAGGTGTTGTGCTGGATGCCTGGAGTAGAGAGGTCCTCTTCCCTCCGGGGTCTAGGAGACCCTTCAGACCAGCAGTGAAAAGGCAGCGGGAGCAGGTGGTATTTGCAGTCAAAATCAACAATGCAGCCCCAAGGACCAGGATGCAGTGCAGAGAGAAGTTTAATGACCCCACACAAGTGATCAGGTCAGTGAATGCGTCTTCAAATGCCGTATCCTACCCGAGCCTCTCACACTGCTCCATTCACAGCCCCTCCCCTTCACTCACCCACCCACAGTCTATATTAACCATGACTCAGACCTCACATTTGTGGCCTCACCTCCCTCTCACACCCCTAGCACACGCTCAGAACTCTCAACTTGCGCACATTGCTTGCTGGTCACTGCATCTCCCTCTTACACTGCAGCCCAAGGGCGCCTGCTATGACAGCAGCAAAGACTGGGAGTAAGTGTGTTCCCAGAGACCTCACAGAGCCAGCCAGAGCCTTCCCAATTTGCAGCACTGTCTCCTACAGTTTGCAGCAACTAATCGGGGCTCAACACAACTCTGCGTGGGGGGGATTTCTGTTCACAGTCCAGACTCTGTGTGGGGGGGGTTTTATCACATTTCTATTCTTATCTCATTCCCGGGGCTGATGAGCAAATTTCCGAAAGAAAGATGAATTTCTGAAAAACTTATGTGTATGTAGAAAAGAAACAACTTTCTGAACAAAAATAAAACAAATTCAAAGCAATAAATTGATACTTTAAACAAAGAGTAATTAATAAAGATAACCATTAGAATGTGAGGGGGTCAGAGTGTGTCTGCCTGACTCCCAGTCTCACCCATCTCCAAACCACAGTGTGAGTGAATATCTTCTGCTGTGTGGGGATGACAGAGAAAGAGAATTCTGAGACTGGGAGCCAGACACACAGGTTTGCTTGCTCTCCCCCTCTCTAATCTTGCACAGTCTCGCTCTCTTGCATTCACACACAGTCTTTCTCTCTCTCGCTCAGTCTCTGTCTCTCTCTCTCACACACTGTCTCCCTTTTGCTCTCTCGCACTCGCACATTATCCCTCTCTCTCTCTCTCTCTCGCACTTGCACACAGTCTCTCTCCCTCTCTCTCGCTCACACACAGTCTCTATCCCTCTCTCTCTCTCTCGCACTTGCACACAGTCTCTCTCTCTCTCTCGCTCGCACACAGTCTCTCTCTCTCTCTCGCACTTGCACACAGTGTCTCTCTCTCACAGACACACACCAGCCTTTTCCCTGCCCCTCCCTGGGGCTCCACAGCCTCTTGGCACTGGGCCCCCGCAGCTTCTTCTCCCCGTGGGGCCCTGTCAGCCTCTCCTTCCCTCATACCCCTGGCAGGCACCACCATTAGTCTGTGTGGTTTCTCCAACCACAGGCTGTTTCTCTCCCACATTGGCTCATTAGTGAGCTTATTGGCAGCAACTCAGCAGCAAACCCAGGACAGGGGTGGCCTACAAATGAAGAAGCAAATCCTCGCAGAATCTTCAACTTCACTTTCCTGTCTGACCAGCGGTTTGAAGAGTGGCTCCAGGGACCACAATCTGGACAGGCCTGAGGCAGACCCTCCACACACACAATATTTCCACAAACTCAGCTAGTGCCAGCTGAAGGTTATAAGCAACTAATCTGTAAGCTGTTGGCAATTCCTTTAACTAATTTTGTTGGGGGGGTTCTCCAGGCTGTTGAAAGTACGTTGAGCTCTGTATCTTAAGACAGGACATTAACTAGAATGCTGAGCTCCAACATGGCAGGCCGACTGTTAAATCAGCACTCGATGTTGTCTGACATCATGGTCTGTCCATTCGGCATTCTCCCAGCGCACACACGTGTGTTACACAGTGTTTCACACAGTGTTTCACTGCTCAGTCACAATCAGCACGGGCCATGTTTTTAAAAGTGTATTTGTTCATTCATGGGATGACTAGGCCGGCATTTATTGCCCAATGGCGGTATAGTACCAAGTCAGGATGGTGTGTGACTTAGAGGGGAACTTGCAGGTGGTGGTGTTCCCATGTGTCTGCTGCCCTTGTCCTTCTAGATGGTGGTGGTCACGGGTTTAGAAAGTGCTGTCTAAGGAGCCTTGATAAATTCCTGCAGTGCATCTTGTAGATGGTACACACTGCTGCTACTGTGAGTTGGTGGTAGAGGGAGTGAATGTTTGTGGATGTGGTGCTAATCAAGTGGGCTGCTTTGTCCTGGATGGTGTTGAGCTTCTTGAGTGTTGTGGGAGCTGCACTCATCCAGGCAAGTGGAGAGTATCCCATCACACTCCTGACTTGTGCCTTGTAGATGGTGGACAGGCTCTGGGGAGTCAGGAGGTGAGTTACTCGGCACAGGATTCCCAGCCTCTGACCTGCTCTTGTAGCCACAGTATTTATATGGCTAGTCCAGTTCAGTTTCTGGTCAATGGTAACCCCGGGATGTTGATAGTGGGGGATTCAGCGATGGTAATGCCATTGAATATCATGGGGAGACAGTTAGATATGGGAGAGGCGATGGCGTAGTGGTATTGTCACTGGGCTGGTAATCCAGAGTCCCGGGGTAATGCTCTGGGGACCTGGGTTCAAATCTCACCACAGGAGATGGTGAAATTTGAATTCAATAAAAATCTGGGATTAATCTGGTGATGCTGATTGACATAAAAACCCACCTGGGAAGATCTGCTGCCCCTACCTGGGCTGGGTTATATGTGACTCCAGACCCACAGCAATGTGGTTGACTCTTAAATGCCCTCTGAAGAGGGCAATCAGGGATGGGCAATAAATATTGGCCTAGCCAGCGACATCCACATCCCATGAACAGGTTTTTTTTAAAAACCTCTCATTCCCTGACACTTGTATCGCGCGTGTTACTTGCCACTTGTCAGCCCCAGCCTGAGTGTTGTTTAGGTCTTGCTGCATATGGGCACAGGCTGCTTCAGTATCTGAGGAGTCGCGAATGGAGCTGAACATTGTGCAATCATCAGCGAACATCCCCACTTCTGACCTTATGATGAAAGGAAGGTCACTGTTGAAGCAGCTGAAGATGGTTGGGCCGAGGACACTACCCTGAGGAACTCCTGCAGTGATGTCCTGGAACTGAGATGGTTGAGGTGTCTAGAATATGGGGAATCAGTCCGGATACCGTTTCGAACCCATGGTGCCAAAACTACCAGTGCCATGAAGCCAAATTTTGCAGTCTTGGTGTCTAATTTACATCTTTCCAGAAAACCCATCAAGGTTGCTACAATGTGGCAGGATATTTGGTCAAATATTACATAACCATAATTAATCTTTAAGCATCCTTCAGGAAAGTCAAACAACGAGGACTATCAATAATTTATTACATTAGCAGAAATGACAACACAAAGTCTACAGCAAGCATTCCCAGGGGTTTGACACAGAGATGCCACCTGTCTTGCTGGGTCTATTTGTCATTCTCTGTAATACTCTCTCACTCTCTACGTGTCTCTCTTGCTCATCTTCACCATCTCATTGTCTGTCATTCACTCTCATTCTCACTGCCTCTCTATGGTCTCTGACTCTCTCCCTCATTGTCACTCTCTCTCTTTCACATTCTCTTTGTGTCTTTCTCATGGAATCTTTGTCATTGTCTCTCTCTCATTCTCTGTCCCTATCCCTCTCATTGTCTCTCTTCCTCTCTGATTATCTCTCTGTGTCTGTCCTTCTCATTTTCTCTGGGAATCTCACCCTCATTCTGTCTCTGTATCATGGAAACACCACCATCCGTAAGTTCCCCTCCAAGCCACACACCATCCTGACTTGGAAATATATCGCCGTTCCCTCACAGTCGCTGGGTCAAAATCCTGGAACTCCCTCCCTAACAGCACTGTGGGTGTACCTACACCACATGGAACTGCAGCGGTTCAAGAAAGATAGCTCACCACCACCTTCTCAAGGGCAATTAGGGATGGACAATAAATGCTGGCCTAGCCAGTGAAGCCCACATCCCGTGAAAGAATAAAACAAAATGTCTGTCTTGCTAGAATTGCCTGCAACCCAAGAACAAAGAAAATAAAAATAATTTTCTACACTTGTTTTCTGTCCTTCACCTTCTCACATCTTATCAGCATCTCTGTCACATTCCTCTCACTATCTCGATTCTCTGCAACTCAAACAGAATGCAGAAACTGGACAATGCAAGACTTGCACAATGTCTGGCACTAGTGTAATTTCTTAAGACCTGTCTTGCTGCAGACCAGCGAGTTTATAAAGTCCCAGAAAGATCACACCCAGGCTACATTAAATTTGGAAGATATTCCTCCCACCATAATTACTCAGCTGGGAAATCAGATCTTTAAAATGTACAGAGCTTTTAACTCAACCTCGGTGAGTTGCAGCAAATGATTTGAAGCAGAGATTGTCAACATACAACGTTTGTCATTAAAATTTCATCTGTTCTAATTTTCTGAGAAGCTATAAGTAAAGAGAATTACTGGAGGATGAATTGAAATATTTTGTGTAAACTGGGAAGGTTTTCTAACAGATAAACTTACTGCAAGTTGATAATACAAACTTTGACACATTCAGTCCTTGTCACAGCTCCTTGTCAAATTGGGTCCAACCTTTCTTTTCCTCTGTTTCTTCCCCTCATCTGTCCGGATCGAAAGATTGACTGGCAATCAGTTGGTTAAGCCTACGGTAGAAGATGGCAACCAGGAGATAAGAGGATAGGTGAGGCTGTGGGAGGGTCAGACTGGCAATTGGGAGGGAATGGGATCCAGGAGAACCCAATGGGTTGAAAGTGGGGGGGACATAGGATTGGGGCCATGGGGAAACAGCCAAGCCCTTCCTGGCCCACATGCAGTGCTATAAAAACATTACCCTGCTCGAGGTGGCAACTCCCACTTCCGTTTCACAGCTGGGTCCTAAGAAACACAGCCTGTGACCGTTACATTTAAATCAGGTTCTAACTGCACTGTGGGAGGCTAATCTAAATATTACAATAAAGTGTTGAACCTCGAGAGCAGGAAACTGGCATTGCTTCACAATCCTCCCTCCTGAAAATGGTGGCAGGCGTGTACACAATGGGCTGGGGGAATGTTACATGATTTCTTCATTTTCAACCACCCCCGGACTCTCCTGCCCATTGCTGGGAGGTTAGAATATACCCCTCTCACACCCACCATAAAAACACAAATAGCAATATGTTGCCTCAGATCCAGGGTTGCATATAGTCTGCAGGCTGCAGTTTGGATAACTTCCATTTTATTGGGCTAAATGCAGCCATAATCCTGCAATTGTGTGGAACAACCGAAGATAATCATCCTAGTTTGCTAATTTTATTTTGGGTTCAGTTCCAGGTTTTCTCTGCTGGAGAATGATGATGCTGCTTTCTTCATTTTCTCTTTGGTGTCTGTTGTGGGATGTTTGGTGTTTACAGTGTTGTGGGTGATTCTTCAGCATTGTGTTTACACGAGTGACATCACCTACCACCATCTAACCACATCCTTCAATCTCTCCTTTCTCTAAAAACAGGTTGAGTTATCTCTAGACTTATTGCCAAAATGAAGCAGATAGTTGGGCCTAGGACACTACCCTGAGGAACTCCTGCAGTGATGTCCTGGGACTGAGATAATTGATTTCCAACAACCACAATCATTTTCCTTTGTGCTAGGTGTGACTCCAACCAGCGGAGAGTTTCCCCCTGATTCCCATCGACTCCAGTTTTGCTAGGGCTTCTTGATGCCACACTCGGTCAAATGCTGCCTTGATGTCAGGGCAGCCACTCTCACCTCACCTAATTCAACTCCCTTATCTATGTTTGAACCAAGGCTGTAATGAAGTCAGGAGCTGAGTGACCCTGGCAGAACCCAAAGTGAGCATCAGTGAGCAGGTTATTGCTAAGCAAGTGCCGCTTGATAGCACTGTTGATGACCCCTTCCATTACTTTACTGATGATTGAGAGTAGACTGATGGGGCGGTAATTGGCCGGGTTGGATTTGTCTGAGTTTTTGTTTACAGGACATACCTGGGCAATTTTCCACAATGCCTGGTAGATGCCAGTGTTGTAGCTATACTGGAACAGCTTGGCTAGTGGTGCAGCAAGCTCTGGAGCACAAGTCTTCATCACTATTGCTGGAATGTTGTCATACAGTATCCAGTTTACAGTATCCAGTTTACAGTATCCAGTGCCTTCAGCCGTTTCTTGTTATCACATGGAGTGAAGCAAATTGGCTGAAGACTGGCATCTGTGATGCTGAGGACCTCAGTAAGGGGCCAAGATGGATCATCCACTTGATGTTTCTGGCTGAAGATTGTTGCAAGTGCTTCAGCCTCATCTTCTGCACTGGTGTGCTGGGCTCCTCCATCATTGAGGATAGGGATATTTGTGGAGCCTCCTCCTCCAGTGAGTTGTTTAATTGTCCACCACCATTCATGACTGGATGTGGCAGGACTGCAGAGCTTAGATCTGATCCGTTGGTTGTGGGATCAGTTGGCTCTCTCTCTATCGTATGCTGATTCCACTGTTCAGCATGCAAGTAATCCCATGTTGTAGCTTCAGCAGGTTGACAGCATATTTTTTGGTGTTCCCTGTTGTTGCTCCTGGCATGCCCTCCAATACCTCATTGAATCCCCAGATTGATGGTAATGGTGGGGTGGGGGTCTGCCAGTCCATAAGCTTACACATTGTGGTTGAATACAAATCTATTTCCACAGATGGCCCACAGAGCCTCACGGAAGCCCAATTTTGAGTCACTCGATCTGTTTGAAATCGATCCCATTTAGTACAGTGGTAGTGCCACACAACACAATGGAGGGTATCCTCGTGTGAAGAAGGGACTTTGTCTCCACAAGGTAATCACTCCTACCAACAATGTCACGGGGAAATGCTTCTTCAACTAGTAAATTGGTGAGAATGAGGTCAAGTAGGTTTTACCTTCTTGTTAGTTCCCTCACCACCTGCCACACACCCAGTTAAGAGTGAATGATGTTGCTGCGGGTCTGGGTTCACACACAGGCCAGGCCAGGTAAGGACCTCAGTGTGATGCAGTGCTTTCTGACATCACTCCTAAACAGCTTAGCTTTAATTTTAAGGTAAATCCCCTTCTTTTGGATTCCCCCACAAAGAAAATAATTTATCTTTATCTGCACTTTAATCATCTTATACATTTCAGTTTTATCACCCTTAATCTTTTATGTTCAAGTGAATTGAACCTTTCCTCAATTTAACTCATTTTGCCCTGAAACTATTCTGGAGAATCTCTGCTGTTCCTCCTCAAAGGCCAACCCGCCCTTCCTGAAAAATGGTGCCCAGAACTGACTGCGATTATCCGGAGCTCCTTACACCTCGAACATGACATCAATTATTTCATATTTCACTCATACAGTAACAAACAAGTGAGGCTGGGAGCAGAGCGGAGAGAGGGTGAGGCTGGGAGTGGAGTGGTCAGAATGTAGTGAGGCCGGAAGCGGTCAGAGGGTTCGAGGCTGGGCACGGAGCGGTCAGAGAGAGTGGGGCTGGGAGTGGAGTGGTCAGAGTGAGTGAGGCTGGGAGCGGAGTGGTTAGAGTGAGTGAGGCTGGGAGCGGAGTGGTCAGAGAGAGTGAGGCTGGGAGCGGTCAGAGTGAGTGAGGCTGGGAGCGGAGTGGTCAGAGAGAGTGAGGCTGGGAGCGGTCAGAGTGAGTGAGGCTGGGAGCGGAGTGGTCAGAGAGAGTGAGGCTGGGAGCGGAGTGGTCAGAGTGAGTGAGGCTGGGAGCGGAGTGGTCAGAGTGAGTGAGGCTGGGAGCGGAGTGGTCAGAGAGAGTGAGGCTGGGAGCGGTCAGGGAGAGTGAGGCCAGGAATGGAGTAGTCAGAGTGAGTGAGGCTGGGAGCGGAGTGGTCAGAGAGAGTGAGGCTGGGAGCGGAGTGGTCAGAGAGAGTGAGGCTGGGAGCAGAGTGGTCAGAGAGAGTGAGGCTGGGAGCAGAGCGGTGTAGAGAGAGTGAGGCCAGGAGTGGAACGGTCAGAGAGATTGAATCCAGTAACAGAGTGGTCAGAGAGAGAGGCAGGGAGTGGTCAGAGAGCAGGAGCAGAGCGGTCAGAGAGAGCGAGGCTGGGAGTGGAGCGGTTAGAGAGAGTGATAGCAATACCCACAAGAGAAGGGCAATTCTGGGCTTAGTTTTAGGGCATGAAGCTGGGCAGATGGAAGGGGTATGAATGGGAGAGTGTTTTGGTGGAAGGGGTATGAATGGGAGAGTGTTTTGGTGGAAGGGGTATGAATGGGAGTGTGTTTTGGTGGAAGGGGTATGAATGGGAGAGTGTTTTGGTGGAAGGGGTATGAATGGGAGAGTGTTTTGGTGGAAGGGGCATGAATGGGAGAGTGTTTTGGTGGAAGGGGTATGAATGGGAGAGTGTTTTGGTGTTTATGAATGGGAGAGTGTTTTGGTGTTTATGAATGGGAGAGTGTTTTGGTGTTTATGAATGGGAGAGTGTTTTGGTGGAAGGGGTATGAATGGGAGAGTGTTTTGGTGGAAGGGGTATGAATGGGAGAGTGTTTTGGTGGTTATGAATGGGAGAGTGTTTTGGTGGAAGGGGTATGAATGGGAGAGTATTTTGGTGTTTATGAATGGGAGAGTGTTTTGGTGGTTATGAATGGGAGAGTGTTTTGGTGTTTATGAATGGGAGAGTGTTTTGGTGTTTATGAATGGGAGAGTGTTTTGGTGGAAGGGGTATGAATGGGAGAGTGTTTTGGTGGAAGGGGTATGAACGGGAGAGTGTTTTGGTGGTTATGAATGGGAGAGTGTTTTGGTGGAAGGGGTGTGAATGGGAGAGTATTTTGGTGTTTATGAATGGGAGAGTGTTTTGGTGGTTATGAATGGGAGAGTGTTTTGGTGGAAGGGGTATGAATGGGAGAGTGTTTTGGTGGTTATGAATGGGAGAGTATTTTGGTGTTTATGAATGGGAGAGTATTTTGGTGTTTATGAATGGGAGAGTGTTTTGGTGGTTATGAATGGGAGAGTATTTTGGTGTTTATGAATGGGAGAGTATTTTGGTGTTTATGAATGGGAGAGTGTTTTGGTGGTTATGAATGGGAGAGTGTTTTGGTGGAAGGGGTATGAATGGGAGAGTGTTTTGGTGGTTATGAATGGGAGAGTGTTTTGGTGGTTATGAATGGGAGAGTGTTTTGGTGGTTATGAATGGGAGAGTGTTTTGGTGGTTATGAATGGGAGAGTGTTTTGGTGGTTATGAATGGGAGAGTGTTTTGGTGGTTATGAATGGGAGAGTGTTTTGGTGGTAGTGATCATAATTCAATCATATTTAGTGCAGTTTTTTTTATTTGCTCACGGGATGTGGGTGTTGCTGGCTGGGCCAGAATTTATTATCCATCCCTAATTGCCCTTGAGAAGGTGGTGGTGAGCTGTTATGGAAAAAGATACAGATGGGCCAAGTGTAAAAGTTATAAATTAGCAAGGCCAATTTTACTAAGCTGAGATGTGTTTTGAGCTGGTGAAGGCTAAATGGGGAGGCGGTGGTATTGTGGTATTGTCACTGAGCTCGTATTCCAGAGACCCAGGGTAATTCTCTGTCGACTTGGGTTTCAATCCCAGATGGTGAAATTTGAATGCAATAAAAATCTGGAAGTAAAAGTTTAATGATGACCATGAAACCATTGTCAATTGTCGTAAAAACCCATCTGGTTCACTAATGTCCTTTAGGGAAGGAAATCTGCCATCCTTACCTGGTCTGGTCTACATGTGACTCCAGTCCCACAGCAATGTGGTTGACTCTTAAAGGCAATGTGAACAAGGGCAATGAGGGGTGGGCAATAAATGCTGGCCTAGCCTGAACGAATATTAAAAAAGTGGAAGGTAAATCAATGTCAGAGTAGTGAGAAATTTTTAAGGAATAGTCAGAGAGGGTTTAAAGCAAATATATTCCCAGAAAGAAAAACAGCAGGATTTACAAATTCAGACCCCCCGCCAGATGTCAGGGTCGTGGAGGCTACAGATAAATCATCAAAGAAAGCTTTCCAGATGTGAAGATTCAAAATTGCAGAAAGCCTAGATAGGCATAGAAAATGCAGGGGTGAAATTAGGAAAGCATAGAAGAGCAGGAAAATGTATCGGTAATTGGAATCAAGGAATACCCAAAGATGTTTTATAAAAAAACACAAAGAGTAGGAAAGAGTAGGATCAATTAGAGACCAAAAAAGTAACGTGTGTATGAGGAGGAGGAAATTGTGAGCGTGGTTCTTCATGAAAATGTTGTGCCTGTTTGGACAAAAGAGACAGAGGAAGCAGACACTGTGGTTGAGGAGGAGTGTGAAATATTGGATAAGAGAAACATAGTGAGGGAGGAAATATTAAAGTGTTTAATATCTTTGAAAGTGGATAAATTACAAGGCCTGGATGATATATATCCCAGGTTACCAAAGGAAGCAAGGGAAGAAATAGCTGAAGTTCTGACCCTCATTTCTCATCCTCTTTGTGGTGCCGGAGGACTGGAGGAGGGTGAACATTGCACTGTTATTTAAAAGGAGGAAGGGATAGACCAAGTAATCACAGGCTAGTTAGTCTAACTTCAGTGGTGGAAAAATTATTGGAAAATTTTCTGAGACATGGTGTAAACCATCATTGCGAGAGGCCCAGATTAATCAAAGGCAATCCGAATGGATTTGTTAAAGGAAGGTCGTATCTGACTAAATGGCCTCTTTATGTGTTGTAAATCTTTCTAGGGCCAGCATTCTACAAGCTTTTCAAATTATTTTTTGTATTCCTCTTGTTCTGTGGTGTAAACTGAGTGAGGTCCATGTAGGGAGGGGCTTCCTGCTCTTGATTTGGGTATACGTGTCAGTCAGAGCTGCGCTGGCTCCCAGTGAGTGTGCCGTGACACAGCCAGTCTCAAACTTGAGCACTCACTAAAGTGGGAAGATGGTCTCCAATGCACGGGGTCAGATTCCCAGCTCCAAATGGAGGCAGGAATCAGGGCGCAAAGTGCTGCACTTCAATTATTTTTTTTGCTGGAAAAGTAATTTTCCTGCACCTTCCCGACCCCACACTGTCTTTGTGCATCCTTTCTGTGGGTCAGGAAGGCCTTGGGTATAAAAGGCACACACACACGCACCTCTTCTGAGGTTGGAATCCCCATTGTGAGGGCCACAGGAAAATTGTATTTCCTCCCACATAACTATTTTTGTGTGCCAGTGTTTGTAAGCCCTAAAAACACTCACGTCCTTGGAGAGCTCATAGCCACTGGGGGAAGCTTGCTAAGGGGTGGGGAACGTTCTGAAAGGTAAGTGTAAAATGCTTTGACATCTTCAAATGTCACTATTAGATGCTGTACTGCAATGTAGATGTGATTCATCAGAGGGATCTGTCCTCCAAAGCTGACCCTTTCATTGACCAACATTGTGTTATTGTTGTCATGCATGACAGGACTTTTCAATTGTCAAAAATGCCACAATGCATTAAAAATGTAAAAAAAAGTCCCGTCAGCCTCTGCTGTCATGTTTTGTGTTGTGATTTAAATTTACTGACAGCTCAAGCTGTTAGAAATACCCGGCTTTTGAAAGTTGAAAAAATCTCTGCATCTGCTCCCCTCTCTTGATTGACAGGCACTCTGCTTTGAAATGGAAATGGGACACCATTCTGTTCTGTCAGTTTTCAACAATGTAGATGGAAGCTTTTGTTATGACAGCTGTGGCCATTGTGAATGCTTGGCAGAGTTTCAAAAGCTTACGATGGCTTCTGCTTAGCAGGTGGTCTATTCATTGAAGAACATTTGTCAGTTTTAAGAGGCTGTAATAATAGAATATGCCTTTGATGCGGTTTCTTGTTTGTTTACAAACCTAATAGGCATTTAAAGGATTACATTTTATTATACATTGGAGTAGGTTTTTTCTCTTTCCAGTATCAATAATAGTGTGTTTGAATTTAGGGTTTTATTAGATTGTTAGAGGTTTTTTATTTCCAATTATTTTGAAATAATTACTATTGCATGGCCCCTGAGGATTATACATAGTGGATATTAAATAAGCGGCTATGGGGGATACATGAGGGGCATGGATGTTGCATGTGGTGGTATCAGGGTTCCAAGGGGGCATGGAAGATCTAAGGTGGTATGGGAGTGGGTGGGGAGTGAGAGATTAGGATGAGGGAATCTTTAAACAATGTTGGGAGCTGGGCTGCTGGGCTGGAGAACCAAGACGGGCCTTTTAACTGGTCCACCTCCACACTCACAATTCTCACGTACTTCATCGTGGCCCAGAAAATGTACTGTGATCCTGAACCCTCTGTGAAAAGACAGGCATCCCAGGCAAAGTCGCACATTGGTCGGAGGTGCAAATGTGCACAGATCGGGTTGACATGTAACTCATCAGTTCTGGTACGTTGCTCCTCATTAGTGTGATTAAGTCAGAACCTGCACTATAAATTCCCTCAAAGTAGTCGAAATGATCCTTTAGTTAAATGAACCACTCAGAGAGGATTTGTACTGCAGGCTATCACTACATCACCTTAATAACCTTATTGGCTCATTACATACTTTCCACTTCAGTAGGAACTGTTTGCACATGTTAGCTTATATTTTAAAAGCTCACAGCTTAACACGGCTTTAAAAAGAACACAAGAATTCCTGCACAAATCAGCCCAATGGATCAGGGGCCACTCTATATAAAGGCTGTGTGATTGTACCTCAGCCCTGCTCACTTCACAGACCAGATGGGTCACACTTCAAGAACCTTCTCTTCCTTTGGGTAGTTCAGCCTCTTTCATCCCTCCCACCTCTCACTTAAAATCCTTGACACGTATAACCTCCATGCCCAAAACCAATTTGCCAATCAAGATCTCAGCCCTCCTCTCTTCCTTAGCCACCGCACTGGGCAACTGCATGTCCTCTTCAACCCAACTCCGCAGACCATCTGCTTTTCTAGCCCGGCTTTAATATCACCTCCGTATAAACGCCCCATCCACAGCTGTACTGACAACCTCACCGTCTCCTCAAAATCATTTCAGAAATAATTGAATGCTGCACTGAGGGGACTTGAGAAACTTCCTGGACAGATGAACTAAAATAGGTTAAATAGCTTTCCTCATCTAAAACTCTTAGTGAACTCTTGTGATCCAGATACTCTCTGGCCATCTGATTATTTCCTCAACTCCTTCTCTGTACTTCCAACCTATCTCCCCTCACTGATTCCCTCGACAGAAGGCTGCATCACCACTGCACCAACCCCACTACACCAACCCCACTGCACCAACCCCACTGCACCAACCGCCAATTAATTCCCCTTAATTCCTGCTCCATCCCTCCTGATGGACCCTACATGGATTTTAACAAAGCTTTTAACAAACACTTGCAATCCTAACCAATGAATCCTTTATGTCTGTTCAACTGGTCACTGGTAGGAGAGTTGGTTAACTACAGTGCTAACCAGCAAAACTGTGTGGAGCCTCTTTAATGAGCACCAGGAGTGAATTTAATTGGTGATTAAAGACTGAATCATCCTCAGGAGCACACTTAACTCCTTTATCAAGATGGTGACTTGCATTGATGGGCTAATCAGGTGTTGTAGCTTCAGGACCCTACTTAGGTCACATCAGAGACACTCATAGTGCTTGTGCTACTGTTATTACAGTGGGAAAAATAGCTCCCCGTGAATCACTGAATAACTCCCCTTCAAATATTTATCCAATTCTCTTTTGAAAATTACTACTGAATCTACTTTCACCACTCTCCTAGGCAGTCCATTCCAGATCATGGTGCATAAAATTAAAACTCTCATCTCCTACTGGTTCTTTTGCCAATTATCTTCAGTTTGTGTTCTCTGGTTACTGAGTTACCTGTCACTTCTAAAGTGTGTCAATGGCTATAGAACGCTTTCAGAAATCCTGATCTGCGCCCATAGTCAAGCTGCTCCAATACAGCTACAACACTGGCATTTACCCAGCTATGTGGAAAATTGCCCAGGTATGTCCTGTATACAAAAAGCAGAACAAATCAAACCCGGCCAATTACCGCCCCATCAGTCTGCTTTCAATTCTTGTAAAGCGATGGAAGGGGTCTTCAACAGTGCTATCAAGCAGCAGTTCCTTAGCAATAACCTGCTCACTGACACTCAGTTTGGGTTCCACCAGGGCCACTCAGCTCCTGACTTCATCACAGCCTTGGTTAAAATGTGGACAAAAGAGCTGAACTCCCGAGGTGAGGGGAGACTGACTGCCCTTGACATCAAGGCAGCATTTGACCGAGTGTGGCATCAAGGAGCCCTAGCAAAACTGGAGTCAATGGGAATCAGGGGGAAACTGTCCATTGGTTGGAGTCATACCTAGCATTAAGTAAAATTATTGTGGTTGTTGGAGATCAATTATCTCAGCTCCAGGACATCACTGCAGGAGTTCCTCAGGGTTGTGTCCTAGGCCCAACCATCTTCAGCTACTTCATCAATGACCTTCCTTCCATCATAAGGTCAGAAGTGGGGATGTTCGCTGATGATTGCACAATGTTCAGCACCATTCGCGACTCCTCAGATTCTGAAGCAGCTCATGTCTAAATGCAGCAAGACCTGGACAATATCCAGGCTTGGGCTGACTAGTAGCAAGTAACATTCACGCCACACAATTGCCAGGCAATGACCATCCCTAGAGAGAATCTAACCATTTCCCCATGATATTCAATGGCATTACCATCACTGAATCCCCCACTATCAACATCCTGGGGATTACCATTGACCAGAAACTGAACTGGACTAGCCATATAAATACTGTGGCTACAAGAGCAGGTCAGAGGCTAGGAATCCTGCAGCAAGTAACTCACCTCCTGACTCCCCAAAGCCTGTCCACCATCTACAAGGAACAAGTTAGGAGTATAATAGAATACTCTCCACTTGCCTGGATGAGTGCAGCTCCAACAACAGTGAAGAAGCTCAACACCATCCAGGACAAAGCAGCCCGCTTGATTGGCAGCCCATCCACAAACATTCACTCCTTCCATCACCGACTCACAGTAGCAACAGTCTGTACAAGATACACTGCAGAAACTCACCAAGGCTGCTTTGACAGCACCTTCCAAACCCACGACCACTACCATCTAGAAGGACAAGGGCAGCAGACACATGGGAACACCACCACCTGGAAGTTCCCCTCCAAGTCCCTCACCATCCTGACTTGGAAATATATCGCCATTCCTTCACTGTCGCTGGGCCAAAATCCTGGAACTCCCTCTCTAATAGCACGGTGGGTGTACCTACTGCAGCGGTTCAAGAAAACAGCCCACCACCACCTTCTCAAGGGCAATTAGGGATGTGGGCATCGCCTAGCCATGAATGAATAAAAGTCACAAAAGGCACTAAATAAATGCAAATACCGTTAATATGTTCCATTCTGATGAAAGGTCGTGATCTGAAATGTTAACTCTACTTCTCACTCCACAGATGCCGCCCGACCTGCTGTGTATTTCCAGCAATTTCTGTTTATATTTCAGGTTTCCACCATCTGCAGCATTAAGTTTTTGTTAAAAATGAGAAAGTTGCCTGGCAAACCAGAAATTGGCCCAAATCCATGGAACTGTACCCCAGATAGGATCAGTATCTTCAGAATCAGGGGAGCAAGGAATAAGCCAAATTTAAAGGTTTTGGTTATTTATGTTGAATTGGGAGATAATTAAAATGCTCTCAAATTTTTCTAGGTTTAATGATAACAGCTGTCAGTTTGTGATGATCCATTTATCTGTCAGCCCCTGTACAGCACAAGCGGAGAACCTGAAATGAATAAAGGGGGTTGATTTATATAACTTTTTAAAAATTCGTTCTCGGGGTATGGTTATCACCAGCAAGGCAGGTATTTACTGTAAATCAAAAACCGCAATGATCCTAACGCTGGGAAAGTCTCCCATTATCATCATCATTGTCGGCTGTCCCTCAGTTCCAGGATGACGTTTGCTCTCAGGGTCATGAGTTTCTGCCATGACTCCTCCTGTGACAGAAGAGGCCAATTCTCAACTTGCAGATCTGTGGACACATGGGGCAGGATGTCCCAGGCGGGAGTGGGATCTGGAGCGCAGGATTTGCTTCCTTTTCTTTCCTTCTCTGCCACCGCTCTGCCTCATCATTAAGACGTTGTGACTCAAAGTGTGATGCAGCTTGATGGACAAGTTATCACCATTTTGAACGATTGGTAGCAAGCTCCTCCCAGTCATTAACGTCAATGCTGCTGCGCTTCAAGGAGAGTTTCAGAGAGTCTTTGAACCCCCCCTGTCCAGCCCATTGTAGTTGATTATGCGGGAGGTTTGCCTGAATGTTTGTGAATTTGGCTTCATGGAGAACACAAGTGTTTGTTCAACAGTCCTCACACTGAATCCAGAGGATGCGGCAGAGGCAGTGCTGGTAGAATTTCTCTAGCACTCTTATGTGTTGCTGTTACACAGTCCACGTCTCGCTGCAGTACAAGAGTGTGGTGATGACAACTGCTCTGTACACGAGGTGCCTTGTTGACTTGTGGAGGTCTTTGTTGTCAATCACTCGCTGCCGTAGTTTGTAAAAGGCTGAGCTGGCGCGGCTGATCCGGTGTTCGATCTCCTCGTCAATGGTGGTCTTTTGAGAGAGGTGGCTCCCAAGGTATGGGAAATGTTCAACATATTCCAGAGTCTCTCCTTCAACAAAGCTAGGAGGTGAAATATTTGGCTGACCTGGTGTGGGTTGATATGAGTTTTGTTTTGGCAACATTCAAGGACAGGCCAAGTCTTGCATATGCAGAACTGAAGAGATCAAGAGTGGCTTACAAATCTGGTGCAGAGTATTGCAAGGTTTTCCACTCCACTGTAAATCTTCCTCCAGTCCGTAAAACAACCAAACATTCACCACAACCCTCTATTCCTTAACCAATTTTGTGCCAATGCTGCTGTTCCTTTTATCCCATTGCCTTCAGTTTTACTCACCAACCTATTATCTGGTACTTTACTAAACTCCTTTTGAAAGGTCATAAACATAAAATCAACTGTACTGCCATGTTCCATCCCAATAAGGTTAATCAAATACCATTTCCCATTAACAAATCCATGCTGCCTGTCCATGCTTTTCCAAGTGGCTGTTAATTTTCTCAGAGATTATTGTTTCTAAAAGCTCCCCCAACATTGAAGTGAAACGGACTGGCCTGTAATTACCAGGTTTATCCCTCTCTCCTTTTTGAACAAGGATGTAACACTTACAATTTTCCAGTCTTCTGGCACCACTCCTATGCCTAAGAGGAGTTGGCAGATTGTGGTCAGCTCTTCTGCAATTTTCACCATATTTCCCTCAGTAACTTAAGGTGCATCCCATCCGGACCAGGTGACTAATCCACTTTAAGCACTAATATAAAGGCAAAATACAGCGGATGCTGGAAATCTGAAATGAAAACAAAAGTGCTGGAAAAACTCAGCAGGTCTGACAGCAGCTTTGGAGAGAGACAGAGGGAACGTTTCGCGTCTGTATGACTCTTCTACAGATCCCTTTAAGTACTGCCAGCTTTTCTAATACTTAGTCTTTATCATTTTTATCTTATCCAGTATCCTGGTATCCTCCTCCTCGCCTAGCACAGCTTTGGCAAATTCCTCTTTTTCATTAAACAGCAGTGTAAAATACTCAATTAGTACCTTGGCCATGTCCTCTGCCTCCAGCCATAGATCTGCATTTTGTTCCCTCATCAGTGCCACCATTCCTCTTACAAACTTTTTACTATTAATATGCCTTTAGAAAACCTTTGAATTCCCCTTTCTGTGAGCCGCAAATTTATTCTTGTATTGACTTTTATCTGTCTTCGTTCCTTTTTCCCTTCTCCTCTGTAGAGGTCGTATTCAGTCGGATTCTCCCTTGTCAAGATGACATCTGTCATAAGCCACCCTTTTCTACTTGGTCCTAATCTCTAACTCCTGTGTCATGCAGGAAGCACTGACTTTGGTTGACCTCCTTGTCCCTGATGTGACAATTTAACTGGTCTGTACCCGAACGATCCATGCATTACAGGCTGCCTATTGCTTCATTTCATTTCTGGTTGCTAGCCCTTGACTTCAATTTACTCAAGACCACATCCCTTCTCAATTCACTGCAATGAGCCCTCTTCCAGTTAAGTACCTTTATCCCAGGTTGCTCCTTGTCCTTCACTATAATTTATCTAAAACCTATGATACTATGATCACTATTGCTGAGATGCTCTCCCATTGTAACTTTTTCCACTTGACCCACTTTGGGGTAGTTAAAGTCTCCCATTATCACTTCTCTATAATTCCTTTACTATTGCTGGGTCAAAAACCTGGAACTCCCTGTACCTACACCACATGGTCTGCAGAAGTTCAAGAAGGTAGCTCTGCACCACCTTCTCAAGGGCAATTAGGGATAAGCAAATGCTGGCCCAGCCAGCGACACCCACATTCCATGAAAGAATGAAGAAAAACTGCACCGCTCATTAATTGCCCTGCAAATGTTCCCCTATCTCTTTCCCACTATTTGGTGGCCTATAAAATACACCAAATAGAGTAATAGCTGCTTAATTGGCTGGGAATTCTCGCCTGAAGTCAACGGGATCTTTTGCTGATCCATCAAATTTTCCATCCCGCCTGCAACAATTCCCATTGTTGGCGGGATTGGAAAATCCCGGCCATTGTCTCCGAACGTCTTTCACCTGTAGGACATCCACACGGAGCAATGAGCTGTTACACTGTTGATACAAAGCAGCACCGGGAAGTACCAATTCTGTAACAAAACTCACTAATGCCACACACACAGACCAGAAGTAGGTGAATAAACTGTTCTGTATCTGAACACATTCTATGCGATGGCTAATTGGGGTGCTGCTCTTTGGGTGTTGCTGTGGCTATAGTACTATATAAAGTTACCTTACATCAGTGTGGCTCAGGGTGGTAGCAATCTCATTTCTGAGTTAGAAGGTTATAGATCCACAGGTTTGAGCAGATAATCTAGGCTGACACTTCAGTGCAGTACCGAAGGGGTGCTGCACTGTCCACGGTGCTGCCCTTTTAGGTGAAGTTTCAATCCAGGGCCTTGTCAGTCCAGATTGAGATGCAAGATTACATAGTATCATCGGAAGCTGCCCTGGTCGCCATTTCTCCCCTAACTAACCCCAAGTACAGATTCCTTTCATTTGCTGTTAGTTTTATATAATGTGCACAAATACATTTACTACATTTTTAAAAAATGAATGAATTATTTTAAAAACCTGTTGTGTCATCCAATAGAGATAATGAGGTATTTTTTCTTATTACAGATTGAAAATTCATTGGGCAGCAGAGAATTCTCCTTTTGTCAGTGCACAGAGCCAGTGAAAGGGCCGTTAACCTTGGGACTGTTGCCAGCTCTGGTACCGAACTGTCAGATTCTCCAGCTCTTGTTGAGGAGCAGAGTGAACTATTGCAACTGAAGAAGATCGAATTGAGTGGGTAATAGACGAATACCCCCCACAGAAGTTAACAAGGAGGAAATTGAAGACCTTTTAAACCATTCACATGAACCCCAATCTCTATACACAATATATAGAGTTGCCCAGTGTCGGTGCCTGTCCCTGTGTTTGTGTGTAACTTGTAGGTGATTCCAGTGTCTGTCACACTGAACACTTCTCCGCTGACAGGAAACAACTTACTTTGCTGGAGAAGAATTTTGCGACCATTTGTAGGATGAGGTACGCCCAGAAGATATGGAGCAGCTGAAGGACAACCAGCATGACATTGAAGAAATAATATCCAAAGAACGGAGGATAATGATGTATTGGATAGACCCAAGTACAATGGATGATCCTGTCAACAGAATATTGGTCACATTTTACAATTCTAAAGGTTTCAAACATACAAACATATGAATCAGGAGGAGTAGGCCACTCTGCCCCTCGGACCTGCTCCGCCATTCAACAAGATCATGGCTGATCTGATTTTAACCTCACATTCCTGCTTACCCCCCATAACCTTTCACTCCCTTGCACAAGAAAAATCTACCAACCTCTGGCTTAAAGATATTCAAGGACTCTGCCTCAACCACCTTTTGAGGAAGAGAAAAATGTTTTCCTCATCTCTGTCGTATATGGGTGACCCCTTATTTTGAAACAGTGGCCCCCGAGTTCTAGATTCTCCCACAAGGGGAAACATCCTTTCCACGTTCACCCTGTCAAGTCTCCAGACGTCCTCTGAGACCACTGAAACAAATAATTATAATCACTGCTTGATACTGAACTGATGGGCATCATTTCCGGGATATTCCAAATAGCATTAGCTCCATTTATGTTAAAACATGTCGGGAAAAAATGACCCTAGATAGAAATCAAGAGACATATTCATAAACAGTATTAAAAATGACTATTACTCTGGGCTGTGGGAATCTGCAGCAAATTATTAAGTGAAACCCTGCCTGTAAGATCAGCAATGCCTCCAAATGCCTGGACTAGGCCAGTGTTGACCCTGGAGCTCTCTATGGGCCTGATTTTAACTCTTATTTTCTTAGCTGAAACTGGGTGAGATGAGGTGGAAGTTAAGTCAAGGCAGTCAGTTTGATTCTGCTTCCTCTCTGCCTTTTCCATGTGTTCAGTTGCTCAAGCAGGGCCTGTTTTAAATCCACAGATCAAATCCGATGTCATTGAGTCTCAGTCAGACACCTGAATGGAGAGGGCCCACCAGGTCAGAACCGCGGCAAGGGCTATTCTGGGCCAGAATAAACCCAGCAGGTAAATTAGAACAATAATGTTAGTTTTTCTGTGACTGTGAGGAGCTGTGCTCATCAAGGCATCACAAGGAGGCCTCAAATCTCCCACAGCACAGTGTCCCAAACACCTCCGGAGCCCTCCTCCTTATAATACACTGTGTGTTATATGGTACAATACCCCGTCACATTATAGAATGACATGGCACAAAAGGAGGCCACTCAGCCCAATGTGCATGTACCTCTTTGGAAGAGCTATCCAATTAGTCCCACCCCACCGCTCTTCCCTCTCAATCCTGTAAACATTTTCTCTTTCAGTATTTATCCAATTCCTTTTTGAAAGTTCCTATTGAATCTGCTTTCACCGCCCTGTCAGGTGGCACATTCCTGATCACAACAACTCGCTGAATAAAAACTATTTCCTTCTGTCACCTCTCCCAATTCACCATAAATCTGGGTCCCTCTGATTAAGGGCTCTTCAGCCACTGGGAACAGTCTCCCCTCATTTAATCTGGGCGGGTCTTTATGGCCCCTCCAAATGTCAGGATCACCCGGTCTTGTCAAAGTCAGTGCAGTGCTGAATGGTTCGCTGCATTTTCTGGCCCCACTCCCCCACAATTCCGTAAAATTCCGCCCTCTATCAAAACTACTCATGGTTTTAAACACTTCCAGTAAATCCTCCCTTTAACCTTCGCTGCTCTAAGAACAACCCCAGCTTCTCCAGTCCCTCCACATAACTGAAGTCCCTCATCCCTGCCCTTATAATATTCTGTATTTGTCTTTGTCCTTATAACATAAAGCTGACTTGATTCATTGCACTTTAATTTCGAGCGAATTTCGGTTGAGCTGCCTCAATGCTTTAGAGAACAAGAAACAGGAGACAGTGCTACCCAGTAACTCAAAACTAACTCCTTACTGATGATGCAAAGGAGGAAGGGTTTTGTAGTGAGACTCACCAGAAGGGAAAGATGACAAGCCTGGTGATTATAAATACCGCAGCGAAGACGATGAACAGTGAGTTACAGACGGATTTCCACCCAGCATAGTTAAGCATCTTGGCAGACTGTCAGGGAGAATGACAGAGGTTACGATGCAAATGACTCTACGGCAAAACAATGTTCCAAAGGACACACAGGATAATTAAATAATGAAGAGAAATTTATCACACAGAATGAGGATCGATTCCAATGTACGTGAGCAACTTCACTGGCTAATCTGAAGGCAGCAGTGATCTTTTAAGCTATTGTTTAAACTGTACACGGTATTAACAGGTCCAATCTGCTGGCACAACTTCTAACCAGCATATTCCACTTGTTCTGATGAGAGATCATCCAGCTGAAATGTTGCTTCCGATCTTTACAGGGAGGCAGGAGGCTTCCTTGTCGGGCATGGGATTGGACTTCTGCTCCTTCCTCCCTTCGAACCCAGGTAACAGCACTTAACTTCCAATCGGGTTCACCATGGCACTGAGAGAGTCTGATTTAAATCTGTAAAGACACACCCTACCTCTCAACTGTGGCAAAAATCTGACCTTCGTCGTTATTTTTATAACCATGGGCATGTGCGCAGCCAATTGACACTGGCTTCCACACACTTCATTTTTTCCTTGTTTTTGTTATTCTAACTGTACATCCTGGTTAACCGAAGAAATTACAGGACTCATCCTTTCTACACATTCCATCTTTAAGTATAAAAAGTGAAGTTTCAGTCATCAGGCCATTAACCCTGTACATAGCGATGCCATAAAAATGCATTCAAAGAAACAGAAAATTTAGATCTGGCCTCAGTGAGAGGGAAAGTTAAAAATAATCACTTAAAATCCCCATAAAACACCAGAAATGACTTGACTTACCCGAAATTCTGGGGTCTTTTTACCCCCATTTTGTGGCAGTGGTAACTGCACGAAATTTGCATGATCGGTTCTTGGCCTCAGGATGTGGCCATTATAATGAACCAAGATGAGTGCAGGGGTTGGTAGGCAGGTGTGGAGAGTCTGAGGACAGTGTAGTTATGTGTGTAAGACATTCGAGATTCCTGGATCTTTTACCCTGGGGGTTTGCTATACGCTCCTGTTTTGAGTGTCTCTGGGTGCAAATAAACAGAAAATTCTACTCCCTACATTTCACCGT
This sequence comes from Cetorhinus maximus, assembly GCF_964194155.1. Classification (NCBI taxonomy): domain Eukaryota; kingdom Metazoa; phylum Chordata; class Chondrichthyes; order Lamniformes; family Cetorhinidae; genus Cetorhinus; species Cetorhinus maximus. Next base: position 36,835,868 of record NC_135904.1, read on the forward strand.
GAATCTGCGGCACTCGATATCCCGACTGACCAACCCTGTTAACGTGAACAATGTGACTGATCCCTGTTAACAGCTACATTGTCCTTCCATTCAGTATCTCCGCTTGTTGATCTAATGGACAGTGATCCCTCACCGAGTGAGGTCACGGGGTGGACAGTGACCCCACACCGAGTGGGCAGTGACCCTTCAGCAAGTGAGGGCACGGGGAGGACAGTGACCCCTCAGCGAGTGAGGGCACGGGGTGGACAGTGACCCCTCAGCGAGTGAGGGCACGGGGTGGACAGTGACCCTGTAGCGAGTGAGGACACGGGGTGGACGGTGACCCCTCAGTGAGTGAGGGCACGGGGTGGACAGTGACCCCTCAGCGAGTGAGGGCACGGGGTGGACAGTGACCCTGTAGCGAGTGAGGACACGGGGTGGACAGTGACCCCTCAGCGAGTGAGGGCACGGGGTGGACAGTGACCTCTCAGCGAGTGAGGACACGGGGTGGACAGTGACCCTGTAGCGAGTGAGGACACGGGGTGGACAGTGACCCTGTAGCGAGTGAGGACACGGGGTGGACAGTGACCCCTCAGCGAGTGAGGGCACGGGGTGGACAGTGACCCCTCAGCGAGTGTGGACACGGGGTGGACAGTGACCCCTCAGCGAGTGAGGGCACGGGGTGGACAGTGACCCCTCAGCGAGTGAGGGCAAGGGGTGGACAGTGACCCCTCAGCGAGTGAGGGCACGGGGTGGACAGTGACCCCTCAGCGAGTGAGGGCACGGGGTGGACAGTGACCCTGTAGCGAGTGAGGGCACGGGGTGGACAGTGACCCTGTAGCGAGTGAGGACACGGGGTGGACAGTGACCCTGTAGCGAGTGAGGACACGGGGTGGACAGTGACCCTGTAGCGAGTGAGGTCACGGGGTGGACAGTGACCCTGTAGCGAGTGAGGACACGAGGTGGACAGTGACCCTGTAGCGAGTGAGGGCACGGGGTGGACAGTGACCCCTCAGCGAGTGAGGGCACGGGGGGGACAGTGACCCTGTAGCGAGTGAGGACACGGGGTGGACAGTGACCCTGTAGCGAGTGAGGACACGGGGTGGACAGTGACCCTGTAGCGAGTGAGGACACGGGGTGGACAGTGACCCTGTAGCGAGTGAGGACACGGGGTGGGCAGTGACCCTGTAGCGAGTGAGGACACGGGGTGGACAGTGACCCTGTAGCGAGAGAGGACACGGGGTGGACAGTGACCCCTCAGCGAGTGAGGGCACGGGGTGGGCAGTGACCCTGTAGCGAGTGAGGACACGGGGTGGACAGTGACCCCTCAGCGAGTGAGGACACGGGGTGGGCAGTGACCCTGTAGCGAGTGAGGGCACGGGGTGGACAGTGACCCTGTAGCGAGTGAGGACACGGGGTGGACAGTGACCCCTCAGCGAGTGAGGACACGAGGTGGACAGTGACCCTGTAGCGAGTGAGGACACGGGGTGGACAGTGACCCCTCAGCGAGTGAGGACACGGGGTGGGCAGTGACCCTGTAGCGAGTGAGGACACGGGGTGGACAGTGACCCTGTAGCGAGTGAGGACACGGGGTGGACAGTGACCCCTCAGCGAGTGAGGGCACGGGGTGGACAGTGACCCTGTAGCGAGTGAGGACACGGGGTGGACAGTGACCCTGTAGCGAGTGAGGGCACGGGGTGGACAGTGACCCCTCAGCGAGTGAGGACACGGGGTGGACAGTGACCCTGCAGCGAGTGAGGGCACGGGGTGGACAGTGACCCTGTAGCGAGTGAGGACACGGGGTGGACAGTGACCCTGTAGCGAGTGAGGGCACGGGGTGGACAGTGACCCCTCAGCGAGTGAGGGCACGGGGTGGACAGTGACCCTGTAGCGAGTGAGGACACGGGGTGGACAGTGACCCTGTAGCGAGTGAGGACACGGGGTGGACAGTGACCCCTCAGCGAGTGAGGACACGGGGTGGACAGTGACCCTGTAGCGAGTGAGGGCACGGGGTGGACAGTGACCCCTCAGCGAGTGAGGACACGGGGTGGACAGTGACCCTGTAGCGAGTGAGGGCACGGGGTGGACAGTGACCCTGTAGCGAGTGAGGGCACGGGGTGGACAGTGACCCCTCAGCGAGTGAGGGCACGGGGTGGACAGTGACCCTGTAGCGAGTGAGGGCACGGGGTGGACAGTGACCCTGTAGCGAGTGAGGGCACGGGGTGGGCAGTGACCCTGTAGCGAGTGAGGACACGGGGTGGACAGTGACCCTGTAGCGAGTGAGGACACGGGGTGGACAGTGACCCTGTAGCGAGTGAGGGCACGGGGTGGACAGTGACCCTGTAGCGAGTGAGGACACGGGGTGGACAGTGACCCTGTAGCGAGTGAGGTCACGGGGTGGACAGTGACCCTGTAGCGAGTGAGGGCACGGGGTGGACAGTGACACTGTAGCGAGTGAGGGCACGGGGTGGACAGTGACCCTGTAGCGAGTGAGGACACGGGGTGGACAGTGACCCTGTAGCGAGTGAGGGCACGGGGTGGACAGTGACCCTGTAGCGAGTGAGGACACGGGGTGGACGGTGACCCCTCAGCGAGTGAGGACACGGGGTGGACAGTGACCCTGTAGCAAGTGAGGACACGGGGTGGACAGTGACCCTGTAGCGAGTGAGGACACGGGGTGGACAGTGACCCTGTAGCGAGTGAGGACACGGGGTGGACAGTGACCCTGTAGCGAGTGAGGACACGGGGTGGACAGTGACCCTGTAGCGAGTGAGGGCACGGGGTGGACAGTGACCCTGTAGCGAGTGAGGACACGGGGTGGACAGTGACCCTGTAGCGAGTGAGGACACGGGGTGGACAGTGACCCTGTAGCGAGTGAGGACACGGGGTGGACAGTGACCCTGTAGCGAGTGAGGACACGGGGTGGACAGTGACCCCTCAGCGAGTGAGGACACGGGGTGGACAGTGACCCCTCAGCGAGTGAGGACACGGGGTGGACAGTGACCCCTCAGCGAGTGAGGACACGGGGTGGACAGTGACCCTGTAGCGAGTGAGGACAAGGGGTGGACAGTGACCCCTCAGCGAGTGAGGACACGGGGTGGACAGTGACCCCTCAGCGAGTGAGGACACGAGGTGGACAGTGACCCCTCAGCGAGTGAGGACACGGGGTGGACAGTGACCCTGTAGCGAGTGAGGACACGGGGTGGACAGTGACCCTGTAGCGAGTGAGGACACGGGGTGGACAGTGACCCTGTAGCGATGAGGACACGGGGTGGACAGTGACCCTGTAGCGAGTGAGGACACGGGGTGGACAGTGACCCCTCAGCGAGTGAGGACACGGGGTGGACAGTGACCCCTCAGCGAGTGAGGACACGAGGTGGATAGTGACCCTGTAGCGAGTGAGGACACGGGGTGGACAGTGACCCTGTAGCGAGTGAGGACACGGGGTGGACAGTGACCCTGTAGCGAGTGAGGACACGGGGTGGACAGTGACCCTGTAGCGAGTGAGGACACGGGGTGGGCAGTGACCCTGTAGCGAGTGAGGACACGGGGTGGACAGTGACCCTGTAGCGAGTGAGGACACGGGGTGGACAGTGACCCCTCAGCGAGTGAGGACACGGGGTGGACAGTGACCCTGTAGCGAGTGAGGACACGGGGTGGACAGTGACCCCTCAGCGAGTGAGGACACGGGGTGGACAGTGACCCTGTAGCGAGTGAGGACACGGGGTGGACAGTGACCCTGTAGCGAGTGAGGACACGGGGTGGACAGTGACCCTGTAGCGAGTGAGGTCATGGGGTGGACAGTGACCCTGTAGCGAGTGAGGACACGGGGTGGACAGTGACCCCTCAGCGAGTGAGGACACGGGGTGGACAGTGACCCTGTAGCGAGTGAGGGCACGGGGTGGACAGTGACCCCTCAGCGAGTGAGGGCACGGGGTGGACAGTGACCCCTCAGCGAGTGAGGGCACGGGGTGGACAGTGACCCTGTAGCGAGTGAGGGCACGGGGTGGACAGTGACCCCTCAGCGAGTGAGGACACGGGGTGGACAGTGACCCCTCAGCGAGTGAGGGCACGGGGTGGACAGTGACCCCTCAGCGAGTGAGGACACGGGGTGGACAGTGACCCCTCAGCGAGTGAGGGCACGGGGTGGACAGTGACCCTGTAGCGAGTGAGGGCACGGGGTGGACAGTGACCCTGTAGCGAGTGAGGGCACGGGGTGGACAGTGACCCTGTAGCGAGTGAGGACACAGGGTGGACAGTGACCCTGTAGCGAGTGAGGGCACGGGGTGGACAGTGACCCTGTAGCGAGTGAGGACACGGGGTGGGCAGTGACCCTGTAGCGAGTGAGGACACGGGGTGGACAGTGACCCTGTAGCGAGTGAGGACACGGGGTGGGCAGTGACCCTGTAGCGAGTGAGGACACGAGGTGGGCAGTGACCCTGTAGCGAGTGAGGACACGGGGTGGACAGTGACCCTGTAGCGAGTGAGGACACGAGGTGGGCAGTGACCCTGTAGCGAGTGAGGACACGGGGTGGACAGTGACCCTGTAGCGAGTGAGGACACGGGGTGGACAGTGACCCTGTAGCGAGTGAGGACACGGGGTGGACAGTGACCCTGTAGCGAGTGAGGACACGGGGTGGACAGTGACCCTGTAGCGAGTGAGGACACGGGGTGGGCAGTGACCCTGTAGCGAGTGAGGGCACGGGGTGGACAGTGACCCTGTAGCGAGTGAGGACACGGGGTGGGCAGTGACCCTGTAGCGAGTGAGGACACGGGGTGGACAGTGACCCCTCAGCGAGTGAGGACACGAGGTGGGCAGTGACCCCTCAGCGAGTGAGGACACGGGGTGGACAGTGACCCTGTAGCGAGTGAGGACACGGGGTGGACAGTGACCCCTCAGCGAGTGAGGACACGGGGTGGACAGTGACCCTGTAGCGAGTGAGGTCATGGGGTGGACAGTGACCCTGTAGCGAGTGAGGACACGGTGTGGACAGTGACCCTGTAGCGAGTGAGGGCACGGGGTGGACAGTGACCCCTCAGCGAGTGAGGGCACGGGGTGGACAGTGACCCCTCAGCGAGTGAGGGCACGGGGTGGACAGTGACCTCTCAGCGAGTGAGGGCACGGGGTGGACAGTGACCCCTCAGCGAGTGAGGACACGGGGTGGACAGTGACCCCTCAGCGAGTGAGGACACGGGGTGGACAGTGACCCCTCAGCGAGTGAGGACACGGGGTGGACAGTGACCCTGTAGCGAGTGAGGGCACGGGGTGGACAGTGACCCCTCAGCGAGTGAGGACACGGGGTGGACAGTGACCCCTCAGCGAGTGAGGGCACGGGGTGGACAGTGACCCCTCAGCGAGTGAGGACACGGGGTGGACAGTGACCCCTCAGCGAGTGAGGGCACGGGGTGGGCAGTGACCCTGTAGCGAGTGAGGACACGGGGTGGACAGTGACCCTGTAGCGAGTGAGGACACGGGGTGGACAGTGACCCTGTAGCGAGTGAGGGCACGGGGTGGGCAGTGACCCTGTAGAGAGTGAGGACACGGGGTGGACAGTGACCCTGTAGCGAGTGAGGGCACGGGGTGGGCAGTGACCCTGTAGCGAGTGAGGACACGGGGTGGACAGTGACCCCTCAGCGAGTGAGGACACGAGGTGGACAGTGACCCCTCAGCGAGTGAGGACACGGGGTGGACAGTGACCCTGTAGCGAGTGAGGGCACGGGGTGGGCAGTGACCCTGTAGAGAGTGAGGACACGGGGTGGACAGTGACCCTGTAGCGAGTGAGGGCACGGGGTGGGCAGTGACCCTGTAGCGAGTGAGGACACGGGGTGGACAGTGACCCCTCAGCGAGTGAGGACACGAGGTGGACAGTGACCCCTCAGCGAGTGAGGACACGGGGTGGACAGTGACCCGTCAGCGAGTGAGGACACGGGGTGGACAGTGACCCCTCAGCGAGTGAGGACACGGGGTGGACAGTGACCCTGTAGCGAGTGAGGACACGGGGTGGACGGTGACCCCTCAGCGAGTGAGGGCACGGGGTGGGCAGTGACCCTGTAGCGAGTGAGGGCACGGGGTGGACAGTGACCCTGTAGCGAGTGAGGACACGGGGTGGACAGTGACCCTGTAGCGAGTGAGGACACGGGGTGGACAGTGACCCTGTAGCGAGTGAGGACACGGGGTGGACAGTGACCCCTCAGCGAGTGAGGACACGGGGTGGACAGTGACCCTGTAGCGAGTGAGGACACGGGGTGGACGGTGACCCCTCAGCGAGTGAGGACACGGGGTGGACAGTGACCCTGTAGCGAGTGAGGACACGGGGTGGACGGTGACCCCTCAGCGAGTGAGGACACGGGGTGGACAGTGACCCTGTAGCGAGTGAGGACACGGGGTGGACAGTGACCCTGTAGCGAGTGAGGACACGGGGTGGACGGTGACCCCTCAGCGAGTGAGGACACGGGGTGGACGGTGACCCCTCAGCGAGTGAGGACACGGGGTGGACAGTGACCCTGTAGCGAGTGAGGGCACGGGGTGGACAGTGACCCTGTAGCGAGTGAGGGCACGGGGTGGACAGTGACCCTGTAGCGAGTGAGGACACGGGGTGGACGGTGACCCCTCAGCGAGTGAGGACACGGGGTGGACGGTGAGCCCTCAGCGAGTGAGGACACGGGGTGGACAGTGACCCTGTAGCGAGTGAGGTCACGGGGTGGACAGTGACCCCTCAGCGAGTGAGGGCACGGGGTGGACAGTGACCCTGTAGCGAGTGAGGACACGAGGTGGACAGTGACCCTGTAGCGAGTGAGGACACAGGGTGGACAGTGACCCTGTAGCGAGTGAGGACACGGGGTGGACAGTGACCCCTCAGCGAGTGCGGGCACGGGGTGGACAGTGACCCTGTAGCGAGTGAGGTCACGGGGTGGACAGTGACCCTGTAGCGAGTGAGGTCACGGGGTGGACAGTGACCCTGTAGCGAGTGAGGTCACGGGGTGGACAGTGACCCCTCAGCGAGTGAGGACACGGGGTGGACAGTGACCCTGTAGCGAGTGAGGACACGGGGTGGACAGTGACCCTGTAGCGAGTGAGGACACGGGGTGGACAGTGACCCTGTAGCGAGTGAGGACACGGGGTGGACAGTGACCCTGTAGCGAGTGAGGACACGGGGTGGACAGTGACCCTGTAGCGAGTGAGGACACGGGGTGGACAGTGACCCTGTAGCGAGTGAGGGCACGGGGTGGACAGTGACCCCTCAGCGAGTGAGGACACGGGGTGGGCAGTGACCCTGTAGCGAGTGAGGACACAGGGTGGACAGTGACCCCTCAGCGAGTGAGGACACGGGGTGGGCAGTGACCGTGTAGCGAGTGAGGACACGAGGTGGACAGTGACCCCTCAGCGAGTGAGGACACGGGGTGGACAGTGACCCCTCAGCGAGTGAGGGCACGGGGTGGACAGTGACCCTGTAGCGAGTGAGGACACGGGGTGGACAGTGACCCTGTAGCGAGTGAGGGCACGGGGTGGACAGTGACCCCTCAGCGAGTGAGGGCACGGGGTGGACAGTGACCCTGTAGCGAGTGAGGACACGGGGTGGACAGTGACCCTGTAGCGAGTGAGGACACGGGGTGGGCAGTGACCCTGTAGCGAGTGAGGACACGAGGTGGACAGTGACCCTGTAGCGAGTGAGGGCACGGGGTGGACAGTGACCCTGTAGCGAGTGAGGGCACGGGGTGGGCAGTGACCCTGTAGCGAGTGAGGTCACGGGGTGGACAGTGACCCTGTAGCGAGTGAGGACACGGGGTGGACAGTGACCCTGTAGCGAGTGAGGACACGGGGTGGACAGTGACCCCTCAGCGAGTGAGGACACGGGGTGGACAGTGACCCTGTAGCGAGTGAGGACACGGGGTGGACAGTGACCCCTCAGCGAGTGAGGACACGGGGTGGACAGTGACCTCTCAGCGAGTGAGGACACGGGGTGGACAGTGACCCTGTAGCGAGTGAGGACACGGGGTGGACAGTGACCCTGTAGCGAGTGAGGACACGGGGTGGACAGTGACCCTGTAGCGAGTGAGGACACGGGGTGGACAGTGACCCTGTAGCGAGTGAGGTCACGGGGTGGACAGTGACCCTGTAGCGAGTGAGGACACGGGGTGGACAGTGACCCTGTAGCGAGTGAGGACACGGGGTGGACAGTGACCCTGTAGCGAGTGAGGTCACGGGGTGGACAGTGACCCCTCAGCGAGTGAGGACACGAGGTGGACAGTGACCCTGTAGCGAGTGAGGACACGGGGTGGGCAGTGACCCTGTAGCGAGTGAGGACACGGGGTGGACAGTGACCCCTCAGCGAGTGAGGACACGGGGTGGACAGTGACCCCTCAGCGAGTGAGGACACGGGGTGGACAGTGACCCCTCAGCGAGTGAGGACACGGGGTGGACAGTGACCCTGTAGCGAGTGAGGTCACGGGGTGGACAGTGACCCTGTAGCGAGTGAGGACACGGGGTGGACAGTGACCCTGTAGCGAGTGAGGACACGGGGTGGACAGTGACCCCTCAGCGAGTGCGGGAACGGGGTGGACAGTGACCCTGTAGCGAGTGAGGTCACGGGGTGGACAGTGACCCTGTAGCGAGTGAGGACACGGGGTGGACAGTGACCCCTCAGCGAGTGAGGACACGGGGTGGACAGTGACCCTGTAGCGAGTGAGGACACGAGGTGGACAGTGACCTCTCAGCGAGTGAGGACACGGGGTGGACAGTGACCCTGTAGCGAGTGAGGACACGGGGTGGACAGTGACCCCTCAGCGAGTGAGGACACGGGGTGGACAGTGACCCTGTAGCGAGTGAGGACACGGGGTGGACAGTGACCCCTCAGCGAGTGAGGACACGGGGTGGACAGTGACCCTGTAGCGAGTGAGGACACGGGGTGGACAGTGACCCTGTAGCGAGTCAGGTCACGGGGTGGACAGTGACCCTGTAGCGAGTGAGGACACGGGGTGGACAGTGACCCTGTAGCGAGTGAGGACACGGGGTGGACAGTGACCCTGTAGCGAGTGAGGACACGGGGTGGACAGTGACCCCTCAGCGAGTGAGGACACGGGGTGGACAGTGACCCTGTAGCGAGTGAGGACACGGGGTGGGCAGTGACCCTGTAGCGAGTGAGGACACGGGGTGGACAGTGACCCTGTAGCGAGTGAGGACACGGGGTGGACAGTGACCCTGTAGCGAGTGAGGACACGGGGTGGGCAGTGACCCTGTAGCGAGTGAGGACACGAGGTGGGCAGTGACCCTGTAGTGAGTGAGGACACGAGGTGGGCAGTGACCCTGTAGCGAGTGAGGGCACGGGGTGGACAGTGACCCCTCAGCGAGTGAGGACACGGGGTGGACAGTGACCCCTCAGCGAGTGAGGACACGAGGTGGGCAGTGACCCTGTAGCGAGTGAGGGCACGGGGTGGACAGTGACCCTGTAGCGAGTGAGGGCACGGGGTGGGCAGTGACCCTGTAGCGAGTGAGGACACGGGGTGGGCAGTGACCCTGTAGCGAGTGAGGACACGGGGTGGACAGTGACCCTGTAGCGAGTGAGGACACGGGGTGGGCAGTGACCCTGTAGCGAGTGAGGACACGGGGTGGACAGTGACCCTGTAGCGAGTGAGGACACGGGGTGGACAGTGACCCCTCAGCGAGTGAGGACACGGGGTGGGCAGTGACCCTGTAGCGAGTGAGGACACGGGGTGGACAGTGACCCTGTAGCGAGTGAGGACACGGGGTGGACAGTGACCCCTCAGTGAGTGAGGGCACGGGGTGGGCAGTGACCCTGTAGCGAGTGAGGACACGGGGTGGACAGTGACCCTGTAGCGAGTGAGGACACGGGGTGGACAGTGACCCTGTAGCGAGTGAGGGCACGGGGTGGGCAGTGACCCTGTAGCGAGTGAGGACACGGGGTGGACAGTGACCCTGTAGCGAGTGAGGACACGGGGTGGACAGTGACCCCTCAGCGAGTGAGGGCACGGGGTGGGCAGTGACCCTGTAGCGAGTGAGGACACGGGGTGGGCAGTGACCCTGTAGCGAGTGAGGACACGGGGTGGACAGTGACCCTGTAGCGAGTGAGGACACGGGGTGGGCAGTGACCCTGTAGCGAGTACATTCCTGGTGTGCATCAAACCCACACAGTAACTCCAGCCATTATGAATTCCAAAGTGAGTTCTTAAGAGGAGTTATATTGGACTCCAAACGTTAACTCTGTTTCTCTCTCCACAGATGCTGTCAGACCTGCTGGGTTTTTCCAGCATTTTCTGTTTTCTTTCAGATTTCCAGCATCCGCAGAATTTTACTTTCATTTTTTTTTCATTCATTAATGAGAGATGTGGGTTTCACTGGCTGGGCCAGCATTTATTGTCCATCCCCAAATACCCTTGAGAAGGTGGGTCGTGAGCCACTTTCTTGAGCCGTTAAAGTCCATGTTGTGTAGGTACACCCACAGTGCTGTCAGGAAGGCAGGATTTTGACCCAGCGACAGTGAAATAGTGCCCAGCCAGGATGGTGAGTGTCTTGGAGGGGAACTTACAGGCGGTGGTGTTCCCATGCCTTTGCGACCCTTGTTCTTCTAGATGGTAGTGCTTGTGGGTTTGGAAGTTGCTGTTGAAGGATCCTTGGTGAGTTGCTGTAGTGCATTTTATAGATGGTGCACACTGCTGCTACTGTGCGTCGGTGGTGGAGGGGGTACATGTTTAAGTTGGTGGATAGGATGCCAATCAAATGGACTTCTTTATCCAGGATGGCGTCGAGCTTCTTGACTGTTGTTGAAGCTGTGCTCATCCAGGCACCTTCAAGATAAAGTCAGCAATGCCCTAGAATCTAATGGGTATTCCATCACTCTCCTGACTTTTGTCTTGTAGTTGTTGAACAGGCCTTGGGGAGCCAGGAGGTGAGTTACTCGTTGCAGAAATCCCAGCCTCTGGCCTGTTCTTGTAGCCACAGTATTTATATGGCTAGTCCAGTTCAGTTTCTGGTCAATGGTGAGCCAGGATGTTGATAGTGGGGGTTCAGTGATGGTAATGTCATTGAATGTCAAAGGAAGATGGTTAGATTCTCTCTTGTTGGAGATGGTCATTGCCTGGCACTTGTGTCACATGAATGTCACTTGCTACTTGTCAGCCCCAGGCTGGGTATTGTCCAGGTCTTGCTTCATTTGGACATGGACTGCTTCAGTATCTGAGGAGTCGTGAATGGTGCTGAACATTGTGCAATCATCAGCGAACATCCCCACTTCTGACCTTATGATAGAAGGAAGGTCATTGATGAAGCAGCTGAAGATGGTTGGGCCTCAGACACTACCCCGAGGAACTCCTGTAGCAATGTTCGGGAGCTGAGATGATTGACCTTGTACAACCACAACCATCTTCCTTTGTGCTGGGTATGACTCTAACCAGTGGAGAGTTTTCCCCCTGATTCTCATTGACTCCAGTAGGGCTCCTTGTTGCTACACTTGGTCAAATGCTGCCTTGATGTCAAGGGCAGTCACTCTCACCTCACCTCGGGAGTTCAGCTCTGTTGTCCATGTTTGAACCAAGGCTGTAATGAGATCAGGAGCTGAGTGGCTCTGGCGGAACCCAAACTGTGCATCAGTGAGCAGGTTATTATTAAGCAAGTGCCACTTGATAGCACTGTTCATTACCCCTTCCATCACTTTACTGATGATCGGGAGTAGACTAATGGGGTGGTAATTGGCTGGGTTGGATCTGTCATGCTTTTTGTGTACAGGACATACCTGGGCAATTCTCCACATAGCCGGGTAGATGCCAGTGCTGTAGCTGAGTTGGTCACTGACCTCAGACTGGACACCGGGCTTTGGGTGGGTGGGAACTTACATTTAAAATAATTTCAAACCCACCGGGAGCCTGACGCCACTTTCGTTTTTGAAGAGGTGTGAGATGGGGAGGAAGGATGACCTCGCAGGAGGTGGATGGCTCATTTCAGTATTTGAATGGGGCTGTGTTGCTGAGGTTGTTTCTCTGATCCAGCTTTAATGTTAGCCAGGTGGAGTTTCAGGGCCATGGGAGCCTGAGCAGCTGAAGGGAGGTGAAGACTGCTACATGGAAATGGGGAGGGCCTTTCCAGCACTGCCTGTGGGCCAAGAGAATTAGGGCTGTGTCCTTCCTGTCTACCAAGTGAACTTGTTAACCTCGCAGCAATCTGACCCTTCCCTCCCCACCCCACTAGCAGCGAGCCAATGTCCTCACGGCCCACCATCTCCACCTGCTTCCCCTTCACCCCCCATGTCACGTTGCAACCTTTCCCCTTCCTCCTACTATCTCTCCAGGCCATACCATCGATGTCCATCCCTCAAATCCTGATTTCTCCAGCCAGCCCCATCCATGACCCCCTCCTCTTCCGGACCTATCCAACATCCCCAATCCCTTTCCCTCCTTTCCGCTCCCTGGTTGTGCCCTGTTGCCTCCCAGTCTAGTTGTGGCTGGGAAACAGAGACAAAAACACAAATCAAATTCTGATGTTAAACAGAACTCAATGAAAACCCATTCTTTCAGATAAACCCAACCACAAAACTAACCCTCCACCCAGCCCCTCCCCGCCTGTCAATATGGGGGCCGAAGGGGCTGAAATCAGTTCCGGGCAGGAGGGCAAAATGGCTGAGAGACAGTTGGTGACCCATTTTCCACTGTCTGATATTCTTCTCCATTGTATTCAGTGATAAGTGGAAGAAACAAAGGCAGCCTAGGTTTAAAATGGCTCCAAACACCTCCTGTATCTAAGGTGGACATGAAAGGTACAGAACTGATATTCACATCTCTGAAAATTCACCTACTTCCAGTAGGATGTCAGACGAGTCGTGTACAACCATCACCAGGGTTCCCACTCGGATATAGTTTGCACACCAGGAGAAGCTCAGTAGGATGATGGTAGCTAAGTGATGAATTACTTGTTCTTTAAAATCCTAATCAATTAGTTAAAAGTAATGGTTAGTTGGTATGAATGTGACAGAAATATCACACAATCAGTCTTGCCCCATTAAATATCACAGTATCGCAGTGCACTGAGTATTCGTTGGTAACTCTGGATAGTTCTAAACCACATAGGGCAGAGAATAGAGGCTCAGGTCTGGATATTCGCCAAGTCAGGCCAATGGGGGAGGGTGGGCGGGGTGGGCGGGACCCAATTCCGGGATTCTCGGCCCCGTTCCCGTTTATGGCAGTTGGATAATGGTGCAGGTAGTGAGCCTGCAAGCAGCATTCTCCCCCTTGCTGGCTCCATTGTGGGGGTGGGCCGTTCAAACCCACCCCCATCCCCGCACCCCCACAATTTCCATAGAGCCAGGTCCCTTCTGTAAGTGTACATGGCTCACAACACCTGAGAGGAATCGTCAACCACGGGGAAACCAAGTAACCAAAAGAAAACAGCCACCTTCTGGAATGGAACAAATAGTTTCTGTCTTCATGGCAAAAAGACACAAATTACATACCAGACATAGAGTAACCAAGGGGCCAATAAGAATGTAGAACTTAAAGTAATTAATAACAGCATAGAAAAAATATCAGAGAAATTTGAGGGACTAAAAGCTGACAAATCCCCAGGAGCCGGTGGCCTACGTGCTCAGATTCTAGAAGAGGTAGTGCAGAGATAGCGGGTGCACTGGTTATGATGTTCAAAAATTCTTTAGATTCTAGAACAGTCCCAGGTCCCAGCAGATTGGTAGTTAATAAATGTAGCGCAGCTATTGAAGAAATGAGGGAGCGAGAGAATTGGGATTCTTTCCTTTATTCATGGGATGTGGGCGTCACTGGCTAGGCCAGCATTTATTGCCACTCCCTAACTGCTCCTCTTCAGGGGGCATTTAAGAGTCAACCACATTGCTGTGGGTCTGGAGTCACATGTAGACCAGACCAGCAAAGGACAGCAGATTTCCTTCCCTAGAGGACATTAGTGAACCAGGTGGGTTTTTACACCAATCAGCAATGGTTTTGTGGTCCTCATCAGACTTTTAATTCCTGATTTTTATTCAATTCAAGTTTCACCATCTGTCATGATCGGATTCAAACCCACGTCCCCAGAAAATCACAATGGATCCAGCGCCAATTCCACTATACCACCACCTCCCCTTAACAATGTACTTAGAAAAGCACAGCATGATCAGACAGGGTCAATACGATAGGGAAATCGTGTTTGACAAATTTAGCGTTTTTTGAGGGTGTAACTAGTGGGCTAAAGATTAGATAAAGGGAAGCCAACAGCTGTCGTATATTTAGATTTCCAAAAGGCATTCGACATGGGCCACACAAAAGGTTCATAAGCAAGATAAGTTGTGGAGTTGGGGGTAATATATGGATAGAGGATTGGTTAATAGAAAGGAAACAGTGAGTATGGAAAACCGGACATTTCAACATTGGCAAGCTGTGGCTAGCAGAGTGGCCGCATGGGTCAACGCTTAGATCTCAGCTATTTGTAAATTATATTAATGACTTAGACTCAGAAGAGACTGAGAATTAAGTATCTGAGCTAGGCGAGAATGTAAGCCATTTAAAACAGTGCTGTTTGAAGGCACAATATTTTCAATTGATACCATTTAAAAAAGACTCTGTTTAAAGAAATAAAGGGACACTGTTTAAAGGGTTGTTGCTTAAGTGATGCTGTTTAAGGGGATGATGTTTAAAGACATGCTATCTAAAAAGGGGCAAAAGGGATTTTGGTGAATGTTTAAAGAAATGTTGCTACTTTTGAAATGCTAAGAGGAGCCAGGCTCCAGGATCAGCCATAAGAGCCTGCTCTGCTGTGACAGGTCAGAGGCTGAAACACCTCCTCCAGCGGCCTGGGGATTGGGCTGTAATATCATTGAGCCAGTTCCAGCCGGTATCGAGAATGGAAGCTCACAAATTCCCTCATTGTGCAATGCCAGTCAGAGTCAGAGTCAATCACACTGCGGCACTTTGCCCCAGAATGAACATTTGTCATCTGATTTAACCTCAAATTATGAAGCATCTCAAGGCAGCTTTTAAACGATGATACAGTGGTATCAGGACAGACCAATGACATCACTAGCTTGTATATCACCATGGTACCCAATGTTTCTTCATAGAATTATAGGAGCAAGAGGAGGCCATTCAGCCCCTTTAGCCTGTACTGCCATTGATTTAGATCATAGCTGGTCTACATTTTAAACTACATCAACACACTTGCTTCTTTAATCTTTAATATCTTTTAATATAAATCTATCTTAGTTTTGAAACTTCCAATTGATCCCTAGTCCAAATAGTTTATTTTTGAAACACCAAAATTCAACTTATTGTCTTGACATCACACCAAACCAATTGTAATAATTTAAAATCTTACCTTTCTTTTTACATCCGATGCAATACTGAATAATAGTGCCCAATAAAAACTCAACTCAGTTATATAGTACCAATACTGGGAGGGTAACAGTGTCTGTCAGAAGAACAAGAGACTCTTATCAATGCAGTAATATTCCTCAGGCTCATTTACAAAATGTTAACATTACAAACCCAACGAGTCTAATGGATGAACTTTACACCCAGCTCCTCAGCTCACAACACAAGGTAATTTTCTGCACTATTTTTAGGCAAACTATAACTTATTTCTTTTCAAGGGTTTAAGTAAAATAACACCCAGGGAACATTGTAGCCGTGCAGTGAGCTACTAGATTTTAACTCCATGGTAGTTTGATCAATATTCAGCCATATGTCCTTTATTCCTCATCAAACCATAAGCAACTCTCTCCAGTGTCGGCATTCCTGACTGTAAGTATTATACAAGTGGGCTGTGACTCAGGTGAGAAGCAAGAATCACAGCGTGTCAAACTGAGCTGTGATCGGCTAATGAAAACTGCCCAATGTTGCATTCAACTGGTTTTTGTACAAGGTAAACAATCCCCATCACCAGGTTCACACCCAAACTGCAGCTATAAAATCTCCCCCTGCCCCCGATGCATCAGTGTCAATGTCCCAGTGACTCGGAGCACACTGAATAAAAGTGCTGGAAGAAACAGCCTCACAACGCAAAGCCCATTGATTGTATTCTCGCAACCGAATCATCAGGTTAATTTTAACCAACCTCAGCCATTGGGGACACAGCCGGGAGAGAGTGTCCCGTCACAGAGTAACCAGACACAGCCGGGAGAGAGTGTCCCGTCACAGAGTAACCAGACACACAGCCGGGAGAGAGTGTCCCGTCACAGAGTAACCAGACACAGCCGGGGGAGAGTGTCCCGTCACAGAGTAACCAGAGACACAGCCGGGAGAGAGTGTCCCGTCACAGAGTAACCAGAGACACAGCCGGGAGAGAGTGTCCCGTCACAGAGTAACCAGAGACACAGCCGGGAGAGAGTGTCCCATCACAGAGTAACCAGACACACAGCCGGGAGAGAGTGTCCCGTCACAGAGTAACCAGAGACACAGCCGGGAGAGAGTGTCCCGTCACAGAGTAACCAGACACACAGCCGGGAGAGAGTGTCCCGTCACAGAGTAACCAGAGACACAGCCGGGAGAGAGTGTCCCGTCACAGAGTAACCAGAGACACAGCCGGGAGAGAGTGTCCTGTCACAGAGTAACCAGACACAGCCGGGAGAGAGTGTCCCAACACAGAGTAACCAGAGACACAGCCGGGAGAGAGTGTCCCATCACAGAGTAACCAGATACACAGCCGGGAGAGAGTGTCCCGTCACAGAGTAACCAGAGACACAGCCTAGAGAGAGTGTCCCATCACAGAGTAACCAGAGACACAGCCGGGAGAGAGTGTCCCGTCACAGAGTAACCAGATACACAGCCGGGAGAGAGTGTCCCGTCACAGAGTAACCAGACACACAGCCGGGAGAGAGTGTCCCATCACAGAGTAACCAGATACACAGCCGGGAGAGAGCGTCCCGTCACAGAGTAACCAGACACACAGCCGGGAGAGAGTGTCCCGTCACAGAGTAACCAGACACACAGCCGGGAGAGAGTGTCCCATCACAGAGTAACCAGAGACACAGCCTAGAGAGAGTGTCCCATCACAGAGTAACCAGCGACACAGCCGGGAGAGAGTGTCCCATCACAGAGTAACCAGACACACAGCCGGGAGAGAGTGTCCCGTCACAGAGTAACCAGACACACAGCCGGGAGAGAGTGTCCCATCACAGAGTAACCAGATACACAGCCGGGAGAGAGTGTCCCATCACAGAGTAACCAGACACACAGCCGGGAGAGAGTGTCCCATCACAGAGTAACCAGACACACAGCCGGGAGAGAGTGTCCCGTCACAGAGTAACCAGGGACACAGCCGGGAGAGAGTGTCCCGTCACAGAGTAACCAGGGACACAGCCGGGAGAGAGTGTCCCGTCACAGAGTAACCAGAGACACAGCGGGAGAGAGTGTCCCATCACAGAGTAACCAGACACAGCCGGGAGAGAGTGTCCCATCACAGAGTAACCAGAGACACAGCCGGGAGAGAGTGTCCCGTCACAGAGTAACCAGAGACACAGCCGGGAGAGAGTGTCCCGTCACAGAGTAACCAGAGACACAGCCGGGAGAGAGTGTCCCATCACAGAGTAACCAGAGACACAGCCGGGAGAGAGTGTCCCATCACAGAGTAACCAGAGACACAGCCGGGAGAGAGTGTCCCGTCACAGAGTAACCAGAGACACAGCCGGGAGAGAGTGTCCCGTCACAGAGTAACCAGAGACACAGCCGGGAGAGTGTCCCGTCACAGAGTAACCAGAGACACAGCCGGGAGAGAGTGTCCCGTCACAGAGTAACCAGGGACACAGCCGGGAGAGAGTGTCCCGTCACAGAGTAACCAGACACAGCCGGGAGAGAGTGTCCCGTCACAGAGTAACCAGACACAGCCGGGAGAGAGTGTCCCGTCACAGAGTAACCAGGGACACAGTTGGGGCTGGAAACAAACATCCCCTTATACTGTTGGTCATAGAGTCCCAACCAAACCTGGACAGGACAAAGAGACTTCACACTGTTGCATCAGTCCTGCATTACCATAACAGTGTTAAATTGAACACTGGCTCAAAGAGTGTTGTGTGCTGTTAATCTCTGTGATGACTGCTTCTATCCATACACAGTCACTGACCACACAAGATGGGATCTGTAACACAATAAAGTGGATTCTTTATTCAAGGATGGTTCAGCCAGGTACAGACAGGTCAGCACTGTCCACATCTCCCTTTCAGATTGACAGCATACAGAAATCACAGTGTGTTACAGCAAAACCCTTTCACTGCTGTACATTGGAAACATAACCACACCTCAGAACCAAAACAATGACAAGCACCAAGGTATAAAATGTCACTTGTCAAAGTTTATAGCAAAGAAGCCAGAAGCTGGTAAGCACCGAGCCGGAATACTGTATGGAGTATGAAGGAGCCCAGTTATCGTACATTCCCAAATTTCAGTTTGACAAGAGCATTGGTCTGTGTGATACGTGTGATATAGTGAACACGGGATCAGGTTCTTTGCACAGGGTTCATCATCCCATTTCCCAGGACTCTGGCAGGTTTAAAGCTCTCTGCACCATCACAGTAATCGAGAAACGGGTGACTAAGTTCAGGTTGGAATTTGCTGGTGGGACAAGTACAGGCCGACAGTGCGTTTTTATCATTCACCCTGTGCAGCACTAACGGGCACCTTGTGGTATGGGGCAGGTGGGAGCAGGTACCTTTCCAGGTACCCTGCACTCCTGCAACCAGGAGCAGGTTAGAGAATAGGAGCTGGCGGGGAGGAAGGGGGAGAGGGAGAAGGATGGAAGGAAAGGAGAGGAAGGCAGAAAGGAGTGGGGCGGGTGGGTTGCTCAGTGCAGTGTGAGGAGTTTCAGGAATACAATAAAGAATCCAAGGAGCACCTTCCTGAAATGAGGCAGGTTGGGATGAGGTGACAGAGCTGGGACCTGCCGGTGATCACTCTACATTTGAAGAAACATGAACCCACAGGACATCTGTCAAAGTGTCTTCATCATTGAGCTGAGTTTCATTAAAAGGATCAAAATATCTTCAACAATTACCTGCGCTGCACGCACCTTCACCACACGCACCTGCACAACACCTGCACACACCTGCACCACATGCACCCTCACCTGAACGCACCTGCGCCACACGCACCTGCGCCACATGCACCCTCACCTGAACGCACCTGCGCCACACGCACCTGCGCCACATGCACCCTCACCTGAACGCACCTGCGCGCACCTGTGCCTGCATATACCTGCACAAACCTGCATCGCACACACCTTCACCTCACACAGCTATACTGAAGATTAGGGCAGTTCAAAGGCAGGTGGGGAATGGAGATATCTGGTAGCAGGTGGGAAACTAGGAAGTGAGTTCACTGCGCTTGACCCTGGCTTTTAAATTCAGTCATCTCATTCGAATTTTACGTCATTTTGGTGCACGTCCACAGCGACAGTTATGAGAACTCATTGATCACAATTTCAACTCTAATATTTAAAAAATTAATTTAATGGTGGAGTTTAAGGAGTTTCGAGTTGGCAGCAAGAGAAGACAATGTGTGACAATGGGCTCAGCTGCCACTTTAAGGGCACCTCCAGTGATAGGGGTAGGGAGGACCTGCAGAGAGACAGAGGTCCCCGGAAATAGGAGGAAGAAAGCCTGCTGCTGACACAAGGAGCACTTGGCTGGAGGTGGCCAAACTGGTCTGGGCAGGAGCTCCTGCTTTCAGCGCAAGGTGCAGTTCAATGATCTAACCAGGTCAGGAAGGGAGAGTACAGTGGCACATTCACTTAAAACCTAATGTGTGCATCATGTCAACTCCTCCTCCTGTCAAGAAACCCCATCATATCACTGCTTAAACCCACTTACCTTGAGGGCGTAACCATCATACTGTCTATTCACTTCCTCACATCCCCATCTATCTATCCACCATGGACACTAACTCCCATCATTGTTCAACTTCAGTTTTCTACCTCATAGACCCCCTCAGCCTCCATTACACTCACTTATACATCACTTCCCTTGTCAGAGGAGAAAAGAGCACAAAACACAAGGAAGATTGGGAGAACTAAAGGTGGTCCCAACAAATTTCCCAGTGAACTAGAGGAAACTTTGGACATCTCCAATGGCCAGATCACCTGGTTCATGATGTGAATGTTGCAGCTACCTGGTGTCATATTTAAATATCAGCGACAGACATCATAGTGCACTCTGTCGTTTTTAATCTTTCATGGATGGGAGTTTTGCTGGTAAGGCCAGCATTTATTGCCCATACCTAGTTACCCTTGAGAAGGTGGTGCTGATCGGCCTTCTTGAACCGCTGCAGTCCATGTGGTGTAGGTACACCCACAGTGCTGTTAGGAAGGGAGTTCCAGGATTTTGACCCAGTGACAGTGAAAGAACGGCGATATATTTCCAAGTCAGGATGGTGAGTCGCTTGGAGGGGAACTTCCAGGCGCTGGTGTTCCCATGTATCTGCTGCCCTTGTCCTTCTAGATGGTAGTGGTCTGGGTTTGCAAGGTGCTGTCTCAGGAGCCTTGGTGAATTCCTGTGGTGCATCTTGTTGATGGTACACACACTGCTGCTACTGTGCGTCGGGGGTGGAGGGAGTGAATGTTTAAAATGGTGGATTCATCAAGCGGGCTGTTTTTTCTGGATGGTGTCCAGCTTCTTGAGTGTTGATAAAGCTGCACTCATCTGGGCAATTGGAGGGTGTTCCATCACACTCCTGACTTGTCTCTTTTGAACAGATTTTGGGGAGTCAGGAGGTGAGTTAGTCATTTCAGAATTCCCAGCCTTTGACCAGTGAGATCAGTGAGTAGTTAACTAGAGGAAATAAATTTCAGATATTCAGCAAAAGAATGAAGGAGCAGGTTGGGAGCTATGTTTTTATGCAGAGGGCTGTCTGGATCTGGATTGTCTGACCAGAAGGAGCATTGGGAGCAGAATAAATAATCACTCTTAAATGAAAGTGGATAAATACTTGAGAAAGAAAATTTTAGAAGAGGAGTAGTGCCAGGTAGAAAGTTTCTTCAGCAGGGCCAGTACAGGAATGATGGTCCAAATGGCCTCCTTTGGATGTATGATGCAATGAGTCAACTAGCTGAACTGATGTTTCCAAAAACAGCAACTCAGTTCCTGCTCTTCTTGGGCGGTTTAGAGAGGGGCTGCTCTGCAAAGGTCCTTCACACTCGTCAACCCTTCAATTATCTTTCAATGGAGCCAAAAGAAGCTGGGGGGAGATGTGAAAGCCAGCAGGTAGTGAGCTCATCCAATCAGAAATCTCCAACAAGCCTCAAAGTGACCATCAAAATAGTGTGGTCTTACTGAGTGGAAACAGAGAGAAAGAGGGGAGAGAGAGAAGAGAGAAAGGAAGGAGAGAGAGAGAAAGAGGGGAGTGTCAGAGAGGGCAAGGGGAGGGTCAGAGGGGGAAAGGGGTGGGGGACAGGGGGAAAGGGGTGGGGGAGGGAAGCAAAAACCTCCAAACGATCCATCGACCCGACACTTCCAGCAGCACCTGCCCCACATGTGGCAGAGAATGCAGATTAGGTACGGGGCTTTTCAGACATCTGAGAACCCATTGAACTGGAGTGGGAGCATCAGCCTCGATTCCATGGGACTGCTTAAGAAGAGAGAAGTATCACAAACACTTTCAGTGCTAATTACACTGAGAGAAGAGCTGAGGTGAGGCTTGCTGAACCTTCGAGAATTATCAACACTCGGGTTTGAAAGTGGACAAGAATCACACAATTAGGAGTTAAGCACTTAGAGTAAACTCACCTGTTTAGGATATCCTACCCACACCTCCCATGTATCGTAAAACCACGGCTTCTGCAACAGAATAGGAAAATACAGCATTAACCAAACACTCCAACAAATGATTAAAGAGATAATTAGAATAAACAACATAATCTAAATCTTTTCTTTATTCTTCTGCCATTTCGATTGTAAAGAACTAGTAACTCCATGACACTTCCTCAGAATGTCCCACGTGTATTTACAGCCAATTAATTAGTTTGAAGTACAGTCATTGTTGCTTCCTAGCATAATGCAGCAGCCAAGTTTGCAGAGCTAGAGCGAGTGTGTCCAACACAGGCTGTCTGCTTCTATCTCACCGTACCCATAGCGACTGGCTGAAACCAGGTTTTGCATTCTCACAGCGATGTACACCAAACTGACCAAACTAAACTGGGCTTAATTATTACAATTTATACAACAAAAACAGAAAGTTACATTTATATGGTGCCCTTAAGGTAGGAAAATGCTCCAAAGAACTTCACAGGAGTTAAATCTGACAGAAATTGAATCGGGACCAAAGAATGAACCCAATTTCACACAAGGGTTTAAATTTAAATATTTGTGTGGGTGTAAAATGGGAGCAGCACAACTGAATTTCTGGACTGTGATGTTGAGCGCAGTGGGATCTGATGGTATATCTTACTTGCCAGTTGATTATGGACAGTCCTTTCCTATCTCTCTGAGCCAGTTCTAGCTCATCAATCCCCATTATACAGGAGAAGTGGATATCAACTCAAGGGCACAACTTAGCTGAGATGCCTGTATCCATCCACCCTCTTCACCCCACCACTGACAGCCCAGCCTTTAGCCACCTCGACCCCATGCTCCAGAACTCCTCAAACCCCTCTACCTACCCCTCTCCATCTATAAAACCTATTTCATTGGTAAACCTTTGCTCACCCCTCCGAATATTTCCTTTTGCTAACCTGGGTCCACTCAGCAACCAATCAGCACCCTTTTCTCATGCAGCATAACTTGTTGCTGCCTTTGAAATTTGACATTCTTGCATTTGTCCTGATGAGTGTGAGATGAAAAACTTCAAACGCTTGTCTCTTTTCTCAGCCACACAAGTTCTGTGCTACCATGTGACTATATTGCCTTTTTTTTGACTCAGTGTCAGTTTTTCTGATTACATTTTCAGAAACACTTAGGGCATTTTACATGTTAAAGGCTCAATATTGTCCTAACACAGCAGGAGCAGAACGTGAGAGTCCTGGGGTATGGTGCATTTCAACCCAGCTATTATGCAGATGATAATCTTTACATGATCAGTACAGAGTCCATAGTACTATAAACTGTTAAATGGCAGTGTGTAATACAGAGCAGGGAACGGAATCTGTCTCTTGTACCCCACAAATGGTAGACAATCTCTGGACAGTAACATTACATTACAAACTGACTTGCTACGCCAACCACAACTTGTTTCCCAGACGTGCACCAAAGGATTGGTATCCTACACATCGGATACATGGTGGTTTAGGCAATGAAACTTTATGAGTGCGTTTACTGAAGGGGATTCTGGGGTAGGACCAACAGAGCCTCATTAACGTGGAGAGATCAGGGTAACTGGGACCCTTGGGTATTTCACAATCAGAGATTTCAGGTTGGAAAACTATAATCTTTGCCCAAAATTTCCAATTTGTGCACCTAGTGAGAGAGGTCGAATGCTAATGGAGCCGAATCATCAAATTAATCTCAGGGGGGCACATTCCAGGAAAGCAGGGGGAATTTCAGCAATGTCGCGTTCCCCACACACACTCAAGCAATTGGAGTAATATTAACACTCAAGCAAGAAGCTGGGGAGACATGAAAGGCCCCACCCAGCAGCTACAGGACAAGGCCTGGTCCAATCTAACAGCCGGGTCTCACCAACATGCCGGTAACCAGCTGCAGTTCACCGGCACTGAGCTCTGACACAGCCAGGCCATTAAAATAACCACATGCACAAAATGCATGGTAAATATACCACATGAATATTAACTCCTGCCCTGCCGAGCTGCTGCCAGGCACAGGGTTAAAATTGTATCAAAATTAAACACGACTAAAACTCAATAATATGAAGTTGCTAACAGACTTTCACCATGTGTCACAGCGCGTAGTGAAATTACTCACGTCAATGAGGACAGCGATGCCACCAGAAAATGCCAGGAGATAAAATGTACATCGCCAGCTAGAAAATAAACCGTTTATGCATTAAAATAATTTCTCTTCAAAACAAGACTGACTGCAATGAGAAAGCAAACATCACTCACACTGCACAGGAGGCTGCTATTCGGCCCAATCAACTGTGGTTAGGGTTAGGGGTTGGGGTTGGGGGTTGGGGTTGGGGGTTGGGGTTGGGGTTAGGGTTAGGGTTAGGGGTTGGGGTTGGGGGTTGGGGGTTAGGGTTGGGGTTAGGGTTAGGGTTAGGGTTGGGGTTAGGGTTAGGGTTAGGGGTTAGGGTTGGGGTTAGGGTTAGGGGTTAGGGTTAGGGTTAGGGGTTAGGGTTAGGGTGCAGTGCTGGCTCTTTGAAAGAGCGATCCAATTAACCCGTTCCCTACAGCCCTGTATATTATCCTTTGGGCAGTTATATCAGTGCTAAACACCGAGATCAGACCCAATGGCTGATGAGAAACCGAGAATCCAGAGTCCAAGGCATGTTTTAGGAATAATGTTTCTCTGCTCTTCCGGGTCACTAAAGCTGCAGGTGCTGGAAATCGGAATCAGGGAAAGCTGCAGACACTCCGTGGATCCGGTGGGGGAGGAGCGCAGAGTTAACACCTTTCGCCTGGCAGGAAAAGCAGCATTAAATTCAAGGCGGTGGCCTCCCCCTCCCATATCTCCGGGATTAGTCTCCACCTTCCCCTCTCCCAATCAGTCTCCCTCACCCCCACCCAGTTGCCACCCTCCCTTCCCCTCCCTGATTGGTCTCCCCCAATCAGTCGCTCGACACCAGTGATCTGTCACCCCCCACCCCCGTGATCCATCACCTGCTCTCCGCATGATCTGTCTCCACCCTTCCCTTCCTCAAACAAACATTCTCCCCCTCCCCTCCCTGGATCAGTCTTCCCCCTCCCCTCCCCCCGATCCCATAGCCTTTGCAATATCCAGTGCCTTCAGCTCTTTCTTGACATCACGTGGAGTGAATCGAATTGGCTGAAGACTGGCATCAAAGATGCTGGGGACCTCCAGAGGAGGCTGAGATGAATCATCCACTCGGCACTTCTGGCTGAAGATTGTTGCAAATGCTTCAGCCTTATCTTTTGCACTGATGTGCTGGGCTCCTCCATCATTGAGGATGGGGATATTTGTGGAGCCTCCTCCTCCAGTGAGTTGTTTAATTGTCCACCACCATTCACAACAGGATATGGCAGGACTGCAGAGCATAGATCTGATCCATTGGTTGTGGAATCGCTTAGCTCTGTCTGTCGCTTGCTTTTTATGGTGTTTGACATGGAAGTAGTCCTGTGTTATAGCTTCACCAGGTTGACACCTCATTTTTATATATGCCTGATGCTGCTCCTGACATGCCCTCCTGCACTCTTCATTGAACCAGGGTGGATCCCCTGGCTTGATGGTAATGGTGCAATGGGAACTATGCTGGGCCATGAGGTTAGATTGTGGTTATGTACAATTCTGCTGCTGCTGATGGCCCACAGCACCTCATGAATGCCCAGTCTTGCGTTGTTAGTTCTGTTCAAAATCTATCCCATTTAGCACAGTGGTAGTGCCACACAACATGATGGAGGATATCCTTAAAGTGGGGATGGGACTTTGTCTCCACAAGGACTGAGCGGTGGTCATTCCTACTGATACTGTCATGGGCAGATGCAGTTGTGGATGGAAGGCTGTGGCAAATATGCCGGATAGGAAGGGCCATGCACCAATTTGGCTGCAGCCATGCTGCACCAGGCTGGTGAACTTTAATGAAAGTTTCTGCCTTAAAATTGCAGACTTGACCTTGGTCCCTTTGTCCTGGGATTAAAGAATTTTCAACATTTCCAGAACAAAAACTTCAAAGTTTTTAACCCACTAATTAGGGTCTAAAGTCTTTTACTTTATTAGCTAAGAACGACAATAATTACTATTGCAGAATACTAGATAAGAGGACCTTCACAATGTTAACAACATTCTGCTGTTCTCACAGGATTTGCACCTTCCTCAGTCACATTGTTCAATCACAGTGGCACTGGGAGGTCTGAAGTCTGCTTATTTCAATATTTCACCTCTTTTCTATTTTTCCTTAGTTCTGGTGAAGAGTCATATGGACTCGAAACTTTAACTGTGTTCCTCTCCGCAGATGCTGTCAGACCTGCTGAGTTTTTCCAGGTATTTTTATTTTTGTTTCTGAAGTCTGCTTACATGTCTGACAATGACACCCTGCAGAGAGCATTGCATTACTTTGCACCAGGCAGGATCACATGACACGGTCCTGTTCTCCAAGGTGACCCATCAGAAGTCAAGTCCAACCCAAATGGGTTAAAAAAATAATTATGAATGAAACAGTGTTGTGAAATGCAATGTATTGTGAAGATGGGCCTGAAGCAAGGATAAGGAGCTGCTGGGATGCTGTTCCTCATCATCAACAGCACCTCATCTTCCGACTAGGCACTTTACAGCCTTCCTGACTAAATATTGAGTTCAACAATTTTAGATCATGAACTCTCTCCTCCATCTCCACCCCCTTTCCCTTTCTTCCCCCTCCCTTTTGTTTTTTCCAATAATTTATATAGATTTTTCTTTTCCCACCTATTTCCATTATTTTTAAATGTATTTCCACTCATTGTTTATCTATACCTTTTATGCCCTTTTAGTATTATTTCACCCCACCCCCACTAGAGCTATCTATACCTTGTCTGTCCTGCTTTCTACTCTTAATTAGCACATTCCTTTAGATAATATCACCACCTTCAACACCTCTTTGTCCTTTTGTCTGTGACATCTTTTGGTTATCTCCACCTATTACTGCCTGCTTGTCCTAATAAACCCCCACCCCCAACTTAAACCAGCTTATATTTCATCCCTTTCCTATTTTTACTTAGTTCTGTTGAAGGGTCATGAGGGCTCGAAACGTCAACTGTGCTCTTCTCTGCCGATGCTGCCAGACCTGCTGAGTTTTTCCAGGTATTTCTGTTTCTGTTTTTGTTTTGGATTTCCAGCATCCGTAGTTTTTTGCTTTTAACTCACTCCTCCATGCTTTTGATGGTCTGGGAGATGTTGGCTTGGTCACGGATGTTTATAATAATAAAAGTAAGTGGGCTATATCAGCATAGTGACAAAGATTAGGAGAGATCAAGATAAGCTAAGTGCATCTTGCTGTCTCCACACTGTTATTCTGATGTCACTTTTATGTATTTTTGATGTACAATGATTTAGTGATGGTATACATGGAATGGAGAAAGGTGGAATTAGTTTAAGAGTTTGAGGCTGAACAACTCACAACTGTTCCTCGGAAGATGCAGTCAGAGCCAGGTTTGTGGCACCAAGGGTGGGCCGTGCTGTACAGGAGGGGAGGGAGAAGAGGGGAAGAGCGGCAGTGATAGGGCAAACCGAGTGCAGGCGACTAACTGAGTGAAGACTTGGAGTTTGGTGAGAGGGGCAGTTTTAAATGTTACTTTTTTCTTAAATTTTGCTCTTAAAATCTAATCTAGTCTGTAATTAGCAGTAACTGGAAAGTACTGTGGAAGTAGGCCATGTTCTTTCTTTCTTACAGTTTAGACAGGGTAAACTCACTCTCAGCTGTAGGAGCTGAGCTGAGTAGTTAATGAGCTAACTGGTTGAATCTGGGGACTGTAGCCCCAGTTCAGTTTACTATAGATTCAGGGCTCTTTAGTGCAGCCTTGGCAAACGGAGTGCGGCTAACTAACTGAGTGGAGACTTGGAGTGTGGAGAGAGAGGGGAGTTGTTCATTTCCTCTTTCTCACCCCATAGGAATTGATTCTTGCTCTACTACAGGGGAAGGAGCTAGCTGTTTGGTGAGTATCTGATAAGTAGGTAAGTTCTATTCTATCCCTAATGTTTAAAATCGTATGCAATTTGGTAGTAATAAAATATATAAGGAAGCAACATAAATAAGTGACTATATGAGTAAGTAATTATTTAAACCACATAAAGGATGGCAGGATGGCTGCAGCATGTGGGAGCTTCTGGGTAACATTGGGCTGCATCTTCTGGTCGGCGAGCGGGTTCCTGACCGGGGTCGCTGATCGGGAACCCGCCCGCTCATGCCTGCTCCCGCACGACCCTCCTGACGGGGGGAAGATCCTGCCCATTGTGATCTAGGGCTAACACATCTGCAGTAAGTGTTTGCGGCTTGAGGAACTTTGGTTCAGAGTCATTGAGCTGGAGGCTGAGCTGCAGACACTGCGACACATCAGGGAGGGGGAAAGTTACCTGGATGCTTTATACCAGGGGGCAGTCACACCACTTAGGATAGGGTCTTCTGCTTTGGTCAGTAGTCAGGGGCAAGAGGGTGTGACTGTGAGGCAGGTAAGGGAACCTAGAAGACAGGAGTGTGAGCTTCTGTAATTGTCCCGTCGGTTTGAGGCTTTCTCAGCTTGTTTGGATGAGAGTGGGGGCTGCAGGGTGGATAAGCAAACTGACCATGGCCCCGTGGGACAGGAAGCCATCCAAGTGGGGGTAGCAAAAAGAAATGTAGTGGTAGTAGGGGGACAGTATAGTGAGGGAGCTTGACACTGTTCTCTACAGCAAAGAGTGAGAGTCCAGACGGCTTTGTTACCTGCCCGGTGCCAGGGTTCAGGGCATCTGCTCAGGGCTGGAGAGGAACTTGCAGTGACAGGGCGTGGATCCAGTGGTTGTGGCCCATGTAGTTACCAACAACATAGGCAGGATGAGGAAGGAGGCTGTGCATAGTCAGTATGACGAGCTCGGCACCAAATTAAGCAGAACCTCAAAGGTAATAATTTCTGGATTATTACCTGAGCAATATGCAAATTGGCATAGGACAGATAAGATTAGAGAAACGAATGTATGGCTGAAAGACTGGTGTGGGAGAGGTGGGTTCAGGTTTGTGGGGCACTGGCACCAGTATTTGGGAAAGTGGAATCTGTACCATTGGGATGGTCTACACCTGAACCCTGCTGGGGCTGGTGTCCTCACAAGTTGCCCAACTAGGGAAGTAGAGAGGGTTTTAAACTGAATAATGGGGGCAAGGGATCAAATTTGGGAAAATGGTGTAAACCAAAAAGAGACAAGGCAAGAGAGACAGGTATTAAAATGGGAAATGATAAACAGACTGTGACAGGAAGGGACAGGGAGTACAAATCTAAGAGTAAATCAGCAGATAAGGCTGGACGCTACAAAAATAATAAAAGGACAAAACTAAATGCTCAGTATCTAAATGCATGTAGTATTCAAAACAAAACAGATTAACTGAAAGCGCAAATATGAATAAATAAGTACGATCTGACAGCTATTACAAAGACATGGCTACAGGATGACATAGTCCGGGACCTGAATATCGAAGGGTATGTGACATTTAGAAAAGGCAGGAAATTAGGAAAAGGTGGAGGGGTGGCTATGTTAATTAATGATGGTATTAACATATTAGAGGGGGATGACCTAAATTCAGAAAACCAGGATGTAGGAGCCGTTTAGGTTGATTATTTAAAACACATGAGGAATGATAAAGGCAAGAAGTCACTTGTGGGGGTGGTGTACAAGCCTCCTAATTGTAACTACACAATAGGACAGAGCATAAAAGAAGAGATAATGGGAGCTTGTCAGAAAGGTACAGCAATAATCATGGGGTATTTTAATCTACATTTAGACTGGAAAAATCAGATGGGCAAAGGTTGCATAGATGAGTTCATAGAATGCTTTCGGAATAGTTTCTTAGAACAGCATGTTCTGGAGCCAACCAGAGAGCAGGCTATACTAGACCTGGTGTTGTGCAATGAGATAGGATTAGTGATAGGGTAGGTCAGGTGTTTCTCACGTGTCGGTGCAGACTCGATGGGCCGAAGGGCCTCTTCTGCACTGTGAGATTCTGTGATTAATTGATAACCTCCTAGTGAAGGCACCCCTAGGTTGCAATGAACATAATGTGATTGAATTTTACATTCATTTTGAGGGGGAAACGAGTGCGTCCAAGGCTAGTATTTTAAACTTAAATAAGGGCAATTATGAGGGCATGAAAGCAGATCTAGCTAAAGTGAACTGGCAAATGAGGTTAAGGGATAAGTCAGTAGAAGTTCAGTGGCAGACATTTGAAGGGATATTTCAAAATACACAGAATATATACATTCTAATGAGACAGAAAAATCCCAAGGGGAGGGCCCACCATCCGTGGTTAACTGAAAACGTTAAAGTCGGTATCAAAGTTAAAGAAAAAGCAAATAATTATGCAAAGTCAGGTGGCAGGTCAGAAGATTGGAAAGAAAATAAAGAACAGCAAAGAACGACAAAAAGATTAATAAGGATAGAACAATTAGAGCATGAGGGAAGCTAGCTAGCAATATAAAGATAGATAAGAGTTTCTATAGATATTTAAATAAAAGAGTTAACAAAGTGAGCGTTGGTCCTATAGACAGTGCGTCTGGAAAATTGATAATGGAAAGTAGGGAGATAGGGGATGAATTAAACAGGTATTTTGCTTTCCTCTTCACTATACAGGACATAAGTAACACTCCGGAAATAGCTATAAATCAGGAAATGAAAGGGAGGGAGGAACTCAGGAAATTTACAATCACCAGGGAAGTGGTACTAAGCAAATTGTTGGGGCTGTGGGCTGACAAATTTTGAGGCCCAGATGGACGTCACCTTAAGCTCTTGAAAGAAGTGGCTAGTGAGATAGTTGACACACTGGCTTTAATTTTCCAAAATTTCCTAGATTTGGGAAAGGTTCTATTAGATTGGAAAATGGCAAATGTAACTCCTTTATTCAAAAAGGGAAGGAGACAGAAAGCAGGAAACTACAGGCCAGATAGCTTAACATCTGTCACAGAGAAAATGTTGAAAGCTATTAATAAAGATGTTATGACAGGGCACTTAGAAAGATTCAAGGTAATAAGGCAGAGTCAACATGGTTTTGTGAAAGGGAAATCATGTTCAACCAATTTATTGGAGTCACATGCGCTGTGGATAAAGGGGAATAGGTAAATGTACTGTACTTAGATTTCCAGAAGGCATTTGATAAAGTGCCACATCAAAGGTTATTGCAGAAAATAAAAGCTCATGGTATAGGGGGTAACATATTAGCATGGACAGAAAATTGTCTAGCTAACAGGAAGCAGAGTTGGCATGAATGGGTCTTTTTCTGGTTGGCAGGATGTGACGAGTGGTGTGTGTCATGAAGAGATATTAATGTCTATAATGTTATTGGAAATTAATTTTAAATTGGAATTGTAGTGGGGTCTGTGTCTGTGTGTGTGTGCCTGTATGTGTCTTAATTGGATTAAAGCCAGATAGTCTGGGTGCTTTGATGTATAGCAGTTTTGAGACATTAATTAGGTAAATAGTAAGGAAGTTAAAAGGATTAAGTGTACATTTGCATTTGTCAAAGAAAGCTTTCAAGAGAGGGTGTAAAGAGTAAAATCTTGCATCTAATGGGTAAATGCCAAGCAATGTGCTTATATTACTAATAAAATTAGTGGGTTGAAAATGTTATTGTTAGAAGATGTGACATTAAAAGCCTAGATACCCTGGAAAATTTCCATTCAAAGGGGAAGCTAGGTATAAACAAAAGGAGTTTGTGTGTGTAAGCCAGGGGCATTTAAGGTCTAACCAGCCTGTAAGCCTACAGCTGTGTCTGTAAGGAACCTCATTTTGAATTTGTAAGGTCAAATGTGCTTTGCCTTTTAAAATCTATCAGTTTTACTGTTGGCTTGAGGGGGGTGTAACTGAGGGTCAGATTAATTAGGGGATTTTTGTAGTTATTATAGTAGCAATTTTGTAGACATATGTATGTGCTTACAATTTTTCTTGTATTAATAAATGTTTAATTTGGTTTTATTAAAAAAACTTCGAGACTCGGTGATCTTATTACTACTGAATTCAAAGCCCGCATCTCGAAACACACCAATTGCAAAAATGGATTATGACAGTTGTTTCAAGTTTCCCTCTGGGACTTGAACAACTCAGCTTTTACCATTGGCTGTGTCATAATAGTGTGCCACAGGGATCAGTGCTGGGGCCTCAACTTTTTACACTTTATATAAATGACTTGGATGATGGGACCGAAGGAATGGTTGCTAAATTTTCTGATGATACAAAGATCGGTAGGAAAGTAAATTGTGAAGGGGACGAAAGGAGGCTACAAAGTGACCTAAATAGGTTAAGTGAGTGGGCAAAGATTTGGCAAATGGAGTATAATATGGGCAAATGTGAAATCATTCATTTTGGCAGGAAGAATAAAAAAGCTTATTATCTAAATGGTCAGAGATTGCAGATTCAGGGATCTGGGTGTCCTAGCGCATGAATCACAAAAGGTAAGTATGCAGGTACAACAGGTAATTAGTAAAACTGATAGAATGCTTTCATTTATTGAGAGAGGAATTGATTACAAAAGTAGGGAGGTTATGCTTCAGTTGTACAGGGCATTGGTGAGATCACATTTGGAGTATTGTGTACAGTACTGGTCTCATTATTTCAAGAAAGATGTAAATGTGTTAGAAGCAGTTCAGGGAAGGTTTATTAGACTAATACCAGGAATGGGAGGGTTGTCTTATGAAGAAAGACTTGACTAGGTTTGTATCCGCTGGAGTTTAGAAGAGTAAGAGGTGACTTGATTGAAACCTTTATGATTCTGAGGGGTCTTGACCAGGTGGATGTGGAGAGGATGTGGGAGAATTTAGAGCTAGGGGCCACTGTTTA
Source organism: Cetorhinus maximus (assembly GCF_964194155.1). Lineage (NCBI taxonomy): Eukaryota > Metazoa > Chordata > Chondrichthyes > Lamniformes > Cetorhinidae > Cetorhinus > Cetorhinus maximus. Next base: position 36,868,393 of record NC_135904.1, read on the forward strand.
AAAATAAGGCGTTGCTGATTTAAGGCGGATGAGGAGAATTTTTTTCTTTCAGGGGTTACAGAGTCTTTGGAACTCTCTTCCTCAAAAGGCAGTGGAAGCAGAGTCTCTGAATATTTTTAAGGCAGAGCTGGGTAGATTCTTGATTAACAAGGGTGAAAGGTTATTGGGAGTAGACAGGCATGTGGGTTTGAGGTTACATTCAGATCAGCCATGATCTTATTGAATGGCAGAGCAGGTTTGAGGGGCCAAGTGGCTACTCCTGCTCCTAATTCATCTGTTTGTATGAAATTCATTAGTTAGGGGAACAGGCAGATGTTTCTGCAGCTGTAGACGTGACTCCAGGATGGTATATTGTTTCCCTGGTGCCAGCGTCAACAATGTCATGGGGCGGCTTCTGGGGAGGTTGAACAGCCTGAGGTCATGGTCCACGTTGGTACCAATGACTTAGGTAGGAAAGGGGGATGAGGCCCTGAAAGCAGATTTCAAGGAGCTAGGAAGGACATTCAAAAGCAGGACCTCTAGAGCGGAAATTTTAGGATTACTTCCAATGCCACGTGAGAGTGCAGAAATAGGAGAACTGAACAACTGAACACACAGCCTGGAGAACTGGTGTAGGAGGGAAAGCATCAGATTTCTGAGGCATTTGGGCTGGTTCTGGGGCAGGCGGGACCTGTACAAGATGGACAGGCTGCATCTTAGCAGGACTGGGACTAACATCCTCGCAGGGAGATTTGGTAGTGCTGTTAGAGAGGGTTTAAACTGGACTGGCGGAGGGATGGGAACCTGAGAGGGAGCTCAGGCTGGAGGGAAGCAAAACTGGTAAAAGGAAGTAAAGTAGAAAACAAAAAAAAATGAAGCATAGGCAAGCATCACATAGGATCAGAATAGAGAATAATGTTAACAAAGCAGAATTTATTGGCACTCTATCTGACACACGTAGCATTCACAAAAAGGTTGAATGCACAGATTGAGGTAAATGGGTATGATTTAATTGCCATTACAGAGACAAGGCTACACGGTGACCAAGACTGGGAACTAAATATCCAAGGATATTCAGCATTTAGGATGGATAGGCATCAAGGAGAAGGCGGTGGGGTAGTACTCTTAATAAGGGATGGAATCAGTACATTAGTCAGAGGATCTTAGATCGAAGGATCAAGATGTAGAATCAGTTTAGGTGGAGCTAAGAGTGAGCAAGGGGCAGCAAACATTGGTAGGCATTGTTTATAGGCCACCAAGCTGTGGTGCTAATGTTGGGCACAGTACAAATCAGGAAATGAGAGGATTCATGTAACATGGGTAATACAGTACCAATGGGCTTCAATTTACACATAGACTGGGTTAACCAAATCAGCACCAATGCTGTGGAGGAGGAATTCCTGGAGTGTGTAGGAGATGGGTTTCGGGAGCAGGACGTTGAGGAGCCAACTAGAGATCAGGCTATTTTGGATTTAGTGTTAGGTAATGAGAAAAGGTTAATTAATAACCTTGCTGTAAAGGAGCCTTTGGGAAATAGTGACCACAATATGATCAAATTTTGCATTAAGTTTGAATGCAATATAGTTCATTCTGAAGAAAGGAAATTATGAAAGTATGAGAGGCAAGTCGGCTATGGTGGATTGGGAAAATACACAAAGATTTGACATCAGACTGGGAATGGCTGGTATTTAAAGATACTACACAGTCTACAATACGTTTTGAAAGAGCACTTCAATCCCAGGCCAGCAATTATTGCCAAGAGATTCAAGTTTCACCAAAGAGAATAGCATGATAGTGGGTCTGTTTCGCAGTTCCTGGCTGAATTGAGAAAATTAGCAAAACATTGCTAAAACATTTAAAGGTTACCTGGAAGAAGCGTTTGTGTGATCGCTTGATTTGTGAACAAAGAAATGAAAGAATTCAAGAACTCAGAGTCAACATGGTTTTGTGAAAGGGAAATCACGTTTGACAAATCTGCTAAAGTTCTTTGAGGATATAACAAGCAGAGTTGATAAAGGGTAACCAGTAGATGTAGTGTATTTGGATTTCCAGAAGGCATTTAATAAGATGCCACATAAAAGGTTATTGCACAAGATAGGAGCTCACGGTATGGGAGGTAATAAATTAGCATGGATTGAGGATGGGTCAACACACAGAAGACAGAGTAGGGATTAATGGATCTTTTTCAGGTTGGGAAGATGTAACTAGTGGAGAGCCATAAGGATCAATCCTAGGGCCTCAATTATTTACTATCTATATTAATGACTTGGAGGGGGGGAGAGTGTATTGTATCCAAATTTGCTGACCAAAGGAAAATAGGTGGGGGGTCATGTTGTGATGAGGACATAAGGAATCTGCAAGGGGGTATAGACTGGTTGAGTGAGTGGGCAAAAACTTGGCAGATGGAGTTTAATGTAGGAAAGTGTGAGGTCATGCACTTTGGTAGGAAGAATCCAAAGGCAAACTATTATTTAAATGGAGAGAGACTTCAAAAAAAGTGCAGCACAGAGAGATCTGGGTGTTCCTGTGCATAAAACACAAAGTTAACATGCAGGTGCAGCAAGTCATTAAGGAGGCAAATGGAATTTTGGCCTGTATTGCTAGGGGGTTGGAGTTTAAAAATAGGGAAGTCTTGTTACAACTGTACAGAGCCTTGGTGAGGCCACACCTGGAGTAGTGTGTACAGTTTTGGTCCTCGTAATTTAAGAAAGGATATACTGGCATTGGAGGCAGTTCAAAAGGGATTCACTAGGCTGATTCCTGGATGAAGGAGTTGACTTATCAAGAACGGCTAAACAGGTTAGGTCTTTATTCATTAGAGTTTAGAAGAATGAGGGATGATCTTATTGAAAGATCACTGAAAGTATTTAAAGAGGAGGTAGATAGGTTTTTGAAATATCGGGGAGTTGAGGGCTATGCGGAGCTGGCATGAAAGCAGAGTTGAGGCCTGGGCCAGATCAGCCATGATCTTATTGAATGCTGGGCAGGCTTGAGCGGCCAAATGGCCTACTCCTGCTCCTATTTCTGCTCTTATGTTCAACATAGATTGTTAGCGGAGCAAGAATTGACACTGAAGAAAGCGTTCAAGATTGCACAAAGCATAGAAATGGCAGAGAAACAAGCCGGAGATTTGAAAGCGCATTCTAACAATGCCAGAGTTAAAATAGTAAAGTCAGGGTATACTCGCGTCCAAACACGTTACTGCTGTAATGGAATAGGGCATAATGCAGAAGCCTGTAGGTGGAAAACAGCTGATTGTCACCACTGTGGGAAAAAGGACACATACAGCATGTATGTAGATCAAAGGCTGGTCACAGTAAAGCAGTACGGCCAAGAAAAGGGCATCACGAGGAGCACACAGACAAGCCACGCTTGAAAATTAACAGGCTGTTTACCTGGAAACAAAATACTAAAGTAATGAGTCCAGACGAGACAGAAAGTGAAACTAACAGTAACAATGAGGAAGAGCAATTGTATTGCATTCATAAATATATATATAAAAACAAAGAACTGCGGATGCTGGAAATCCAAAACAAAAACAAAAACAGAAATACCTGGAAAAACTCAGCAGGTCTGGCAGCATCGGCGGAGAAGAATAAAGTTGACGTTTCGAGTCCTCATGACCCTTCAACAGAACTAAGTAAAAATAGGAAAGGGGTGAAATATAAGCTGGTTTAAGGTGGGGGGGAAGGGGGGGTGGTTGGGACAAGAAGAGCTAGGTAAAGGGCCAGTGATAGGTGGAGACAACCAAAAGATGTCACAGTCAAAAGGAACAAAGAGGTGTTGAAGGTGGTGATATTATCTAAAGGAATGTGCTAATTACTTTCAATTAACTTTCAAAAACAGTTCCTCTGACATGTCCTCCTTCTTCCTTAACCGAGGTTTTCCACCCACGGTCGTTGACAGGGCCCTCAACCGTGTCCGGCCCATCTCCCGCGCATCCGCCCTCACGCCTTCTCCTCCCTCCCAGAAACATGAAAGGGTCCCCCTTGTCCTCACTTATCACCCCACCAGCCTCCGCATTCAAAGGATCATCCTCCGCCATTTCCGCCAACTCCAGCATGATGCCTTTTGTCTGTGACATCTTTTGGTTATCTCCTCCTATCACTCGCCCTTTACCTAGCTCTTCTTGTCCCAACACGCCCCCCCCCACCTTAAACTAGCTTATATTTCACCCCTCTCCTATTTTTACTTAGTTCTGTTGAAGGGTCATGAGGACTCGAAACGTCAACTGTGCTCTTCTCCACCATTGCTGCCAGACCTGCTGAGTTTTTCCAGGTATTTCTGTTTTTGTTTTTGTATTGCATTCAGCCTGATCTGAAACTAGATGAAGGACTAAAAGTTGGCATTGCCTTAAATGGTAAAATGGTTGAAATGGAGGTTGACACTGGAGCACCTGTTTCTATTGCTTCAGAGAAGAAATGGGAGAAAATTTTCAAGAAATGACCATTGGAGAAAACTCTCCTCCAGCTTAGCATCTACACTGGTGAGCCTGTGAGTATACTTGAAAAAAACATCCATTCAAGCTCAATATGGAGATAAAATAGCAAGGTTACCGCTTATTGTGAAAGGGGATCGTCCATCGTTTATGGGCAGGAGCTGGCTAAAAGAAATTTGGCTGGACTGGAATAAATAAGTAAAGTGTATTGCAACCCCATGTTGCAGTCCTTGTTAGACAAGCACATTGATGTCTTCAAAGAAGGTCTTGGAGTTATTAAAGACATTGAAGCCAAACTTGCTGTGAAGGCCAAAGCTTCTCCAAAGTTCTTCAAACGACGTTCAGTTCCCTACTCAATGTGACAGGAAATCGAGCAGGAACTAGAACAACTTGAAAACTTCCAGATAATTGAGAAAGTTAATCATGCAGAGTGGGCAGCTCCAATAGTCCCAGTAGTGAAGGATGACGGGTCTATCAGAATATGTGGTGACTATAAAATCACCAGTAATCCTTTCCTGGAAGTGTTTCAGTACTTGCTACAGAAAATTGAGGACCTGTTCGCTGCTCTGAATGGAGGTGAATTATTCACAAAGCTTGACCGATCACAGGCATTTTTACAAATGCAGCTGAGTGAAGATTCCAGTAAGTTTACAACAATCAGCACACGCACAGGTCTAATCAATACAAACAACTACCATCTGGAAACATGTCAGCACCAGCCTTATTCCAGCAGACCATGGACAAAATACTGCAGGGCCATGGACAAAAAACTGCAGGGCCTCCCTGGTGTAATCTGCTTCCAAGACAACATGCTCATCACCGGGAAAAACCTCCCAACTGATTTAGAGAACCTAGGCAGGGTCCTGTGTAGACTGGAAAAATACGGCATCTGCTGTAAGAAATCCAAATGCTCGTTCCTGAAGTCCTCAGTGGAGCACCTGGGACGTGTGATCGATGAAACTGGCCTCTCAACCTCACCCAGAAAGGTGGAGGCACCACAGCCCAAAAATGTTAAGGAGCTTTGTTCATTTTTGGGACTTGTGAATTACTACGGCAAATTCATTTCCAGTTTAGCTACCAAGGCAGCACCACTGAATAACCTGAAGAATGCAAAATGGGACCAGTCACAAGCCTGTCAGGAAAGTTTCAAGGAACTCAAGTAAAAGCTCCTTTCTACTAAAGTCCTGGCACATTTCAATGAAAAGTTACCTGTCAGTCTGGCTTGTGATGCACCTGGATATGGTGTTGGAGCTGTCACCTCCCACACATTTCCTGATGGCAGTGAAAGGCCCATTGCATACGCCTCACACACATTGTCCAAGGCAGAACAAAGTTATGCTCAAATTAAGGAGGAAGCTGTTGGGCTAATCTATGGAGTCAAAAAGTTCCACCAATATTTGTATGGGTGTAAATTCATGTTAATTACAGACCACAAGCCTTTGATCTGGTGGCTTAGCCCAAAGTCACAAACCCCGACACTTGCCGCTGCCGCCTACAAAGGTGGGCACTGATCTTATCTGCTTATTAGTAGGAAATTACATTTTGCTCTATTGCGAATCATGGAAATGTAGACGCACTTTCCACAGCTCCACAACCCAAAGTGAAGTCACTGCTTTCAATGTGAACCAGGTAGACACGTTACCTGTTAAAGCGGATCAAATTCGACTTGAAACACAGAGGGATGCTGTGCTCTCCAAAGTTTACCTGTACACACAGGAGGGTTGGTGTGTACCTCAAGAAGTGACAACTGAGCTTAAACCTTACTCCATGTGTAGATTTGAGCTGACTCTGCGAGACGGTTGTTTGTTATGGGGAATCAGAGTTGTTATTCCTCCAAAATTCCAAACCCGAGTGTTAGAAGAACTTCACCTCAGTCACATGGGAATCGTCAAAATGAAAGCATTAGCTCGTCTACATGTATGGCGGCCACACCTGGACAAAGACATCGAAGGCATGGTCAGTGATTGCCTTCCGTGCCAAGAAATGAAGTCTTCTCCTGCACCTGCCCCATTACATCTGTGGGCTTGGCCTGACCTCCCATAGCAGAGACTTCATGTGGACTTTGCTGGACCACTTCTCAGACATACATTCCAGATTGTGATGGCTGCCCACAAAACAGTGGCCTCATGTTATTCCAATGAAGTCGACTACTTCAGCAAAGACCATTGATGCTCTCTGGAATGTGTTCACTACTTTTGGATTGCCGGAGCCGATTGTGTCTGACAATAGCACACAGTTCACATCATGTGAATTTCAAACATTTCCTGAAAAACAATGGGACCAAACAGATTCTCATCTCGCCTTACCACACATCCTCAAATGGTGAAGCGGAGCACTTTGTCCAGACATTCAAATCGGCCATATTGAAGGGGAGGACACAAACAAATTAGAAGTTGAAGCTGAAGAATGTTTTCATGATGTATTGTAACACTCCACATTCAACAACAGGTGTATCTCCTGCTGAGCTGATGTTTGGAAGATGACTGCGTACCAGAATGGATTTGCTATGTCCAGATTTGAAAGGAAAGATTGGTTCAAGGCAGATTGATCAGAAAAGGTCACATGACACAAGTAAACCAGCTCGTGAGTTTAACCTGGATCAGTCCATTTGGGTCCTAAATTACTGTGGAACATCAAAATGGCTCCTGGGAAGAATCATCAAGTGTCGACGACCACTGACCTATGATGTTGAATCTTCCTGTGGAATCTGGAAGAGGCACACTGACCAGATTAGAGAAGCCAAATCCAAGGAACCAAATTTCCAGGGATCTCCAGTCACAGTGAAAGATTCCTGGGAAATGTCTGCTCCAGTTGCTGAAACCTGACCTGATTCAGCTGACAAACCTGTAACTGCAACTGTTGAACCTGAACAGAAACAAGTGGAACAGCAGAATCTTCCATTTCTAAACAAACAAATTGAGTACTGAAGCCAACACTCCTCTCTAGACCAAAGTAAATCTGCAAACTGCCTGACTGATTTGTTCCTGGCTAAAGGGGGAGGAGATGTGATGTTTGTGTTTTAATGTTTATGTGTTTTTGTAAAAGGACTTTTTAGTTAAAAAGAGGTGCTATATAAAAAACCTGACAGTAGGGTGTGCTAAATCCCGGATGTATTGCCCTCTGGTGTAGATTGAGGAATAAAAGAACCTTCTGTTTTCTACACAGGAAGTTGGAGTTCAGAAGGAGGTGTGTGTGTGTGTAGGTGTGTGTAGATATGTGCGTGTGTGTGATTGTTAAGAAGTGACAAAACACTTCAGGGAGGAAGTCGAGAAAATTACAGTCACCAGAGAAGCGGTACTGAGTAAATTGTTGGAGCTGTGGGCTGACAAGTGCCAGGGTCCTGATGAACTTCATCCAAGGGTCTTAAAAGAAGTGTCTAGTGAGATAGTTGATGCATTGGTTTTAATTTTCCAAAACTCCCTAGATTCAGGAAAGGTCCCATTAGATTGGAAGATTTCAAATGTAACTCCTTTATTCAAAAAGGGAGGGAGACAGAAAGCAGGAAACTACAGGCCAGTTAGCTTAACATCTGTCAAAGGGAAAATGTTCGAAGCTGTTATTAAAGAAGCTACAGCAGCGCACTTGGATAAGCTCAAGGTCAGCAGGCAGAGTCAACATGGTTTTGTGAAAAGGAAATTGTGCTTAACCAACTTATTGGAGTTCTTTGAGGAAGTAGCATGTCCTGTGGATAAAGGGGAACTGGTGGATGTACTGTACTTAGATTTCCAGAAGGCATTTGATAAAGTGCCAAATCAAAGGTTATTGAGGAAAATAAAAGTTCCTGTTATAGGGGGTAACATATTGTCATGGATAGAAGATTGGCTGGCTAACAGGAAGCAGAGAGTAGGCATCAATGGGTCTTTTTCAGGTTGGCAGGATGTAAGGAGTGGTGTGTCACAGGGATCAGTGCTGGGACCTCAACTGTTTACAATTTATACAAATGACTTGGATGAAGACATTGATGGGATGTTACCAAATTTGCTGATGACACAAAGATGGGTAGGACAGTAAGTTGTGAAAAGGACATAAGGAGGCTACAAAAGGATATAGATAGGTTAAATGAGTGGGCACCAAAGAACTGCCAAATGGAGTGTAATGTAGGAAAATGTGAAATTGTCCATTTTGGCAGGAATAATAAAAGAGAAGCATATTATCTAAATGGCAAGAGATTACAGAGCTCTGAGGTGCAGAGGGATCTGGGTGTCCGAGTGCCTGAATCACAAAAGGCTAATATGCAGGTTCAGCAAGTAATTAGCAAAGCTAATAGAATGTTCTCATTTATTGTGAGGGGAACTGAATATAAAAGTAGGGAGGTTATGCTTCAGTTGTACAGGGCACCAGTGAGACCACATCTGGAGTACTGTGTACAATATTGGTCACCTTATTTAAGGAAGGATGTAAATGCATTGGAAGCAGTTCAGAGAAGGTTTACCAGACTAATACCTGGAATGGGTGAGTTGTCTTAGGAGGAAAGATTGGATAAGCTAGGCTTGTACCCGCTGGAGTCTAGAAGAGAAAGAGGCAACTTGATTGAAATATATAAGATCCTGAGGGGTCTTGACAGGGTGGATGTGGAGAGGATGTTTCCTCTTGTGGGAGGTTCTAGAACTAGGGGTCACTGTTTAAAAATAAGGGGTCGCCCATTTAAAACAGAGATGAGGCGAAATTGTTTCACTCGGGGTTGAGAGTCTTCGGAACTCTCTTCCTCAAAAGGCAGTGGAAGCAGAGGCTTCCAATATTTTTAAGGAGGAGGTGGATAGATTCTCAGTGAGCAAGGGGGTGATAGGTTATCGGGGGGTAGGTGGGATTTCCGGTTACTATCAGATCAGCCATGATCTTATTAAATGGCGAAGCAGGTTCGAGGGGCTGAGTGGCTGCTTACTCCTGCTCCTTGTTTGTATGTAAAAATGTCTTTAGGTATGTGAAAAGGAAAAGGTTAACTAGGACAATGTGGGCCCAATACAGGTGGGGACAGGAGAATTTATAATGGAGAACAGGGAAATGGCAGAGAAACTAAATGGTTATTTTGTGTCTGTCTTCATGGAAGAAAATACAGAAAATCTTTCAGAAATACTGGGCAAGCAAGGGACTTGTGAAACTGAGGAACGAAAGGAAATTAGTATTAGTAAAGAGGTAGCACTTGAAAAGTTAAGAGACTGAAGGTTGATAAATCCCCTGGACCAGATGAGTTTAATTCCAGGAGGTGGCTAAAGAGATATTGGGTGTATTGGTGATTATCTTTCAAAATTTTATAGATTCTGGAAAGGTTCCTGGGGACTAGAAAATAGCAAATGTAACCCCATTATTTAAGAAGGGAGGAAAATGGAGAAGTACAGACCTGTTAGTCTGATGTCAGTAGTAGGGAAAATGTTCGAATCCATTATAAAGGATGTGATAACTGGACATTTAGAAAAGAATGGTAAAAATGGGCAGAGTTAACATGGATTTATGAAAAGGAAATCAGGTTTGTCAAACTTGTTGAGTTTTTTGAGAGCGTTTCTTGCTGCATTGATAAAGGAGAACCAGTGGATGTGGTGTATTTGGATTTTCAGAAGGCTTTAGATAAGGTCCCATCAGGAGGTTAATAAATAAAATTAGAGCGCATGGGATTGGGGGAATATACTGGTTAACAGACAGAAAGCAGAGAGTAGGAATAAATGGATCATTCTCAGGATGGCAGGCTGTTACCAGTCGGGTACCACAAGGATCAGTGCTGGGTCCACAGCTGTTCACAATCTATATAAATGATTTGGATGTGGGGACCAATTGTAATATTTCCAAATTTGCTGATGACACTAAACTGGGTGAGAACGTAAGTTGTGAGGAGGATGCAAGGAGGCTTCAACTTGGACAGGCTAAGTGAATGAGCTAGAACATGACAGATGGAACGTTATGTGAAGTGTGAAGTTATTCACTTTGGTAGAAAAAACAGAAAGGCAGAATATCTTTTAAATGGTGAGATTGGGAAGTGTGGGTGTCCAAAGGGATCGGACTGTCCTTGTTCATGAGTCACTAAAAGCTAGCAAGCAGGTGCAGCAAGCAATTAGGAAGGCGAATGGTATGTTGTCCTTCATCGTGATGGGATTTGAGTACAGGAGTAAAGATGTCTTTCTGCAGTTATATAGAGCCTTGGTGAGACCCTACAGTTATATAGAGCCTTGGTGAGACCTCACCTGGAGTATTATGCACAGTTTTGTTCTCCTTATCTAAGGGAGGATATACTTGCCATAGAGGGAGTGCAATGGAGTTCACCAGATCAATCCCTGGGATGGCAGGAATTTCTTATGAGGAGGTATTGGAGAGACTGGATTTGTATTCCCTAGAGTTTCAAAGAATGAGGTTTCTACTTACAAAATTCATACAGGGTGGATGTAGATAAGATGTTTCCCCGGCTGGTGGGTCTAAAACCAGGGGACATAATCTCAGGATAAGGGGTCAGCCATTTAAGACTGAATTGAGGAGGAATTTCTTCACTCAGAGGGTGGTGAATCTTTGGCATTCTCTACCCCAGAGGACTGTGGAAGCTCAATCATTGAGCATGTTCAAGCCAGAAAAGAGAGATTTCTGGAGCCTAATGACATCAAGGGATATGCAGATAGTGCAGGAATGAGTCATCGAGATAGATGATCGGCCATGATCTAACTGAATGGTGGAATAGGATTGATGTTCCTATGTTCCTAACTGTATGTTGCCCACATTCTGGACTGTGGAGTATGATGTACCCGAGTAGCCATGTTGGATCGTATATTGGAAGCTCAATAAAGAGCCATGTAGTCATACTGGAATCATGAAGTGTGATGTCTCAAAGGTGACCTGATCCTGGACTGTTACCACTGATAGATGTATACTCAGCTGTTTAAGTAACAAAATGAATTAGAACAGGAAAGCAGTCTAACAGAAATTGCTGGAAAAACTCAGCAGGTCTGGCAGCATCTGTGGAGAGAGAAACAGAGTTAATGTTTCAAATCCGTATGACCCTTCTTCAGAGATGGTCTAACAGGTTGGACTAGTTTCAGGAAAAATAGGGGATAAGGGGATTTGCTTTGCAGTATTAGTGAAGGATTCTCTACATAGTTATGTCGGAATGTGCATGGGCATTTGGAATAGACGGAATCCTTATAGACAGAGTTAGGAAGGTAAGGAAATGGTCCAGTTCTGTGAGATTTCTTTTTCACAATGCCCCACACAGTGGAGATGAGTCAAAGGGAAAACTGTCAATAGTATAGGGAGACATGCAAGAACAACACACATCTAATTCTGGGTGATTAAAACAGTTCCAGGACAGTCTGGATAAAGGTAATAAATGCTCCTGAGGGGTCTTGACAGGGTGGGCGATGTTTCCTCTTGTCAGAGAATCTAGAACTAGGGTTCAATGTTTAAAAATAAGGGGTCGCCCATTTAAAAAGGAAATGAGGAAGAAAATTTTCTGAGGGTCGTGAGTCTTTGGAACTCTCTTCCTGAAAGGTGGTAGAAACAGAGTCTTTGAATATTTTTAAGGCAGAGGTGGATAGATTCTTGGCAAGTAAGGGGGTGATAGGTTATCGGGTGTAGGCAGGGTGCAGATTTGAGGTTACTATCAGGTCAGCCATGATCTTATTACATGGTGGAACAGGCTCGAGGGGCTGAATGGCCTACTCCTGCTCCTCGTATGTTTGAATGTCTGTATGAGTGTAAAGTGGGGAATACTTCAGAAGATATGCAGGACTGCTTCCTAGATGTGACTGTGCAACAAGGAAAGGAGCATTGCTTGATTTAATCCTTAGAAAGGAACTGAGACAAATGTGAGAATAGGGGAACATGGAGAGATGGCAACACAACATAGTTAGGTTTGAACATGAACAAGAATAAGATCATGAGAGGCCCAAGATAAAGGCACTGGACTAGAAAAAGATCAAGTTCGGGGAGATGAGAGAGAATTCTGGCCAAATTAACTGGGCAGGAAAGTTATCAAACTGGTCAACACATCAGCAAATTGGAAATCTTCAAATATGAAATGCATAGAGTGCAAAATAAATATTTTTCTCAAGGTAGAAAGAGGGTGCATCAAAGTATAGGGGAGAAATTAGTCCTCGTCTCACCCATTGTTTGGGTTTCAGTTGAGAACACTGCAGCTGAAGGCATGTTCTCCCAGAGGCACAGTGGCTGCCAGATTGGTAACAATTGGTTCAATGGGTTGAGGCTGTTTGCCTAAAGCAGGCATTAACCTGTGAATTTACCAATTAGGGGCCTAGTGGCTGTTTTAAGACCCTGTTTCCAAACTCAGCTTCACCTGAGTGGAGCACATATGGCATAACCGATGGACCTGAAAGGAGGTCACTGTTGGAAAGCTAATACTCCTTGTAATTACTTTAATGTGGAATCAGGAGGAGCTGAGTGGCTGCTTCTGGATCCATAACAACACTATCATTTAAAATGAGGGGAGAGATTAGGAGAAATATATCTACCCAAAGGAATGTTGGAGCATGGAATACTTTGTCACAGAGTGACTGAGGCAGAAATCACTGTGCCTTTTAAGGAAAATGTGAATAGATATTTGAAGTGGAGGAAGGCAGACTAGGGAGAGAATGGGATAGTAGTTCTGTTGAAGGGTCATTGGACTCGAAACGTCAACTCTTTTCTTCTCCACCGATGCTGCCAGACCTGCTGAGTTTTTCCAGGTAATTCTGTTTTTGTTTTTGTAGTAGGATTAGTTTTGGATTGTTCTAACAAAGAGCCAGCACAGACCTGATGCGTTGAATGGCCTCCCTCTTGTTAAGTAACCTTTTGTGGTTCTGTTTCATTTTTCTTCCTGTGCATTATCTTTCTGGGTAGGTAGGTAACCATTTCCCACGTCCTTCAAAGTCATTCTCAGGAAAGTATCTTAGGTTTCATCCTTGAGCTCACTCCCTGTGGCAAGTTCCCAAGCCTGCACTGGGTAATCTCAAAGAGAATTCCACCATGTGAATGCTTGCAGCTGTTGGCACATCTACGTGTGACATGCGAGAGGTACAACATGAACTCAGAACCAGTTACTCCTCTACTGGTTCACTGGGTGTCACTGAGACATTTCTCCCAGCACAATCAATCTCGAGCCTCGAGTCCCTGCAGGCATCAGGGTTCTTTACTGTGTCCCCAAGACAGGGAGTGGAACAGTGGGTCAGGATTGCTATTCCACCATCCATTGATCTCTGGTCATAGAGTCAGAGTTATACAGCACAGAAACAGGCCCTTCGGCCCATTGTGTCTGTGCCGGCCATCAAGCACCTATCTATTCTAATCCTATTTCCCAGCACTTGGCCTGTAGCCCTACATGCTATGGTGTTTCAAGTGCTCACCTAAATGCTTCTTAAATGTTGTGAGGGTTCCTGCCTCTACCACCCCCTCAGACAGTGTGTTCCACATTCCAACCACCCTCTGGGTAAAAAACTTTTTCCTCAAATCCCCTATAACCCTTCTGCCCCTTACCTTAAATCTATGCCCCCTGTTTATTGACCCCTCCACTAAGGGGAAAGGTTTCTTCCTACCTACCCTATCTACGCCCCGCATAATTTTGTACACCTCTATCATGTCCCCCCTCAGCCTTCTCTGCTCTAAGGAAAACACCTCTAGCCTATCCAGTCTCTCTTCATGATCTATGTGTTGAGAACAGGATTGGCATTGGCTGTAATGTCACCAACAATCAAACATTGCATTGACACTCACTATGGAGACTTGTACATAAAGTTAAGATAAAGGTTGTTCTTGTGCAACTGTGCCCAGTACGATGAAGTAATGTTGGCGGAATACAGGGAAATAAATCTGTGCATTTATTCAAACGACTATGACTACCAGTTATAGGAGACAGCTCCACGCTAACACTCCCATTTCAATCTCAATGAATTATACATTTAATATTGAAACTCTAGAAAATCCAATGTTCCTTTTGAACAGATGGCATGTATGAGATTAATGCACAACTTATTACAACGAAGAGGAAATTCATAGATTTGCGGTCAAATCAAATGTCCCTATTTGTCTTAATCTCCCTTTGAATAATAACGCTGCACTGTTCTAATTGCCAAATTATGGTCACAGATTGTGCACTGAATGTCCAATTTTCTTCTGCATACTAACATTGACTTTTACTACCTCTTTATTGTATAGTTTATGTGATCTGAGCCATTAAACCTCCTCCTGAGAAAACCACTTAACAGTTCCCTCTTTGTCACCCAAACCACTGAAATGTCCGACATCTTGTCATTTCAGCAATTTAATCCAGCGGGAATGACACAGCAAACCCCCAGATTGGGACAGGAGGGTAAAAGTGGTCTTTGTTGGTAGCACAAAACGTGCGACCGCAAGTGGGCAGGCTGTTTGACACCTCAACCCTCAACGTTGCTCAAAAAGAAAACTGAACATGCCATAAAACCTCCTGTCGATTCTCGATTGTTGGTTCTGTGGTACTGGCTGAGACCAGTTACTGCCCCCAATGCAGTCTGAGGTGCGCTAGTATATTGTGGGCAGGCTCTGCAGCGAGTGGCACCTTTGCAGCCGACTTGGGACAAATCTCTACTGTGGACAGTGGTGGCACCTTATATTACATAGTGCCTTTAATGTAATGAAACATCCCAAGATGCTACACAGGAGCTTTATAACATACAATATGACACAGAGCCACATCATCGGTCAGGTGACCAAAAGCTTGGTCAAAGGGGTCAACTTTAAGGACTGTCTTAAAAGAAGAAAGCAAGGTAGAGAGTTGGAGAGGTGCAAGGAGGGAATTCTGGAGCTTGGGGCCTTGGCAATTGAATCACAGCCACTGACGATGACCAGGATTAGAGGATTGTGGAGCTGGAGGAGGTTAAAGAGATAGGGAGGGGGTGAGGCCAGGGACAGATTTGAAAACAAGGATGATCATTTTAAAATCATGATGTTGCTTGACTGGGAGCCAATGTAGGTCAATGAGCACAGGGAAGATAGGTGAATGGGACTTGGTGGAACTTAAGACACAGGCAGCAGAGTTTTGGATGAGCTCAAGTTTACAGAGCATAGAATGTGGGAGAGCAGCCAGGAAGTGTTTTGGAATAGTCAAATCCAGAGGTAACAAAGGCATAATGAGGGTTTCAGCAGCAACCGTTCTGAGGCAGGGCAAAGTCAGGTGATGCTACGGAGTAGAAATAGATGCCCTTTGTGAGGATATGAAAATGAGGTCAGAAGCTTATCTTGGGATTAAAGGTGAAGCCCAGGTTGTAAACAGATCGGTTTAATTTCAGACTGTTGCCAAGGAGAGGGATGGAGTCAGTATTTAGGGAATGGAGTTTGAGCGGGGACAGAAAACAATGGCTTCAGTCTTCCCAACATTTAATGGATGTCGGATAAAGCAATCTGATAATTTAGCAACAGTGGAGTCGACGAGAGTGGTGGTGGGGAGGTGGAGCTGGGTGTCAGCAGCGTACATGTGAAAACTAACATTGTGCTTTTGGATTGATGTTGCCCAGGGCAGCATGTCGATGAGTAATAGGAGGGGGGCCAAGGATAGATCCTTAGGGGACACCAGAGGTAACGGGTGCGGGAGCAAGGAGAGAAGCCATTGCAGATGATTCTCTGGCTATGATTAGATAGATAAGAGTGGACCCAGGAGAGAGCAGTCCCACCCAGCTGGACGAGAGTGGAGAGGCGTTGGAGGAGGATGGTGTGGTCAACAATGTCAAAGGCTGTAGACAAGTCGAGAAGGGCGAGGAGGGAAAGTTTACCTTTGTCATAATCACATAGGATGTCATTTGTGATTTTGATAAGAGCTGTTTTGGTACTGTGGCAGGGAAGAAACTGGATTGGAAAGATTCAAACATGGATTTCTGGGAAAGATGGAAATGGATTTGGGAGGTAATACCATGTTTCAGGACTTCAGAAAGGGAGGTTGGAGATGGGATCTTAGTTTGCAAGGATTAGTATTTTGAGGAGAGGGATGGTGTGGCTGACTTAAAAGGAGAGGGGGGCATGAAGAGAAAACCATTAACAATATCAGTTAACATGGACACCAGAGGGCAGAGCTTTGTGAAGGATTCAGTCAGGTCAAGGGCAGCTTTTGGTCTGTTCTGACAAAAGATCATTGAGCTGAAATGTTAACTCTGTTTCCCTCTCTACAGATGCTGCCTGATCGGCTGAGGATTTCCAGCATTCTGTTTTTATTCTAACTTTCAGTTTACTGGTTTATGCTGAAATGTCCTGCTCACAAATTCAATTTCTGATCTAACATTGACAATCACCAGCGCGTCTTTGTGTTGGGAAACAGGTACACGAATGGAGGTCAATCTGACACTTGGGATACTCCGATTTGAACAACTTGTTTCACAGATAAAGCAATATTACAGCATCTCAGTTGAAATGAAATGTAATAAAGGATGATTCACAGAAACATACGAATTATGAGCAGGAATAGCCACTCAGCCCCTCGAGCCTGCTCTGCCATTCATTAAAATCATGGCTGATCTGAATGGAACCTCAAACCCACATTCTGGCCTACCCCCGATAACCTTTCACCCCCATGTTAATCAAGAATCTATCGAGCTCTGCCTTAGAAATATTTAAAGACTCTGCTTCCACTGCCTTTTGAGGAAGAGAGTTCCGAAAACTCACAACCCTCAGAAAAAATTTCTCCTCATCTCTGTCCTAAATGAACGAACCCTTATTTGTAACAGTGACCCCTAGTTCTAAATTCTCCTACAAGAGGAAATATTGTCTCCACATCCACCCTGTCAAGGCCTCTCAGGATCTTAAAGGTTTCAAATAAGTCGCCTCTTACTCTTCGAAATTCCAGCGGGGACAAGCTGAACCTGTCCAGCTTTTCCTCATAAGAGGAAACCTGCCCTTTCCTGGTATTAGTCTGGTAAACCTTCTCTGAACTGCTCCTAATGTATTTACATCTTTCTTTAAATAAGGAGACCAGTATTGTACACAATACTCCAGATGTGGTCTCACCAATACCCTGTACAACTGAAGCATAACCTCCCTACTTTTATATTCAATTCCCCTCACAATAAACGATAACATTCTATTAGCTTTCCTAATTACCTGCTGTACCTGCAGACTAACCTTTTGTGATTCATGCACTAGGACACCCCGATCCCTCTGAATCTCACAGCTCTGCAATCTCTCACCATTTAGATAATAATTCTACCTGCCAAAATGAACAATTTCACATTTGCCCGCATTATACTCCATTTTCCAGCTCTTTGTCCACTCACTTAACCTATTTAGGTCACTTTGTAGCCTCCTTATGTCCTCTTCAGAATTTACTTTCCTACCTATCTTTGCGTCATCAGCAAAGTTAGCAACCATTCCTTCAATCCCGTCATCCAAGTCATTTATATAAAGCGTGAGAAGTTGAGGCCTCGGCACTGATCCCTGTGGCACACCACTTATCACATCCTGCCAACCAGAAACAGGCCCATTTATGCCAACTCTCTGGCTAGCTAACAGGAAGCAATCTTCTATCCATGCCAATATGTTACCCCCTACACCGTGAGCTTTTATTTTCTGCAATGACCTTGAATTTGGCACTTTATCAAATACCTTATGGAAATCGAAGTACAGTACATCCACCGGTTCCCCTTTATCCAAAGCATGTGACTCCTTCAAAGAATTCCAACAAATTGGTTAAACATGATTTCCCTTGTACAAAGCCATGTTGACTCTGCCTGATTGCCTTGAATGTTTCTAAGTGCCCTGCTATAACATCTTTAATAATAACTTCTAACATTTTCCCTATGACAGATGTTAGGCTAACTGATGTGTAGTTTCCTCCTTTCTGTCTCCCTCCCTTTTAGGATAAAGAAGATACATTTGCTATTTTCCAAACCAATGGAATCTTCCCCAAATCTAGGGAATTTCAGAAAATTAAAACCAGAGCATCAACTATCTCACTAGCCACTTCTTTCAAGACCTTAGGGTGAAGTCCATCCGGACCTGGGGATTTGTCATCCCGCAGCCACGACAATTTGCTCGATACCACTTCCCTGGTGATTGTAATTTTCCCAAGTTCCTCCCTCCCTTTCATTTCCTGATTTACAGCTATTTCGGGATGTTACTTGTGTCCTCTATAGTGAAGACTGAAGCAAAATACCTGTTAATTCATCCGCCATCTCACTACTTTCCATTACCAATTCCCCAGACACACTCTCTATACGGCCAATGCTCACTTTGTTAACTCTTTTTTAATTTAATTATCCATTGAAACTCTTACTATCCATCTTTATACATCTAGCTAGCTTTCACTCATGCTCTAATTTTTCCCTCCTTATTAATCTTTTTGTCCTTTTTTGCTGTTCTTTATATTCTTTCCAATCTTCTGACCTGCCATCCGTCTTTGCCTAATTGTATGTTTTTTATTTAAGTTTGATACTGTCTTTAACTTTTTCAGTTAACCACAGACGATGGGCCCTCCCCTTGGAATGTTTCTTTCTCATTGGAATGTGTCTATTCTGTGTAATCCGAAATATCCCTTTAAATGTCTGTCACTGAACTTCCATTGACATATCCCTTAACCTCATTTGCCAGTTCACTTTAGCTAGATCAGCTTTCATGCCCTCATTATTGCCCTTTTCAGCCATTGCAATGAGAACTTTGTGGAAGAACATTCCCAGTAAATAGTACACATGGGAGACAAGCTAGTTTTCTGTCTCTATGCTCAGCAGACTGCGATTTTCTATCGATCTGCTAAGCCAGCACAGGGATATTGCCAGAGCAGGCAGACATGTCAAGGACACTGTGACACTTGGAAATCACCCACCCACCCAGCCAGCGGGCAAAGGAAAAAGAAAATCTTTTCATGACATTAGGATGCCCCAAGACATTAAAGCACTGCCTGAAGCACAGTTCCTGTTGCACTGTAGGAAACATAGCAGCCAATCTCTGCACAGCAAGACCCCACAAACAGCAACATCGCATGCCCAGGTAGCCTGTTCTTGTGACGATGGTGAGAGATAAACAGAAGCACAGTGATCAACAAAACAAGGAGAAAATGGTATACCGAAGGTGCAGGAAGTAATTTACCGAGGGGAGAATTCTCCCCCCGTCGGGGGAGGGGGTTGTGCCGGGGCAGGCAGGAGCGGGCACCCCCCCATCGGGTCCATGCCGCCACTTTATGTGGGTGGGCCTCCAACGTGACCTGCGCCCGGAAGTGCGGAGCGCTCCCTGTGCGGGCAGTGGGGGAGGGGGTTCCCTGAGTCGGGCTATGCACGTGAAAGAGGGCAGAAATCTCCCTAAGGCACAGAGCTGCCTCAGGGAGATTAGTTTCAGTTTTAAACGTCTAAACAAAGAAAATAAAAAGTTTTAAGACATGTCCCCTCATGTGACAATGTCACATGAGCTGGGACTTGTCAATTAAATTTTTTTTAATTTTTATTCAATTTTTGAACACCTTATGAAACCTCATCCCGCCTGTGGATGAGGTTCCATGTAAAATGCGAAGGCCGCCTGGGCTCTTCGCCTGCCCCCCAACCTTAAGGTTGGACAGGAAGCTCAGTTTATTAGTTTTTAACAGGCCTTAATAGGTCTTTTTGACAGTTCGGCGGGCACACAGCCAACCCGGCTGCACGCCTGCCAAACTGAAAATCTAAATGACGCGCGGTGACGTAGTGACACACGCCCGACGTCACCCTGTGTCATTTTACTCCGAAAAGAGCCGAAAACTCTGGCCCAAATCATGCTCCTAGCACAGTGCCCTGACACAGAGTGTGGAATTTAATGTTGGTGACCAGTGGCCTGCCCAGCACAGCTGGAGAACCGGTGGGAACCCCATGTCACTTCCCTCAGGGAGGCCTGGCACTGACCTCAGCAGTTTTGGGCCTACTGTCGAATTAAGCCCAGAGTGGGGTTGAAATCCCACCAACCAGAGGCTGGGAGGTCTCCGGTATCAGCAGTGCCACCGGGAGCAATGGTCATCCTTTCCATCCACAGCTTGATCAGGGGGCAATCGGGAAGGCAATGGGGTCTTCACCTCCAAACTTGCCTCCGGAAGGGGCATTAAATTCCGCCTCAGGAGTGCAGACAGGTGGAGGTGGAGGGCAGGGAAATTGCAAAACATGTTGGCCAATATCTCAACATGTCACCTCCTCCTCCTGACTCTCCCAGGAACAGTAGGGAGTGAAATTGGGAACTCCATGGCTGAGGAAGGTAATTAAAGTTGATAAGCAGGCAATTAAGGGCATGGATTCCCTCTTTCCCAACAGGGGATCAATTTTACCTGTGTTGGAGAAGGTGAGAGCACAGTGGGGATGGTGGGGGGAGCTACCTCAATGAAACTGGCAAGCTGAGGTGGTGATCAGTTACATGAAGAGCTGCAGACATGGTCAGGAGAGAGCATTCCTTCTGTCAGAGAGCGCTATCACTGCAGGGAACTGTTAACAGCTTTTAAGATGCTTCACCTCATCAATCGGTCCTACACCACAGGGACTGCTGTGGGTCAAGAAGGCAGCTCACCACCATCTTCTCAAGGGCAATTAGGGATGAGCAACAAATGCTGGCCTAGCCAGTGACACCCACATCCTGTGAAATAATAAAAAATACCTCATCTTCAGGTGCAGTCCCCGATGCCAGCCTCTTCCGAGAGACAGATCAGCAGCTAATGCAACTCCATCGTCCATCCGGGCTAAGGGTCTGAATGGCATGAGGTTTATCAATGCTCCACCCCCTAGCTGCAGCAGGAGCAATACCAGCAGCAGATGCCGTCTCCCCGGCCAATTGTTGTAGGTTCAAATCCTATTCTAGAGGATCTTCTTTTTCTTTTCTCTCCCCACACCGAGTGGCCCATGAGGTACACAAATAACATGGTTATGTCTGTTTCCATAGCTAATCTTTCCTGGAACAGGTCGCTTGCCTGAAGCCAGAGGCTATACCTTGAGGGTTGCCACTTCACATTCACTCTTACCACCTGCCATAGGTGGACGGGAAGGATTTCAGGTTGATAATTAACCTGTTTGGCCACGTTATGAACATACCTGCCGTGGCCATCAGGTCCTGGAGTGGGACTGGAACCCAGAGCTTCTGGCTCAGAGGCAGAGACACTACCCACTGCACCACAAGACCTCCCATTCGAGAAAACAGAACAGAAAATCTCGGCTGACACTCCCAGTGCAGTACTGAGGGAGTGCTACACTGTTGGATATGCCCACTTTAAGATGAGGCTTTTTTTTTGTTCTTTCCTGGGATGTGGGCCTCACTGGCAAGGCCAGCATTTGTTGCCCATCCCTAACTGTCCTTCAATTGAATGGCTTGCTCAGCCATTTCAGAGAGCAGTTAAGAACCGACCACATTGCTGTGGGTCTAGAGTCACATGTAGGCCAGGCCAGGTAAGGACGGCACATTTCCTTCCCTAAAGGACACTAGTGAACAAAGAACAAAGAAAAGTACAGCACAGGAACAGGCCCTTCGGCCCTCCAAGCCTGCGTCAATCATATTGCCCGTCAACTAAAACATTTTGCACTTCCGGGGTCCGTATCCCTCTATTCCCATCCTATTCATGTATTTGTCAAGCTGCCTCTTAAACACCACTATCGTACCTGCTTCCACCACCTCCTCTGGCAGCGAATTCCAGACACTCGCTACCCTCTGCGTAAAAAACTTGCCCCGCACATCTCCTCTAAAGTTTTCTCCTCTCACCTTAAATCTATGTCCCCTAGTAATTGACTCTTCCACTCTGGGAAAAAGCTTCTGACTATCTACTCTGTCCATGCCACTCATAATTTTGTAAACTTCTATCAAGTCGCCCCTCAATCTCCGTCGCTCTAGCGAGAACAATCCGAGTTTCTCCAACCTCTCCTCATAGCTAATAACCTCCAGACCAGGCAGCATCCTGGTAAACCTCCTCTGCACCCTCTCCAATGCCTCCATATCCTTCTGGTAATGTGGCGACCAGAATTGCACGCAATATTCCAAGTGTGGCCTAACCAAGGTTCTATACAGCTGCAGCATGACTTCCCAGCTTTTATACTCAATACCCCTGCCAATGAAGGCAATCATGCCATATACCTTCCTGACTACCTTATCCACCTGCATTGCCACTTTCAGTGACCTGTGGACCTGTACACCCAGATCCCTCTGCCCGTCGATGCACTTAAGGGTTCTAAAAACCAGATGGGTTTTTACACCAATCAATGACAGACAGTGCTGAATCAGGCTGGCAGTGAACAGCACTGTGGGTGGACCTACACCACATCGACTGCAGCAGTTCAAGGAGGTGGCTCACCATGACCTTCTCAAGGGCAATTAGGGATGGGCAATAAATGCTGGCCTAGCCAGCAACGCCCACATCCTATTAACAAAGAAAAAAAGTAAAGGGTAAATGTAGAGTGTTTATGTTTAGTTTCTAAAGTGTGGAATTTTTGACAGGAGGAATTTGAATTTTCAGTTCAGAGTCGCTCACTCAATATTGGATCCTGCAAAAGGTCAGACATTTCTGACTGAGCTTTTAGCTCAGCAATATTATTACATTGTGTTTCATTTCAGAGTACACACACCAGCTTCTCATTATTTGTCAGGTTGTTGGATTATTCTATGTCAGTTGCACTGTATCCCCAAATATTGTCATGTACACAACAGGATTTGCAAACATCTATTTTTCTCTGTAACAATTAACCAAATCCAGACGTTTTCCAGAAAGTGAGTTCATTCAATATAGTGTGACCTGACCTTCACGAGTTCATTCATATTTTGCCGCAAGTCTCTGCTGTTTACATCCGTTTAGCTCACTGCCACCTTCTCAAGGTCAATAAATGTTGGCCTAGCCAGCGACATTCACAAACAACGAACGAATAAAAAAGACCCCAGCAATTCGCAATTTGAATCTCCAAACTGATCAGATGTACAGAGGTACTCCCTGAAAAAGGAACAAAACAACTCAACATTCGCAACAGGGTCCTGTAACAACATGTGAAACTTACCAAGCCTCTCGAAACTTTTTCATCAAACTCGGCCTATCTTGATTGCGCCTCCTTCTAAACCATCTCTCGATCATCCGGACTGTCCAGCTGCATTTCTTTGACAAGCCTTCGATCTGTGACTGTAAAATACAATTGACAACTTTAAATTTTAAAAAATCTACAGAATTAATTCAATTCCTCATTATAATCTTTTTGCCTTAATATATAGAGCTCTAAATCATATTCATGTGAACGTGAGGGACATTCCAAATGCCAAGGTTCTTCCAGGTGATTTCAATGCTGCGTCTGTCAGAGATTCACGGCTAATGTGCCTTAGTCATCAGCAGGTGGGCAAGATCAATGACAATGGACAACAGCTTCTGGAACTTTCTGCCCGGAATGAAGTCTGCATCAGCAACGTTTTCTTCCAAGGCAAACATCACCACAGGGTACCATGACATCACCTAGAATTGGCCATTGGCACCAACTTGACCTGATTATCATAAACTCTGCCCAGTGTTCTTCATACCCACACCGACCACAGTGCAGGTTGTGACAGTAACCACTCTCCTGTCAACAGTAAAGTGAAGGTGCAACTCCAAAGGTTTGACAGCTCCAAACACACCCAGCGCGCATCGAAATCCCTGACACGGAAAAGCGCGCATCAACAACACGGACCAGAGCGCATCAACATCCCCGACACGGACCATCCCTGACACGGACCAGCCCCGACACGGACCAGCGCGCATCGACATCCCTGACACGGACCAGCGCTCATCAACAACACGGACCAGCGCGCATCAACATCCCCGACATGGATCAGCGCGCATCAACATCCCTGACACGGACCAGAGCGCATCAACAACCCTGACACGGACCAGCGCGCATCAACATCCCTGACACGGACCAGCAATCATCAACAACACGGACCAGCGCGCATCAACATCCCCGACATGGATCAGCGCGCATCAACAACACGGACCAGCGCGCATCAACAACACGGACCAGCGCGCATCAACAACACGGACCAGCGCGCATCAACAACCCCGACACGGACCAGCGCGCATCAACAACACGGACCAGCACGCATCAACATCCCCGACACGGACCAGCGCGCATCAACAACACGGACCAGCGCGCATCAACATCCCTGACACGGACCAGCGCGCATCAACATCCCTGACACGGACCAGCGCGCATCAACATCCCAGACATGGACCAGCGCGCATCAACAACACGGACCAGCGCGCATCAACATCCCTGACACGGACCAGCGCGCATCAACAACACGGACAAGCGCGCATCAACATCCCTGACACGGACCAGCGCGCATCAACAACACGGACCAGCGCGCATCAACATCCCCGACACGGAACAGCGCGCATCAACAACACGGACCAGCGCACATCAACATCCCTGACACGGACCAGCGCGCATCAAAAACATGGACCAGCGCGCATCAACATCCCCGGCACGGACCAGCGCGCATCAACAACACGGACCAGCGCGCATCAACATCCCCGACACGGACCAGCGCGCATCAACAACACGGACCAGCGCGCATCAACATCCCTGACATGGACCATCCCTGACACGGACCAGCGCGCATCAACAACACGGACCAAGGCGCATCAACATCCCTGACACGGACCAGCGCGCATCAACATCCCTGACACGGACCAGCTGGCATCAACATCCCCGACATGGACCAGCGCGCATCAACATCCCCGACACGGACCAGCGTGCATCAACATCCCTGACACGGACCAGCGCGCATCAACATCCCTGACACGGACCAGCGTGCATCAACATCCCCGACATGGACCAGCGCGCATCAACATCCCCGACACGGACCAGCGCGCATCAACATCCCTGATACGGACCAGCGCGCATCAACAACACGGACCAGGGCGCATCAACATCCCTGACACGGACCAGCGCGCATCAACATCCCCGACATGGACCAGCGCGCATCAACATCCCCGACACGGACCAGCGCGCATCAACATCCCTGATACGGACCAGCGCGCATCAACAACACGGACCAGCGCGCATCAACATCCCTGACACGGACCAGCACGCATCAACATCTCCGACACGGACCAGCGCGCATCAACAACACGGACCAGCGCGCATCAACAACACGGACCAGCGCGCATCAACATCCCTGACAAGGACCAGTGCGCATCAACATCCCTGGCACGGACCAGCGCGCATCAACAACACGGACCAGCGCGCATCAACATCCCCGACACGGACCAGCGCGCATCAACATCCCCGACACGGACCAGCGCGCATCAACATCCTCGACACGGACCAGCGCGCATCAACAACATGGACCAGCGCGCATCAACATCCACTAAACAGATCAGCACGCATCAACATCCCCGACACGGACCAGCGCGCATCAACAACACGGACCAGCGCGCATCAACAACACGGACCAGCGCGCATCAACAACACGGACCAGCACGCATCAACATCCCTGACACGGACCAGCACGCATCAACATCCCCGACACGGACCAGCGCGCATCAAAAACATGGACCAGCGCGCATCAACATCCCCGACACGGACCAGCGCGCATCAAAAACATGGACCAGCGCGCATCAACATCTCCGACACGGACCAGCGCGCATCAACAACACGGACCAGCGCGCATCAACAACACGGACCAGCGCGCATCAACATCCCTGACAAGGACCAGTGCGCATCAACATCCCTGGCACGGACCAGCGCGCATCAACAACACGGACCAGCACGCATCAACATCCCCGACACGGACCAGCGCGCATCAACAACACGGACCAGCGCGCATCAACATCCCTGACATGGACCAGCGCGCATCAACATCCCCGACACGGACCAGCGCGCATCAACATCCCCGACACGGACAAGCACGCATCAACATCCCCGACACGGACCAGCGTGCATCAACATCCTCGACACGGACCAGCGCGCATCAACAACATGGACCAGCGCGCATCAACATCCCCGAAACAGATCAGCACGCATCAACATCCCCGACACGGACCAGCGCGCATCAACAACACGGACCAGCGCGCATCAACATCGCTGACACGGACCAGCGCGCATCAACATCCCCGACACGGACCAGCGCGCATCACCACCCCTGACACGGACCAGCGCGCATCAACATCCCCGACACGAACCAGCGCGCATCAACATCCCCGACACGGACCAGCGCGCATCAACATCCCCGACACGGACCAGCGCGCATCAACATCCCTGACACGGACCAGCGCGCATCAACATCCCCGACACGGACCAGCGCGCATCAACATCCCCGACACGGACCAGCGCGCATCAACATCCTTGACACGGACCAGCGCACATCAACAACACGGACCAGCGCGCATCAACATCCCCGACATGGACCAGCGCGCATCAACATCCCCGACACGGACGAGCGCATATCAACATCCCCGACACGGACCAGCGCGCATCAACATCCCCGACACGGACCAGCGTGCATCAACAACACGGACCAGTGCGCTTCAACATCCCCGACACGGACCAACGCGCATCAACAACACGGACCAGCGCGCATCAACATCCCCGACACGGACCAGCGCACATCAACATCCCCGACACGGACCAGCGCACATCAACATCCCCGACACGGACCAGCGCGCATCAACATCCCTGACACGGACCAGCGCACATCAACATCCCCGACACGGACCAGCGCACATCAACATCCCCGACACGGACCAGTGCACATGAACATCCCTGACACGGACCAGCGCGCATCAACATCTCCGACACGGACCAGCGCACATCAACATCCCCGACACAGACCAGCGCGCATCAACAACATGGACCAGTGCGCATCAACATCCCTGACACGGACCAGCGCGCATCAACAACACGGACCAGCGCGCATCAACATCCCTGACACGGACCAGCGCGCATAAACATCCCCGACACGGACCAGCGCGCATCAACAACACGGACCAGCGCGCATCAACATCCCCGACACGGACCAGCACGCATCAACATCCCTGACATGGACCAGCGCGCATCAACAACACGGACCAGTGCGCATCAACATCCCCGACACGGACCAGCGCGCATCAACAACACGGACCAGCGCGCATCAACAACACGGACCAGCGCGCATCAACATCCCCGACATGGACCAGCGCGCATCAACAACACGGACCAGAGCGCATCAACATCCCCGACACGGAGCAGCGCGCATCAACAACACGGACCAGCGTGCATCAAAAACACAGACCAGCGCGCATCAACAACACGGACCAGCGCGCATCAACAACACGGACCAGCGCGCATCAACAACACGGACCAGCGCACATATACATCCCTGACACGGACCAGCGCGCATCAACATCCCTGACACGGACCAGTGCGCATCAACATCCCTGACATGGACCATCCCTGACACGGACCAGCGCGCATCAACAACACGGACCAGCGCGCATCAACATCCCTGACACGGACGAGCGCGCATCAACATCCCTGACACGGACCAGCGCGCATCAACATCCACGACACGGACCAGCGCGCATCAACATTCCCGACACGGAGCAGCGCGCATCAACATCCCCGACACGGACCAGCGCGCATCAACATCCCCGACACGGACCAGCGCACATGAACATCCCTGACACGGACCAGCGCGCATCAACATCTCCGACACGGACCAGCGCACATCAACATCCCCGACACAGACCAGCGCGCATCAACAACACGGACCAGCGCGCATCAACTTCCCTGACACGGACGACCGCGCATCAACAACACGGACCAGCGCGCATCAACATCCCTGACACGGACCAGCGCGCATCAACATCCCCGACACGGACCAGCGCGCATCAACAACACGGACCAGCGCGCATCAACATCCCCGACACGGACCAGCGCGCATCAACAACACGGACCAGCGCGCATCAACATCCCCGACACGGACCAGTGCGCATCAACATCCCTGACACGGACAAGTGCGCATCAACATCCCTGACATGGACCATCCCTGACACGGACCAGCGCGCATCAATAACACGGACCAGCGCGCATCAACATCCCTGACACGGACCAGCGCGCATCAACATCCCTGACACGGACCAGCGCGCATCAACATCCCCGACACGGACCAGCGCGCATCAACAACACGGACCAGCGCGCATCAACATCCCCGACATGGACCAGCGCGCATCAACAACACGGACCAGCGCGCATAAACATCCCTGACACGGACCAGCGCGCATCAACATCTCCGACACGGACCAGCGCGCATCATCAACACAGACCAGCGCGCATCAACAACACGGACCAGCGCGCATCAAAATCCCCGACATGGACCAGCACGCATCAACATCCCTGACATGGACCAGCGTGCATCAACAACACGGACCAGTGCGCATCAACATCCCCGACACGGACCAGCGCGCATCAACAACACGGACCAGCGCGCATCAACAACACGGACCAGCGCGCATCAAGAACACGGACCAGCGCGCATCAACAACATGGACCAGCGCGCATCAACAACACGGACCAGCGCACATAAACATCCCTGACACAGACCAGCGCGCATCAACATCCCTGACACGGACCAGTGCGCATCAACATCCCCGACATGGACCATCCCTGACACGGACCAGCGCGCATCAACAACACGGACCAGCACGTATCAACATCCCTGACACGGACGAGCGCGCATCAACATCCCTGACACGGACCAGCGCGAATCAACATCCACGACACGGACCAGCGCGCATCAACATCCCTGACATGGACCAGCGTGCATCAACATCCCCGACACGGACCAGCGCGCATCAACATCTCGACACGGACCAGCGCGCATCAACATCCCCGACACGGACCAGTGCGCATCAACATCCCCGACACGGACCAGCGCGCATCAACAACACGGACCAGCGCACATCAACATCTCCGACACGGACCAGCACGCATCATCAACACAGACCAGCGCGCATCAACAACACGGACCAGCGCGCATCAACATCCCTGACACGGACCAGCGCGCATCAACATCCCTGACACGGACCAGCGCGCATCAACAACACGGACCAGCGCGCATCAACATGCCGGACAAGGACCAGCCCGCATCAACAACACGGATCAGCGCGCATCAACATCCCCGACACGGACCAGCGCGCATCAACATCCCCGACACGGACCACCGCAAATCAAGATCCCCGACACTGACCAGCGCGCATCAACATCCCCGACACGGACTAGCGCGCATCAACATCCCCGACACGGACCAGCGCGCATCAACATCCTCTACACGGACCAGCGCGCATCAACATCTCCGACACGGACCAGCGCGCATCAACATCCCTGACACGGACCAGCGCGCATCAACATCCCCGACACGGACCAGCGCGCATCAACAACACGGACCAGCGCGCATCAACAACACGGACCAGCGCGCATCAACATCCCCGACACGGACCAGCACGCATCAACATCCCTGACATGGACCAGCGCGCATCAACAACACGGACCAGTGCGCATCAACATCCCCGACACGGACCAGCGCGCATCAACAACACGGACCAGCGCGCATCAACAACACGGACCAGCGCGCATCAACAACACGGACCAGCGCGCATCAACAACACGGACCAGCGCACATAAACATCCCTGACACAGACCAGCGCGCATCAACATCCCTGACACGGACCAGTGCGCATCAACATCCCTGACATGCACCATCCCTGACACGGACCAGCGCGCATCAACAACACGGACCAGCACGCATCAACATCCCTGACACGGACGAGCACGCATCAACATCCCTGACACGGACCAGCGCGCATCAACATCCACGACACGGACCAGCGCGCATCAACATCCCTGACATGGACCAGCGTGCATCAACATCCCCGACACGGACCAGCGCGCATCAACATTGACGACACGGACCAGCGCGCATCAACATCCCCGACACGGACCAGCGCGCATCAACATCGACGACACGGACCAGCGCGCATCAACATCCCCGACACGGACCAGCGCACATGAACATCCCTGACACGGACCAGCGCGCATCAACATCTCCGACACGGACCAGCGCACATCAACATCCCCGACACAGACCAGCGCGCATCAACAACACGGACCAGCGCGCATCAACTTCCCTGACACGGACGACCGCGCATCAACAACACGGACCAGCGCGCATCAACATCCCTGACACGGACCAGCGCGCATCAACATCCCCGACACGGACCAGCGCGCATCAACAACACGGACCAGCACGCATCAACATCCCCGACACGGACCAGTGCGCATCAACAACACGGACCAGCGCGCATCAACATCCCCGACACGGACCACCGCGCATCAACATCCCTGACACGGACAAGTGCGCATCAACATCCCTGACATGGACCATCCCTGACACGGACCAGCGCGCATCAATAACACGGACCAGCGCGCATCAACATCCCTGACACGGACCAGCGCGCATCAACATCCCTGACACGGACCAGCGCGCATCAACATCCCCGACACGGACCAGCGCGCATCAACAACACGGACCAGCGCGCATCAACATCCCCGACATGGACCAGCGCGCATCACCACCCCTGACACGGACCAGCACGCATCAACATCCCCGACACGGACCAGCGCGCATCAACAACACGGACCAGCGCGCATCAACATCGCTGACACGGACCAGCGCGCATCAACATCCCCGACACGGACCAGCGCGCATCACCACCCCTGACACGGACCAGCGCGCATCAACATCCCCGACACGAACCAGCGCGCATCAACATCCCCGACACGGACCAGCGCGCATCAACATCCCCGACACGGACCAGCGCGCATCAACATCCCTGACACGGACCAGCGCGCATCAACATCCCCGACACGGACCAGCGCGCATCAACATCCCCGACACGGACCAGCGCGCATCAACATCCTTGACACGGACCAGCGCACATCAACAACACGGACCAGCGCGCATCAACATCCCCGACATGGACCAGCGCGCATCAACATCCCCGACACGGACGAGCGCATATCAACATCCCCGACACGGACCAGCGCGCATCAACATCCCCGACACGGACCAGCGTGCATCAACAACACGGACCAGTGCGCTTCAACATCCCCGACACGGACCAACGCGCATCAACAACACGGACCAGCGCGCATCAACATCCCCGACACGGACCAGCGCACATCAACATCCCCGACACGGACCAGCGCACATCAACATCCCCGACACGGACCAGCGCGCATCAACATCCCTGACACGGACCAGCGCACATCAACATCCCCGACACGGACCAGCGCACATCAACATCCCCGACACGGACCAGTGCACATGAACATCCCTGACACGGACCAGCGCGCATCAACATCTCCGACACGGACCAGCGCACATCAACATCCCCGACACAGACCAGCGCGCATCAACAACATGGACCAGTGCGCATCAACATCCCTGACACGGACCAGCGCGCATCAACAACACGGACCAGCGCGCATCAACATCCCTGACACGGACCAGCGCGCATAAACATCCCCGACACGGACCAGCGCGCATCAACAACACGGACCAGCGCGCATCAACATCCCCGACACGGACCAGCACGCATCAACATCCCTGACATGGACCAGCGCGCATCAACAACACGGACCAGTGCGCATCAACATCCCCGACACGGACCAGCGCGCATCAACAACACGGACCAGCGCGCATCAACAACACGGACCAGCGCGCATCAACATCCCCGACATGGACCAGCGCGCATCAACAACACGGACCAGAGCGCATCAACATCCCCGACACGGAGCAGCGCGCATCAACAACACGGACCAGCGTGCATCAAAAACACGGACCAGCGCGCATCAACAACACGGACCAGCGCGCATCAACAACACGGACCAGCGCGCATCAACAACACGGACCAGCGCACATATACATCCCTGACACGGACCAGCGCGCATCAACATCCCTGACACGGACCAGTGCGCATCAACATCCCTGACATGGACCATCCCTGACACGGACCAGCGCGCATCAACAACACGGACCAGCGCGCATCAACATCCCTGACACGGACGAGCGCGCATCAACATCCCTGACACGGACCAGCGCGCATCAACATCCACGACACGGACCAGCGCGCATCAACATTCCCGACACGGAGCAGCGCGCATCAACATCCCCGACACGGACCAGCGCGCATCAACATCCCCGACACGGACCAGCGCGCATCAACATCCCCGACACGGAGCAGCGCACATGAACATCCCTGACACGGACCAGCGCGCATCAACATCTCCGACACGGACCAGCGCACATCAACATCCCCGACACAGACCAGCGCGCATCAACAACACGGACCAGCGCGCATCAACTTCCCTGACACGGACGACCGCGCATCAACAACACGGACCAGCGCGCATCAACATCCCTGACACGGACCAGCGCGCATCAACATCCCCGACACGGACCAGCGCGCATCAACAACACGGACCAGCGCGCATCAACATCCCCGACACGGACCAGCGCGCATCAACAACACGGACCAGCGCGCATCAACATCCCCGACACGGACCAGTGCGCATCAACATCCCTGACACGGACAAGTGCGCATCAACATCCCTGACATGGACCATCCCTGACACGGACCAGCGCGCATCAATAACACGGACCAGCGCGCATCAACATCCCTGACACGGACCAGCGCGCATCAACATCCCTGACACGGACCAGCGCGCATCAACATCCCTGACATGGACCAGCGCGCATCAACAACACGGACCAGTGCGCATCAACATCCCCGACACGGACCAGCGCGCATCAACAACACGGACCAGCGCGCATCAACAACACGGACCAGCGCGCATCAACAACACGGACCAGCGCGCATCAACAACACGGACCAGCGCACATAAACATCCCTGACACAGACCAGCGCGCATCAACATCCCTGACACGGACCAGTGCGCATCAACATCCCTGACATGCACCATCCCTGACACGGACCAGCGCGCATCAACAACACGGACCAGCACGCATCAACATCCCTGACACGGACGAGCACGCATCAACATCCCTGACACGGACCAGCGCGCATCAACATCCACGACACGGACCAGCGCGCATCAACATCCCTGACATGGACCAGCGTGCATCAACATCCCCGACACGGACCAGCGCGCATCAACATTGACGACACGGACCAGCGCGCATCAACATCCCCGACACGGACCAGCGCGCATCAACATCGACGACACGGACCAGCGCGCATCAACATCCCCGACACGGACCAGCGCACATGAACATCCCTGACACGGACCAGCGCGCATCAACATCTCCGACACGGACCAGCGCACATCAACATCCCCGACACAGACCAGCGCGCATCAACAACACGGACCAGCGCGCATCAACTTCCCTGACACGGACGACCGCGCATCAACAACACGGACCAGCACGCATCAACATCCCTGACACGGACCAGCGCGCATCAACATCCCCGACACGGACCAGCGCGCATCAACATCCCTGACACGGAACAGCGCGCATCAACAACACGGACCAGCGCGCATCAAAATCCCCAACACGGACCGGCGCGCATCAACAACACGGACCAGAGCGCATCAACAACACGGACCAGCGCGCATCAACATCCCCGACACGGACCAGCGCGCATCAACAACACGGACCAGCGCGCATCAACATCCCCGACACGGACCAGCGCACATCAACATCCCGGACACGGTCCAGCGCGCATCAACATCCCCGACACGGACCAGCGCGCATCAACATCCCCGACACGGAACAGCGCGCATCAACATCCCCGACACGGACCAGCGCGCATCAACATTCCTGACACGGACCAGCGCGCATCAACAACACGGACCAGCACGCATCAACATCCCCGACACGGAGCAGCGCACATCAACATCCCCGACACGGACCAGCGCGCATCAACAACCCCGACACGGACCAGCGCGAATCAACATCCCCGACACGGACCAGCGCACATCAACATCCCCGACACGGACCAGCGCGCATCAACATCCCCGACACGGACCAGCGCGCATCAACATCCCCGACACGGACCAGCGCACATCAACATCCCCGACACGGACCAGCGCGCATCAACATCCCCGACACGGACCAGCGCACATCAACATCCCCGACACGGACCAGCGCGCATCAACATCCCCGACACGGACCAGCGCGCATCAACATCCCCGACACAGACCATCCCCGACACGGACCAGCGCGCATCAACATCCCCGACACGGACCAGCGCGCATCAACATCCCCGACACGGACCAGCGCGCATCAACATCCCCGACACGGACCAGCGCGCATCAACATCCCCGACACGGACCAGCGCGCATCAACATCCCCGACACGGACCAGCGCGCATCAACATCCCCGACACGGACCAGCGCGCATCAACATTCCTGACACTGACCAGCGCGCATCAACATCCCCGACACGGACCAGCGCGCATCAACATCCCCGACACGGACCAGGGCGCATCAACATTACTGACACGGACCAGCGTGCATCAACATCCCTGACACGGACCAGCGCGTATCAACATCCCCGACACGGACCATCACGCATCAACATCCCTGACACGGACCATCCCCGACACGGACCAGCGCGCATCAACATTCCTGACACGGACCAGCGCGCATCAACATCCCCGACACGGACCAGCGCGCATCAACATCCCCGACACGGACCAGCGCGCATCAACATCCCTGACACGGACCAGCGCGCATCAACATCCTCAACACGGACCAGCGCGCATCAACATCCCCGACACGGACCAGCGCGCATCAACAACACGGACCAGCGCGCATCAACATCCCTGACACGGACCAGCGCGCATCAACAACACGGACCAGCGCGCATCAACATCCCCGACACGGACCAGCGCGCATCAACAACACGGACCAGCGCGCATCAACATCCCTGACACGGACCAGCGCGCATAAACATCCCCGACACGGACCAGCGCGCATCAACAACACGGACCAGCGCGCATCAACATCCCCGACACGGACCAGCACGCATCAACATCCCTGACATGGACCAGCGCGCATCAACAACACGGACCAGTGCGCATCAACATCCCCGACACGGACCAGCGCGCATCAACAACACGGACCAGCGCGCATCAACATCCCCGACACGGACCAGCGCGCATCAACATCCCCGACACGGACCAGCGCGCATCAACATCCCCGACACGGACCAGCGCGCATCAACATCCCCGACACGGACCAGCGCGCATCAACAACACGGACCAGCGCGCATCAACAACATGGACCAGTGCGCATCAACATCCCCGACACAGACCAGCGCGCATCAACATCCCCGACACGGACCAGCGCGCATCAACATTCCCGACACGGACCAGCGCGCATCAACAACACGGACCAGCGCGCATCAACATCCCAGACACGGACTAGCGCGCATCAACAACACGGACCCGCGCGCATCAACATCCCCGACACGGACCAGCGCGCATCAACATCCCTGACACGGACCAGCGCGCATCAACATCCCCGACACGGACCAGCGCGCATCAACATCCCCGACACGGACCAGCGCGCATCAACATCCCTGACACGGACCAGCGCGCATCAACATCCCCGACACGGACCAGCGCACATCAACATCCCTGACACGGACCAGCGCGCATCAACATCCCCGACACGGACCAGCGCACATCAACATCCCCGACATGGACCAGCGCACATCAACAGCACGGACCAGCGCGCATCAACAACATGGACCAGTGCGCATCAACATCCCCGACACAGACCAGCGCGCATCAACATCCCCGACACGGACCAGCGCGCATCAACATTCCCGACACGGACCAGCGCGCATCAACAACACGGACCAGCGCGCATCAACATCCCAGACACGGACTAGCGCGCATCAACAACACGGACCCGCGCGCATCAACATCCCCGACACGGACCAGCGCGCATCAACATCCCTGACACGGACCAGCGCGCATCAACATCCCCGACACGGACCAGCGCGCATCAACATCCCCGACACGGACCAGCGCGCATCAACATCCCTGACACGGACCAGCGCGCATCAACATCCCCGACACGGACCAGCGCACATCAACATCCCTGACACGGACCAGCGCGCATCAACATCCCCGACACGGACCAGCGCACATCAACATCCCCGACATGGACCAGCGCGCATCAACAGCACGGACCAGCGCGCATCAACATCCCTGACACGGACCAGCGCGCATCAACATCCCCGACACGGACCAGCGCACATCAACATCCCCGACATGGACCAGCGCGCATCAACAGCACGGACCAGCGCGCATCAACATCCCTGACACGGACCAGCGCGCATCAACAACACGGACCAGCGCGCATCAACATCCCCGACACGGACCAGCGCGCATCAACATCCCCGACACGGACAAGCGCGCATCAACATCCCTGACACGGACCAGCGCGCATCAACAACACGGACTAGCGTGCATCAACATCCCCGACACGGACCAGCTCGCATCAACATCCCCGACACGAACCAGCGCGCATCAACATCCCTGACACGGACCAGCGCGCATCGACAACACGGACCAGCGCGCATCAACAACACGGGCCAGCGCGCATCAACATCCCCGACACGGACCAGCGCAAATCAACATCCCTGACACGGACCAGCGCGCATCAACAACACGGACCAGCGCGCATCAACAACACGGACCAGCGCGCATCAACATCCCCGACACGGACCAGCGCGAATCAACATCCCCAACACGGACCAGCGCGCATCAACATCCCTGACATAGACCAGCGCGCATCAACAACACGGTCCAGCGCGCATCAACATCCCTGACACGGACCAGCGTGCATCAACAACACGGACCAGCGCGCATCAACATCCCCAACACGGACCAGCGCGCATCAACAACACGGACCAGCGCGCATCAACATCCCCGACACGGACCAGCGTGCATCAACAACACGGACCAGCGCGCATCAACATCCCCGACACGGACCAGCGCGCATCAACATCCCCGACACGGACCATCCCTGACACGGACCTGCACGCATCAACATCCCCGACACGGACCAGCGCGCATCAACATCCCCGACACGGACCAGCGCGCATCAACATCCCTGACACGGACCAGCGCGCATCAACATCCCCGACACAGACCAGCATTTTGTATTGAAGTTCGAGTGACTGTGACCCGCCAAAGCTTTAGCCAGGTAATGCTGATGTTGATATTGATGAAGTTTGGAAGTCACTAAGATCAATCCGTATGAAACAGCGGCAGTAATATTTGGTAAAGCGGTAGCCTGCAACAAAGACTGGGTTTGAGACCTACTCAGCTGAGATACCATCTGTCATTGGAGCAATGAAGCAAAGTCTACAATGATGCACAACATACCCACAACAGCTAAAACACTGCACAACCTGAAAGTAGTCAAAAGATAGGGTGGCACTGAGTAAATAAACACTGGATAAACACTGAGTAAATAAACACTGAGTAAATAAACACTGGATCAGCCTACGTCAAGAAATCCAAACTGCCTATGACAGCGGAAATCGATGTTATGTACGGTGGGATCAAGAGGACACTTGATCTTATCATCACCAATGTTGCCCCCTGAAATCTACTCACTGACAAAAGCAAACCGATGTCCCAGTGGGTTGAACGTTGCAGTGAGCTGTACTCCCATGAGACTGACGTCTCAGCCTGTGTTTGATGCACTTCCTCATCTTCCTGTCGTGGCTGAGTTAGATGAAGAACCATCATCACTTGAGCCTGATTAGCAAATAGAAAGGGACCCGGCAAGGATGGAATTCCAGCTGAACTGCTCAAACATGGAAAATTCCATCTTTTCCCACACGTTCATGATCTTCTCCTTCTCTGTTGGAAAGCAGGCTCCATTCCTCAGGAGATGCATAACATAAAAATCATCAGACTATACAAAAGCAAAGGCGACAAAGGAGACTGCAACAACTACAGGGGCATCTGACTCCTGAGCATCATTGGGAAGCCTTCGCAAGGGTCAGGCTTAAATGACTCCATCTACTTTCAGATCGAGTGTACCTGGAACGCAGTGTGGTTTCTGTACCGGAGGATTTACTGTGGACAGGATCCTCTCCATACATCAGCTCCAAGAGAACAGGATATACCTCTTTACCTTACGTTTGTAGATCTCACATGGGCAGGTTTTGGAGAAAATTGGCTGCCCATGAAAGCTCCTCCGTCTCCTCTCCTTTCATGACAACATCCACTGTAGAGTTTCACAGCTTCACTTCTGACAGTTTCAGAGTGAAGAATGGAGTGAAACAGGGCTGTGTCCTCGCCCCCAGTCTGGTATTTTCTTCTCCTGACTTTTGCCTTCCCTGCAGATATAGGAGTTTACCTGCAAACTAGGTCAGACAGAAAGCTCTAGAATCTGTCCAGACTGAAAGTGAAAACAGAATTACCGCACGTCTTGATCAGAGAACCTCTCCACGCTGACGCCAGGTTCTCGCACGGAAACTCAGCTACAAAGACTCATGGATTCCTCTCCCAGGCCATGACGTGTTCACCCTGACTATAAGCATCAAGGAAACCTCGGTCATGGGATAGGGTGTCTCTTCCTCGCTCCTGATCGCACCAAAGGGCTCCTGCCGGAAGCGGTTAGCAAATTCTGCTTGGGTCCTTGGGTCCACAGTGACACACAATCTGTCTCTCGATGCAGAGCTCGATACACACATTGGGAAAACAGCCATCACCTTTAGCCCACTCACAAAACATACATGGAATAACCTCAAACTGAGTCTTAGGACCAAGATGCTGGTTAGTGAAGCCTGTGTTCTCAGCACCTTGCTGTATGCCTGTGAAACATGGACAACTTACAGCTATCAAGAAAGGAAGCTCAACGACATTCATCTTCGCTGTTTGAGGTGTGTTCTGTGCATCTCCTGGAAGGATAAATACAGCAATCCTTTCAAAGGCAAAGCTCCCATGTACATTGACACTCATCAAACAGAGGTGACTTTTCTGGCTTGGGGACATTTGCCGGGTGGAATTTGGTCTCATACCCAAGGACTTTCTGTATGGAGAGGTAGCCAGAGCCCCGTGAGCAATGGGACGTCCAAAGCTCCATTTCAAGGATGTTTACAATCCTGACAAAAAAGAGCCTAAACTCTCACACTGGGAACACGAGCCGATGACGATGGTGACGTCACCTGTGGGCTGACATACGCTACCATGACGACCAGTGGCTACAGCGGCTTGGCAACAGGCGCCAACACCAAAGACAGGAATCTACAGCGACACCAGATACCCACTTCACAGCGGCATTTGTGGCAGAACCTGCCTCTCACAGGTTGGTGTCTTCAGCCGTCAGGAATAGTTCACCAAATGAAGCTTCCCCATCCCCAGTGCATTTGCTGCACGTCCATTACCCTTCCTCAGGTGGGAGAACACCGACAATGATGCAAGGGTATTCTCTAAAAAAACTCACTATTTTGTCCTTGTACAAGATCTTGGTCAAGCCTCAATTAGAATACTGTGTCCAACTTTGATCTCCTCACATAATAGGTGACACTGTAACTTTGCAGAAGGTTGAGAGGTGACCTATTAGATTAGGCCCCAGTTTGAAGTGTGTTACTTCCCCAGGCTTCTCAAAGATCTGGGTCTCTCCACTTTACAGAAGTGGATACTTGGGGTGATTCCAGCAAGATCTTTAAAATGATGTAGAGCTTGGATTGTGTCTGTGTAGACAAATTGTTTCAACTCAATAGGTTGGGGCAGTACTAGGTTAGATTTTTGGAGGTGGTTCCTTCCCCAGAGAATAGTTAACCTCTGGAACAGGTTAGTCTGGTGGCCACTGATAAGCTGAATTCCTTCAAAAGAGATCTGGACCTGGATCTCTCTGGGGTGGAGATCACCATATACAAGAGGTAGTTACTGTGTAACATTAAATCAGGGCTAGAGTGATCTCCTGGACAGAGGTCAGCAACAATTTTCCAGAGCTCACCTAATGGTCCTGGGATTTTGGGTTGCATTTTACTTTCCCCTGCCAGGTGTGCTTTTGGCATTTGGTGGGGGGCATGTAAAATAGGGCGGGTGTACACCCATCACCTTTCCACCCACCCCCGAGTTCACCCCTATTATACAGGGGGTGGTGGGGTGGGTGCTGAAATTGACAGCCTGCCTGCCATGTTTAAATAGATAATCAAGGGTCAATTTGGCTCTTTACCAAGCCAATTGATCCCAATAATATGCTGCCCACACCATAAAACCTTTGGTGCAGGACTGGGCAGGAAGGAAGGGGGGAGGTTCTATCTTTGGGGAGTGCCCTTTGCAGATTGAGGAGAGAGGGGCAGCCCCCATAAGATAAAACCCCACACTGCCTGTTACATTAAACCCACCACCTCCATCCCCCTCCCCCCTCCCTAACCTGCCCAAGACCCCGGGCTCACCTGTTTCCGGGGATCCATTGTTTCTTCTTCTTATTCCCCGTTGCAGTCCCAGCAGTGCCCACTAATGTGCTCTTGGCCCTGTCGGGACTAATAGGGCAGCCGGCCAATCGGATTCCTTCCAGAGACAGGGTTGGGGGGGTGTGGGGGGAAAAGGTTGAGCCATCTGCCTCCTCCCTCCTTCCTGCTCCTGCAATATTCTGCCCTTTATCTGGTTTTTAGGTCCTGGGGGGTTGCACAGCTCTGGGTGGGGAGTGTCTGCATTGCAATGGGCAAGGAACCACCGCTGTACTGGACAGGAGGCTGAACAAGTGGATGTTTTCCTTTCTGGCATTTTTCTGTAAGTTATGTAATGACAGAAGATGTTGTACCTGGTGAATTATCGAATCCTTCATTGTTGGAACTGGGTCGCTTCAAAAGAAATTAAGCCTACATTTTTGTTTTAAAAAGCTCTTCCATTTCAACGTCCTCGGTGTGTTCAACACGCCTCATCTTTCACTTAACACTTCCAACCCACCCAAGCCATAACTGTGCAACCTCTGACTCACATGGAAATGTGTTTGTATCAGAAATAATAAATACTAAAGTAATACCAGATTCATCTTTATTATCAATGTGTCCAAGTGAAGTCACAATAACTGCGAGAGAGGGGTTGCTTAATTTTCTGCATAAAAAACTTATACTTTTTACAGCAATTTTCAAATTCAAATGCAAACTTACCCTGGTAGGATGCTTTGA
The DNA here is from genome assembly GCF_964194155.1 of Cetorhinus maximus. Lineage (NCBI taxonomy): Eukaryota > Metazoa > Chordata > Chondrichthyes > Lamniformes > Cetorhinidae > Cetorhinus > Cetorhinus maximus. Next base: position 36,909,908 of record NC_135904.1, read on the forward strand.
AATTGAGACAAAAAAGTTTTCTAAAACCACGTTATATGTGACCTTCAATCGTACTTGGTTCTTAATCCCCATCATTTTGGCAAGAGGTGTGGCTATCAGCCTGTGAATGTAAATGCATTATCATAAACCTGGGGCTACAATCAAAGTGAATCATAGTTTCTTCTGATTATGTCTGTGCTGACTTTTTGAAAGAGTTAATCAATTCCTCTCATTTCCCTGCCATTTCCCCACAGCCCTCGCAATATTTTTTGTTTCAAATATTTACCCAGTTCCGTTTTGAAAGTTATCAAATCTACTTCCACTGCCTTTTCAGCCATAACAACGCAGATCATAACAAAACTGAGAAAAATAATGCCTCCCCCACCCGAGTTCCATGTTCTCAGGTTACTGACCTTTCTGAAGGATAAACAGTTTTGATTCATTTACTCTATCCTTTATGAGTTTGAACACCCTTATTAAATCTCCCCTTAACCTTCCTCATAACAATCCTAGCTTCTCTATTCTTTCCAAGCAACTACAGTCCCCCATCCCTGATCCCATTCTAGCAAATCTCTTCTACACCCTCACCAAGGCCTTGACATCCTTCCGAAAGTGTCATGGCCACAGTTGGACACACTGAGGTCTGACCAGTGATCTGTAAAGGTTTACCATAGCACCCTTGCTTTTTAACCCAATGCCTTTATTTATAAAGATACCATGTGTTTCTTTTAAAACAATCTTATCAACTTATCATCTTCAAAGATTTGTGTACATACACCCCCAGGTTTCAGTTCCTGCACCCACTTTTATATTCCCTCTTCTCAATCTTCCTTCCAAATTACATCACTTCACACTTCTCTGCATTAAGTTTCATCTGATGATTTTATCACGAGAGTAAGGGTAGATGTGATACCTGTAAGAACTTGCTAATGGATTGTTCTTTCACATTCAATGCTGTTCTGAAAATTAATCATATACCATGCTTGGAGAGGAGCAATGAGGTGGCAGAAAGGTAAGAGTTTCACACATTGAGGTCACTTCCAGGTATTGGGATTTTCATTTCCACAGGAAGGATTTAGGAATGAGTCAAGTTTTGAGATTAAAGTGAGTTCATTCAGGTTTAAAACCCTCTTTACAGCCGTGTACTGTATCCTCTGAGACTAACAGGTGATTGGTAAGTCAACTTGCCTTAACATTTACCCCTGGTGATTAACAATGTTACCTTCCTTCAAGCGATGAGTAACCCATTCACTGGAGACAACTCTGCAGAATATCAAGCAGTGAGTTCGCTGTCAGGAGAATGTTCCTGTTCGGTTGACAGGCCTGAATGGGGAAGGAGTCAGAGGAACAGTCCTCTCACTTCATGTGAACATAGAGAGAAAAGGTCAAAGGGACACAT
>NC_135904.1:36916285-37067036 GCF_964194155.1 Cetorhinus maximus
GTGACATTAGTCGTCTCAATGTCTCTGCTCATCTCACCCATTCTAACCTGTCTCTCTCTGAACTTACTGCACTCCGTTCTCTCAGGTCCAACCTGACCTCATCTCCTCTGGAGATCTTCCTCCCACAGCTTCCAACCTGATAGTCGCCCAACCTCGGACAGCCCGCTTCTACCTCCTACCCAAAATCCACAAACAGGACTGTCCTGGCAGACTGATCGTGTCAGCCTGTTCCTGTCCCACAGAACTCATTTCTCGTTATCTTGACTCCCTTCTCTCTCCCCTTGTCCTGTCCTTTCCCACCTACATCCGTGATTCCTCTGACACCTTACGTCACATCAAAAATTTCCAGTTCCCTGGCCCCAACCGCCTCCTCTTCACCATGGACGTCCAATCCCTCTACACCTCCATCCCTCACCAGGATGGTCTGAGGGCTCTCCGCTTCTTCCTCGAACAGAGGCCCGAACAATCCCCATCCACCACTACTCTCCTCCGTCTGGCTGAACTTGTTCTCACACTGAACAATTTCTCCTTTAACTCCTCTCACTTCCTCCAAATAAAAGGTGTGGCTATGGGTACCCGCATGGGCTCCAGCTATGCCTGTCTCTTTATGGGGTATGTGGAACATTCCTTGTTCCAGTCCTACTCCGGCCCCCTCCCACAATTCTTTCTCCGGTACATCGATGATTACTTCGGTGCTGCTTCATGCTCTCGTCAGGACCTGGAAAAATTTATTAATTTTGCTTCCAATCTCCACCCCTCCATCATTTTCACATGGTCCATCTCTGACACTTCTCTTCCCTTCCTTGACCTCTCTGTCTCAATTTCTGATGATAGACTGTCCACCAATATCCATTGCAAGCCTACCGACTCCCACAGCTACCTCGACTACAGCTCCTCACACCCCGCTTCCTGTAAGGACTCCATCCCATTCTCTCAGTTCCTTCGCCTCCGTCGCATCTGTTCTGATGACACTACCTTCAAAAACAGTTCCTCTGACATGTCCTCCTTCTTCTTTAACCGAGGTTTTCCACCCACGGTCGTTGACAGGGCTCTCAACCGTGTCCGGCCGAACTCCCGCGCATCCGCCCTCACGCCTTCTCCTCCCTCCCAGAAACATGATAGGGTCCCCCTTGTCCTCACTTATCACCCCACCAGCCTCCGCATTCAAAGGATCATTCTCTGCCATTTCCGCCAACTCCAGCATGATGCCACCACCAAACACATCTTCCCTTCACCCCCCCTGGCGGCATTCCGTAGGGATCGTTCCCTCCGGGACACCCTGGTCCACTCCTCCATCACCCCCTACTCCTCAACCCCCACCTATGGCACCTCCCCATGCCCACGCAGAAGATGCAACACCTGCCCCTTCACTTCCTCTCTCCTCACCGTCCAAGGGCCCAAACACTCCTTTCAAGTGAAGCAGCATTTCACTTGCATTTCCCCTAACTTAGTCTACTGCATTCGTTGCTCCCAATGCGGTCTCCTCTACATTGGAGAGACCAAACGCAAACTGGGCGACCGCTTTGCAGAACACCTGCGGTCTGTCCGCAAGAAAGACCCAAACCTCCCTGTCGCTTGCCATTTTAACACTCCACCCTGCTCTCTTGCCTACATGTCTGTCCTTGGCTTGCTGCATTGTTCCAGTGAAGCCCAACGCAAACTGGAGGAACAGCACCTCATCTTCCGACTAGGCACTTTACAGCCTTCCGGGCTGAATATTGAATTCAACAACTTTAGATCTTAAACTCCCTCCCCCCATCCCCACCCCATTTCTTCCCCCTCCCTTTTGTTTTTTTCAATAATTTATATAGATTTTTCTTTTCCCACCTATTTCCATTATTTTTAAATCTACAACTAATACCTTGTCAGTCTTTCCACCCCACCCCCACTAGAGCTGTACCTTGAGTGTCCTGCCATCCATTCTTAATTAGCACTTTTCTTAGATAATATCACCACCTTCAACACCTCTTTGATCCTTTTGTCTGTGACATCTTTTGATTATCTGCTCCTATCACTGCTTGCTTATCCCCACAATCACCCCACCCTCAACTTCTCCCCCCCCCACCCCCCACCTTAAACCAATTTATATTTCACCCCTCTCCTAACTACACTCAGTTCTGTTGAAGGGTCATGTGGACTCGAAACGTCAACTCTTTTCTTCTCCACCGATGCTGCCAGACCAGCTGAGTTTTTCCAGGTAATTCTGTTTTTGTTTTGGATTTCCAGCATCCGCAGTAGTTTTTTGTTTTTAACCAAGTTGGTTGTATTTTTCAGGCTTTCTATGTGGGTGTGGTTTTTAAGTATAGGTTAGACAGCAATCTGGCTGAAGAAAGATGACAGCTATAGCCTGAGTAGAACATCTCATTGTGACACCTCGACCTCTTCAATATTAAATCTGATAGTTTATGGACACAGATGTTAGATTACAAAATTTACCATATTGTGATATTCGTAAAATATCATAAGTATTCCTTTTTAGAATCTCACATGATGAATTGTTTGCACTAAGTTAGTGAAGAATTGTATCATTGTGGAATCAACATGTTAAAAAAAAAAGTTTGTCCTCTGGGGAATTAAGTTGTGGGGAGTTTGCCATTGGAAAGTCTTGAACTAAACTAGAAAACTAATCGCTGGTGACTGCACATTAGATGTGACAGACCCGCACCTGATTTTGTGATCTACCCCGCCTCACTTCCCTCCAAGAGCTTGAGCTCATTAAATTTACCCCATTGCTTTGAGGTTTGACTTTTTGAAGCTATTTCTCTTCATCCCAGCTTTGATGGTCAAGAGTTGAGGCCATTAAAGCCCAACTGTTCTGCTCTCTCAGCCTTTGTTCTTCTATTACCAATTGACTGCTCCCACTCCAGACCTGAGCTCCACACTGTGGAGATCTACTAAAATATTCCGAATAATACCATATTCATCCCATGTCATCACTGAGGGAAATGTCACGGGAGATATATTAATTTCGAGAAAGACACCCAATTTCCAAAATAGTAAGTTTCTGGTAAATTTCACTTTGCTTTCCACATATTAAATATGTATAAGACTGAGCGTGTTACAATTTCAGGGTTTAATTACCTGATGTGTGCCCACAACAAAGGTACAGTTACAGAATTACCGCCTTTAATGGTTTTTAGGTGAGATTTATTCAGTCCGAGCAGTGAAAGGTTTCAGACTGGATTGCTCTACAGAAAAAAATTATATTAGCTGATCAAAGAAGGAGAAGACCAATCACTCCTTCAGGGAAATGGTCACACTGCAGGTTAGGAGATGCAGGCAGAGAGGGAATGGGTGACCGCCAGGCAGCCTAAGAGAACCAGGCAGGAAGGGCAGGAGTGCCCTGAGTCGATCTCGCTCACTAACCGGCTTTTGATTTTGGATACTGATAAAGGCGATAAGTCTTCAGAGGAGTGCAGCCAGAGCCAAGTCCGGGGCACCAAAAGGCAGCTCAGCTGCACAGGAGGGGAGAAAGGAGAGTGGAAGAGCAATAGTGATAGGGGATTCATTAGTTAGGGGAACAGACAGGCGTTTCTGTGGCTGTAGACATAGCTCCAGAATGGCGCATGGCTTCCTGGTGCCAAGCTCAAGGCTGTCACAGAGCGGCTGCAGAACATTCTTCTGGGGGAGGGTTAACAGCCAGAGGGCGTGGCCCGCAGTGGTACCAATGATACTGATACGAAGAGGGATGAAGTCCTGAAAGCAGATTTTAGAGAGTTAAGAAAGAAATTAAAAAGCAGGACCTCAAAAGCAGTAATCTCAGGTTTGCTCCTAGTGCCACGTGCTAGTGAGCATAGGAATAAGAGGATTGAGGCTGGAGAATTAGTGTAGGAGGGAGAGCATCTGATTTCTGAGACATTGGGACCGGTTCTGGAGCAGGTGGGATCTGTAAAATCTGGACGGGTTGCACCTGAGCAGGACTGAACTAATATTCATACATAAATATATACATTCATATATATATTTAGCAGGGAGATTCGCTAGTGCTGTTGGGGGAAAGAGTTTAAACTAGATTGGCAGGGGCACGGGAAACTGAGAGGGAGCTCAGATTGGAGGGAAGCAAAACTTGTAACAAAGTAGAAAAATAGTAAGCGAAATTAGAAAGCAGACGAAGTGAAGGCAAGCATCAAATAGGATCACAATGTGGAATAATGTTAAAAAGACAAAGCTAAGGGCACTTTATCTGAATGCACGCAGCATTCACAACAATGTAGATAATTTGAAGGCACAAATAGAGGTAAATGGATATGAGTTAATTAACATTGTAGAGACATGGCTACAGGGTGACCAAGACTGGGAACTAAATATCCAAGGATATTCGTAATTTTGAAAGGATAGGCAACAAGGAGAAGGCGGTGGGGTAGCACTCTTAATAAGGGGCAGGATCACTACATTAGTGAGAGGGAATCTTAGATCAAAGGATCAAGCTGTAGGATCAGTTTAGGTGGAGCTAAGAAACAGCAAGGAGCAGCAAAACATTGGTGGGAGTTGCTTATAGGCCAACAAACTGTAGCGTTAATGTTGGGTACAGTATAAATCAGGAAATTAGAGCAGCATGTAACATGGGTAATACAGTAATAATGGGTGACTTCAATTTACTTAAGACTGCATAAACCTAATTAGAGTGAATGCTGTGGAGAATGAATTTCTGGTGCGTTATGAGATGGCTTTCTGGAGCAGTACCTGGGTACAGTGGATTGGAAAATGACACCAAATCTTTGACAGTAGACAGGAAATGGCTAGTATTTAATGAACCATTACATGGTCTAGAATAAATATACATTTCTGTAAGACAAAAAAAACCCAACAGGAAAGGTGAACAAACCATGTTAACAAAAGAAGTTAAAGATTGCACTAGATCAAAGGAAGTGGCTTATAGGAATGCCAGAAAAAACGTGGTAAGCCTGAGGATTGGGAGCAACTTAGAACTGAGCAACGCAGGACCAAGAAACCGATAAAGAGAGGGAAAATCGAACATGAATGCAAACTGGCAAGGAACATAAAGGTGGACTGTAAAAGCGGTATATGAAAAGATTAGCAATGACAAATGTGGGTCCATTACAGGTGGAGACTGGAGACTTTATAATGGAGAATAGGGAATGGGAGGAGAAACAAAACCATTACTTTGCATCTGTCTTCCAGAAAATCTTCCAGAAATACTGGGGAGCCAAGGGAATTGTGAAAATGAGGAACTGAAAGAAATTAGTATTAAATAACGAGGTAGTATCGGAAAAATTAATTGGATTGGAGGTTGATAAATCCCCTGGACCAAACGAGCTACATCCTAGACTGTTGGAGGAGGCGGCTATAGAGACAGTGGATGCATTGGTGGATATCTTTCAAGATTCTATAGATTCTGGAAAGGTTCCTGCAGACTGGGAAGTAGCAAACTATTTAAGAAGGGAGGGAGAGAACAACGTAGAACTACAGACCTGTTAGTTGACGTCAGTAGTAGGGAAAGTGTTAGAAGCAATTAGAAAGGATGTGATAACTAGACACTTGGAAAATAATGATATGATTAGGCCAGCCAGAGTCAACATGTATTTATAAAAAGGAAATCGTGTTTGGGACCTGTTGGGAGTGTTTTGAGGATGTTACATGTAGCATAATTAGAACGTATGGGATTGGGGGAGTATACTAGTATGGATTGAGAATTGATTAACAGACAGAAAGAATAAACAGGTCATTCTCAGGATGGCGGGCTGTTACCAGTTGAGTACCACAAGGATCAGTGCTGGGTCCACAGCTGTTCACAATCTATATAAATGATTTGGATGTGGGGACCAATTGTAATATTTCCAAATTTGCTGATGACACCAAACTGGGTGGGAACGTAAGTTGTGAGGAGGATTCAAGGAGGCTTCAAGAGGACTTGGTCAGGCTAAGTGAATGGGCTAGAACATGGCAGATGGGACATAATGTGAATAAATGTGAAGTTATTCACTTTGGTAGAAAAAACAGAAAGGCAGAATATTTCTTAAGTGGTGAGAGATTTGGAATTGTGGGCGTCCAAAGGGATCTGACTGTCCTTATTCATGAGTCACTAAAAGCTAGCATACAGGTGCAGCAAGCAATTAGGAAGGCGAATGGTATGTTGGCCTTCATCGTGATGGGATTTGAGTACAGGAGTAAAGATGTCTTGCTGCAGTTATATAGAACCTTGGTGAGATGACACCTGGAGTATTGTGCGCAGTTTTGGTCTCATCTAAGGAAGGATATATTTGCCATAGTGGGAGTGCAACGGATGTTCACCATACTCATCCCTGGAATGGCGGGAATGTCTCATGAGGAGAGGTTGAGGAGACTGGGTCTGTATTCTCTAGAATTGCAAAGAACGAAAGGTGATCTTATTGAAATTTACAGAATTCTCACAGGGCGTGACAGGGTGGATGTAGATAAGATGTTTCTCCGGCTGGTGAGTCTAAAACCAGGGGACACAATCTCAGGATAAGGGGCAGGCCATTTAAGACTGAAAGGAGGAGGAATTTCTTCACTCAGAGGGTGGTGAATCTTTGGAATTCTCGACCCCAGAGGGCTATGGAAGCTCGGTCATTGAGCATGTTCAAGACATAAATTGATAGATTTCTGGAGACAAATTACATCAAGGGACATGGGGAGAGGGTGAGAAAGTGGCATTGAGGTAGATGATCAGCCATGATCGAACTGAATGGCAGAGCAGGCTCGATGGACTGAATGGTCTAGCCCCGCTCCTATGTTCCCATGTTTACACGGGGCTTCCCTCAAGAATGGGCCCACCATGACTGTGTATGGGCATAAGCAGTCATTGGCTCCAATGTTGCTTTGTGTGGGCCCTCATTCAACATCTGTTTATATCATCTACAGATTCTCCATGTTCTCCTTCAGTACTCTTGTCACAGACACTACAAGACATAGCAAAGGGCCTTACCTTTCGAAGAAATGTCGAGCTATCATAAAAACAATAGCATACAGGACTGTGACATATAAATGGGAGGCCTTGGCATACACATAGCCTTCGCTGTCCTCAAGGTCGGCCCAGGTTAGATTTCGGGGAAGCCAGAGGTGATCCCACCAAAACCAGTCACTCAGTGTCTGTAACATCCTGCTGGCAATAAAACAACAATTAATTAACTATCCATTTTAATATTGTACATTGAATCATCAAATTAAACTTACACTATCTTCAGAATCTATGAAATTTTCTTAGCTGGTCATGTCTGCTGTAATAAACACCTAGCCCAAGGAGAGAAAGGGCCTGTTCTTTGCCCTGCTCCATACTCAGGCGACATGGGTAGGGAAAAGCTGTTAAAAGCTCTTTCTCTAACCCTGTCAGCCCTGTAACAATATTTTTGTTCCCAACAACAACAAAATACTGTAATTAGCATTTACATGTGGTTGTGCAAAGGATTGAGAATTTAGAACTGTTTCTATGATACTGAATAATTTTCTCATACTTTAAAACAAATACCTTTTTACAGATGTGCTAAGACTTGTCAATCGATGATCGGTTAATAACCTGGCAATGAATTCCCTGTTTCCCTGAATTTTATAAAGGATCTATGGTCCCGAGATTTCAGCCAGAGCTTTGTGATGCATTGTTTCATTTATTTCAGAATAGCTGAATCACAACAAGAGACAGAGCAGGACAAAAATCTGGAGCAATGAAAGAATCACCAACCAACCTGACTCTGGACTCAGAGACAGCTCATAGGCAAATAATCTTCATATAAATTCACAGCACAACAGTGGCAAAGACATATTTGCAAAATGAGACAGTATTTGTTGGCAGGGCTATTGAATTGAGAATCTAGGAGTAATGATGGGTTAGACTTGTGTGTGAAGAAGACAACAGTTATCAGAGAAGGAGAATTGCCCACCTGTTACAGATTATTACATTGAATGGATGGGATAAATAGCCTGTGTAATCTGGGTGATCAGTCCTGTCACAGAAATGCTCAAGCAGTGAGTATACACATTTACTCTCTGTTTCCAGCAAACAAACTGAGGAACTTGACAATTTCTAGTGATATATAAAAAGGGCTTTCTTCGTGGTGGATCAGGAGTACATTTGGAATATTGCTGAACTAATAATCCAGAAGGCTGGATGCATGTTCAAGACTGGTTGGTTCAAATCCTAAGATGGCAGCTGGTGGAATTTAAATTCAGTTAATTAATAAGTCTGGAATTGAAAGCTAGTATCAGTGATAGTGACCATGAAACTACCAGATTGTCATAAAAACCCATCTGGTTCAGGAGTGCCCATTAGGGAAGGAAATCTGCCATCCTTATCTGGTCTGGCCAACATGTGGCTCAGATCCACAGAAATGTGGTTGACTCTTAACAACCCTCTAAAATGACTGAGCAAACCTAGAGTAGAGTAATGTGGAAACAAGAATAAAACGAGATGGATCACCCAGCGTCAACCTAGGGACCGGAAACAACGATGGGCAAGATGTGCCTGTCAACCGTGGAAAAGTCTCCTCACTAACACCTGGGAATCCGTGCCAAGATTGGGAGAGCTATCCCACAGACTAGTCAAGCAACAACCCGACAGTCATACCTTGCAGCCACCAGACACTACCATCAGCATCACATGACAGACACACAAGAAGTGGAGGGACAATAGCGTATAGTCAGAAGGGAGTGGCTCTGGGACAACTCAACATTGACTCTGGACCCTTTCCGCTTTAGTTGTGTCGGCATCACAGACTAATACCCGTATTCCATCAACATCACAGACTAATACCCGTATTCCATCAACATCACAGACTAATACCCGTATTCCATCAACATCACAGACTAATACCCGTATTCCATCAACATCACAGACTAATACCCGTATTCCATCAACATCACAGACTAATACCCGTATTCCATCAACATCACAGACTAATACCCGTATTCCATCAACATCACAGACTAATACCCGTATTCCATCAACATCACAGACTAATACCCGTATTCCATCAACATCACAGACTAATACCCGTATTCCATCAACATCACAGACTAATACCCGTATTCCATCAACATCACAGACTAATACCCGTATTCCATCAACATCACAGACTAATATCCGTATTCCATCAACATCACAGACTAATACCTGCATTCCATCAACATCACAGACTAATATTCGTATTCCACCATCATCACAGACTAATATCCGTATTCCATCAACATCACAGACTAATATCCATATTCCATCAATATCACAGACTAATATCCATATTCCATCAACATCACAGACTAATATTCGTATTCCACCAACATCACAGACTAATATCCATATTCCATCATCATCACAGACTAATATCCATATTCCACCAACATCAGAGACTAATATCCGTATTCCATCAACACCACAGACTAATATCCGTATTCCATCAACATCACAGACTAATATCCATATTCCATCAACATCACAGACTAATATCCATATTCCACCAACATCACAGACTAATATCCATATTCCATCATCATCACAGACTAATATCCATATTCCATCAACATCACAGACTAATATCCATATTCCATCAACATCACAGACTAATATCCATATTCCATCAACATCACAGACTAATATCCATATTCCATCAACATCACAGACTAATATTCGTATTCCACCATTATTTATCTGTGTAGCACTCGCTAAGCCAGGAAAATCCTGCTGAATTGGTTGACCTGGTAATGAAAACTTTTAAACGGAAATAATCTAAAGATGGGTCTTGAGGATTTCCAGTGATAGCACTGACTATTTCCTTTGGCAGCTTGTTCCATTGTTGGATTGTCCGTGGGAAGAAAGATTGTTGGTACACTGCTTGGAAACAAATGGTCTTTGTAGTTTGTGTAGATGTCTACCTCAGTATTTGTTATTGCCGAGGGCACCAGGTGCTTGTTCCTGTCAATTCCCGCTAGTCCATTCCCTATTTTATAGAACATGGTCAGTCTGTTTTTCCCCCGATTCCCATTCCAAATCTTTGATCCAGGATGTGGCGCTGGTGTTTTCCCCACACTGATTCGTGCATAATCATGCAGCACGTTTAGGATTGCTTCAATCTTATTTATATCTCTCACCACATAGGTATCCCACACACAACTTACATACAAATTAGGAGCAGTAGGAGGCCATTCGGCCCCTTGAGCCTGCTCTTCCATTTAATAAGATCATGGCTGATCTGATTGTGGTCTCAACTCCACATTCCACCTGCACCCTTTGACTCCCTTGTTAGTCAAGAATCTCTCTGCCTCAAAGACCCAGCCTCCACTGTTCTCTGGCAAAGAGAGTTCCAAAGGTTCACAACCCTCAGAAAAAAATGTCTCTCATTTCCATCTTAAATGGGTGACCCCTTATTTATAAACTGTGCCCCTAGATCTAGCACTGTCCCAGGACTGGATGAATAAATGTTTGGTAAGCTGTAACTCTGAAATTTTTGTTGCGATACCAAAAGATTCCTCCTCAGAAATGCAAGGACCCTGTTTGTTTTGGATGCTATCTGCTGAACATTGAATCCCCATTGACGATTGGTTTTCAGATGAACCCCCAGCTGTGGTTGGGTATCTACCTGTTGGAGAATTTGATTGCAGAATTAAAAGCTATCTGTTGGTGGATGGTTTTTGTTGGTGATGCACATGACATCACATTTTTGGTATTGAATGCCATCTTCCATTGGTGCTGCCATTTTTGCAATTGCAGATCATCTCGCAGTGAATTAATATGACCTTGAGTTTTCCTTGCTTTGTCAACCATGCAGTCATCTGTAAATAGTCATACCCTGGATTTAACTTGTTGGGGAGGCTGTTTGTGTACCTCAAGAAGAGTAAAGGATCCCACCACAGATTGCTGGGGCACTCCGGAGATGATATCTCTGGAGGAGGATGATTCCCCATCACACACCACTCTCTTCTGTTGGTTAGAAAGTGGCAGATTGTCGGATCCAATTTAATAATGCCCCCGTGATTCCATAGACGCAAAGTTTGGACAAGAGCTTTTTGTGAGGAACTTTGTCAAAGGCTTTTGAGAAATCCAGTGTTGCCATGCAAGTAGTTTCAGCTCTTTCGAGACTTGAAGCTAGGTCAAACTGTAAAAGCTGTGTTTCATTGGAGCTTTTCACCCAAAAACCCATGCTCCTATTTACCAGGATATTGTGAGCTTCAAAGTGCTTCATGACATGAGAATGAACATTATGTTCAAGCAATTTGCAATGACACTGGTGAGAGATGCCAACCTGTAGATCTGTGGCTGACTTTTATCCCTTTTTTTGAATACGCCCCAGATGTTAGCTTGTCACCACTGGTCTGACTGGTGTTGATTGACTCGAGAGAGATTGGTCAGTATTGGAGACAGTTCTTCAGCTGCTAACTTGAAAATCCAGGGAGGGATTTAATCCGGAGCCGCAGCTGGAGCTTCGTTTGACATTTGGATTTATTTCTTGCATTAATTTCAAAACACCCTCTTTACTTATAATGGGTTTTAGTATGTCCGGTAAGTGGTCACTGTCTAAGGTGTGTATGTGTGTTAAATCTTCTCTGGTAAACACAGTAGAAAATTGATCATTTGGTGTTTCTGATTTACATTTAGGATCACATCTTGTCTATTGTCTATTTCAATATCTGAAACACCATTTCTTCCTGTTTGATTTTCTCAATGATTGACCAGAAGCTCTTAGGATTCTCCTTAACCCAGATTGTAAAATACTCAAACAGCATCGTTCCTTACATTGTTCCCTACATTCCTCTGGCAGGTTTTTCATTCCTCTCATCCTCCTCATCCCCAGACTTCTTGTAAGGACGCTGTTTCTTTCTGCTTCACCGCTGGTGTTCTCTCCAGAACGATGAGAGGTTTCTCCCATTGAATGAAAATGTGGATGGCAAATATTTATCCATGACTTCTGTCCAAGGCATTTTGCAGTTTGTCCCATTTTTCTTGCAGTGACAATAAAATTAATAAAGTAACAATTGCTAAAATTCTGATGATAGTTTCTTACTCCTTCCTCGCGGCTTTTTTCCTAATGAAGATTTTCCTCGTCCTTTTTCTTCCATTTACAGAGGAGATGCAGATCAGATATGATGACCGAGTGATCACTACTCCCTGGTTCTACAGATACCCTTGTGAACAAACTGGTATTTTTGGTAAGCACAAGGTCCAGTAGGTTATTCACTCTTGGAAATACTCAGCAGGTCTGGCAGCATCGGCGGAGAAGAGCAAAGTTGACGTTTCGAGTCCTCATGACCCTTCAACAGAACTAAATAGAAATAGGAAAGGGGTGAAATATAAGCTCGCGGAGGCTGAGCGTCAACTCGCAGACACTTCCTCCTACCTCTCCCTGGACCATGACCCCACCACTGAACATCAAGCCATTGTTTCCAGGACTGTCAATGACCTCATCTCCTCTGGAGATCTTCCTTCGACAGCTTCCAACGTGATAGTCGCCCAACCTCGGACGGCCCGCTTCTACCTCCTACCCAAAATCCACAAACAGGAACGACCCGGCAGACCGATCGTGTCAGCCTGTTCCTGCCCCACGGAACTCATTTCTCGCTATCTTGACTCCCTTCCCTCTACCCTTGTCCAGTCCCTTCCCACCGACATCTGTGATTCCTCTGACACCCTACATCATATCAACAATTTCCAGTTCCCTGGCCCCAACCGCTTCCTCTTCACCATGGACGTCCAATCCCTCTACACCTCCATCCCCCACCAGGATGGTCTAAGGGCCCTTAGCTTCTTCCTCGAACAGAGGCCCGAACAATCCCCATCCACCACTACTCTCCTCCGTCTGGCTGAACTTGTTCTCACACTGAACAATTTCTCCTTAAATTCCTCTCACTTCCTCCAAATAAAAGGTGTGGCTATGGGTACCCGCATGGGCCCCAGCTATGCCTGTCTCTTTATGGGGTATGTGGAACATTCCTTGTTCCAGTCCTACTCTGGCCCCCTCCCAAACTCTTTCTCCGGTACATCGATGATTACTTTGGTGCTGCTTCATGCTCTCGTCAGGACCTTGAAAAATTTATTAATTTTGCTTCCAATCTCCACCCCTCCATCATTTTCACATGGTCCATCTCTGACACTTCCCTTCCCTTCCTTGACCTCTCTGTCTCAATTTCTGGTGATAGACTGTCCACCAATATCCATTACAAGCCTACTGACTCCCACAGCTACCTCGACTACAGCTCCTCACACCCTGCTTCCTGTAAGGACTCCATCCCATTCTCTCAGTTCCTTCGCCTCCGTCACATCTGTTCTGATGATGCTACCCTCAAAAACAGTTCCTCTGACATGTCCTCCTTCTTCCTTAACCGAGGTTTTCCACCCATGGTCGTTGACAGGGCCCTCAGCCGTGTCCGGCCCATCTCCCGCGCATCCGCCCTCATGCCTTCTCCTCCCTCCCAGAAACATGATAGGGTCCCCCTTGTCCTCACTTATCACCCCACCAGCCTCCGCATTCAAAGGATCATCCTCCACCATTTCCGCCAACTCCAGCATGATGCCACCACCAAACACATCTTCCCTTCACCCCCCCTGGCGGCATTCCATAGGGATCGTTCCCTCTGGGACACCCTGGTCCACTCCTCCATCACCCCCTACTCCTCAACCCCCACCTACGGCACCTCCCCATGCCCATGCAAAATATGCAACACCTGCCCCTTCACTTCCTCTCTCCTGACCGTCCAAGGGCCCAAACACTCCTTTCAAGTGAAGCAGCATTTCACTTGCATTTCCCCCAACTTAAACTACTGCATTCGTTGCTCCCAATGCTGTTTCCTCTACATTGGAGAGACCAAACGCAGACTGGGTGACCGCTTTGCAGAACACCTTCGGTCTGTCCGCAAGCATGACCCAGACCTCCCTGTCGCTTGCCATTTTAACACTCCACCCTGCTCTCTTGCCCACATGTCTGTCCTTGGCCTGCTGCATTGTTCCAGTGAAGCTCAACGCAAACTGGAGGAACAGCACCTCATCTTCCGACTAGGCACTTTACAGCCTTCCGGACTGAATATTGAATTCAACAACTTTAGATCTTGAACTCCCTCCTCCATCCCCACCCCCTTTCCATTTCTTCCCCCTCCCTTTTGTTTTTTCCAATAATTTATATAGATTTTTCTTTTCCCACCTATTTCCATTATTTTTTAAATGTATTCCACCCATGGTTTATTTCACCCCACCCCCACTAGAGCTACCTTGCTTGTCCTGCTCTCCACTCTTAATTAGCACATTCTTTTAGATAATATCACCACCTTCAACACCTCTTTGTTCTTTTGTCTGTGACATCTTTTGGTTATCTCCACCTATCATTGCTTGCTTGTCCCAACAACCACCCCCCACCTTCTTCCCTCCCCTCCCCTTAAACCAGCTTATATTGCACCCCTTTCCAATTTCTACTTAGTTCTGTTGAAGGGTCATGGGGACTCGAAACGTCAACTTTGCTCTTCTCCGCCGATGCTGCCAGACCTGCTGAGTTTTTCCAGGTATTTCTGTTTTTGTTTTGGATTTCCAGCATCCGCAGTTTTTTGTTTTTATCTCTAGGTTATTCACTCTTGTTGGTTCTCCAACAAGCTGTTCCATTCCACTATCAACATTCACATCTAAGAGACCTTTCCCAGCCTTTTCATAAGCGTAGTGAATTGGCATAGTGTCTCATCCACCCCAGTTAGCACATGAATCCTTTTCAATGTTTTGTTGAGCTCCTCAACTGTAACTTCATCACGTTTTGGTTTATGGACTGTTCCCATGGTAACTGTACATCTCCCTTAGATTTCTAATTGACCCCATAAAGTCAAATGAAGTTTCATGAAGTCTAATGGCACCAGGTCAAACATGGGCAAGAAAACCTCCTGCTGATGACCAGCTATCACCCTCCCTCAGCTGACCTCCAACATAAGGTCAGGAGTGGGGATGCTCGCTAATGATTGCACAGTGTTCAGTACCATCTGGAATTCCTCAAATACTGAAGCAGTCCGTGTCCATTTGCAGCAAGACCTGAATAACATTCAGGCTTGAGCTGATAAGTAGCAAGTAACACTCAAGCCACACAAGTTCCAGGTAATGACCATCCCCAACAAGGCGGAATCTAACCATCTCCCCTGGAGGTTCAACACATTACCATCGCTGAATCTCCAACCTTCAACATCCCAGGGGTTATCATTGATTGACAAGAAACATAGATACCGTGACTATAAGAGAGGGTCAGATCTAGGAATCCTGCGGAGAGTAACTCACGTCCTGACTCCTCAAAGCCTGTCCACCATCTACAAGGCACAAGTCAGGAGTGTGATGAAATATTCTCCGCTTGCCTGGATGAGTGCAGCTCCCACAACACTCAAGAACCTCAACGCCATCCAGGACAAAGCAGCCCATTTGATTGGCACCCCATCCACAAACTTTCACTCCTTCCACCACTGACACACAGTGGCAGCAGTGTGTACCATCTACAAGATGCAGGAATTCACCAAGGCTCCTTAGGCAGCACCTTCCACACCCATGAACTCCACTACCAAGAAGGACAAGGGTAGCAGACACATGGGAACACCGTCATCTGTAAGTTTCCCTCCAGGTCAGAGACCATCCTGACTTGGAGTGATATCGCCGTTCCTTCACTGTTGCTGCACCAGGTTCTTTGAACTCCCTCCCTAACAGCACTGTGGATGTAGCTACACCAGGTGGACTGCAGAGGTTCAAGAAGGCAGCTCACCACCACCCTCTAAAGGGCAATTAGAGATGGGCAATAAATGCTGAACAAATGCCAGCGATGTTAGCTTCGCATGAATGAATAATAAAAAATGATGGTGATCCTGATCTAATTGTCCCAAATACACACGCTATATGTTGTTGGAGACTGTATTAGTTGTGAGGAATATCAAAGTCTCAAAGTCACCAAATACACTTTAGTTTGAACTTTGATTCGTGGTTTAGGTTTTAAAATAACCACAACTAAACCGATTGTGAGTAAGACAAACAAAATCCAAATCCAATCAGAGAGTAAACAGTAGGTGCTATGCTGGGTTGTGTCGAGTGGCAAGGTTAAACAGAAGCTGATAGTGTTCAGAAACTCATTAAGGATTGGGTGCAGCCACACAGGTTGCATCACACTACACTGACACATTCTGATGGTGGAACGTGGAACACATGCCAAACATTGAACTTTTAAGTTATTCCACACCAACAGCTTTTTGAGGGCCACAGGTCTTCCTTAAAAATAAGTGAGGTCCAAATTTAAGGGAGGCACAAATACAGACCAACTCTAAATTGCTGCTCAAGCGGTGCTTCTGTGGGAGGTGGTGGGAGTGGTTGGAGGGAGGGCTACTGAAAAATATAATCTTTTTGGAGGGGATGGGCACCTCCAGTCAGGATTATTGCCAAATCGGCCTGGATGAGGAATTCTGTGCCTGTTCTCTAGCCCTTGAAAGCAACTGACACCAGGCACATTACCCACACATTCTCATAACTGGGTGCTTGAATCTCACAATCTTCTACTGTATTCTTTAGTCCAAAACCTGTCCCTATGCTATCTGCTGGCTTGAAAAAACGGCACAGAATCCATCTGAGTGAGTGGAGGCTCAGGCTGGAGGAAGGACACCGAAACTATACCCATTGACTCCTCGATGGAGTTTGTCTTGGAGATTCTGGGTAGGGGGAACAGGAGACCTCCCCTAAGCTCATAGACTGAGTCTTCAGTATCATCCCGTATTTTCACTCTTTGCTTATTTAGTTATGAGGAGAGACTGAAGATGGGTTTAGATAGAGTAAACAAGAATGGAGTTCATTAGGAGAAACTGTTACCACTGGCAAAAGGAATGGTAAACAGAAACACAAAGTTAAAATTGCTGGCAAAAGAACCAGAAGGTGGAGATGAAAAGAATTTTTTTCTTACTCAGTGAATAATGACATCCTATGTGACTGTGACAAAGGTAAACTATCTTTCCTTGATTTGTCTGCAGCCTTTGACATGATTAATCACACCATCCTCCTCCAACCTCTCTCCACTGTTGTCCAGTTGAGTGGGACCTGCTCTCACCTGGTTCCATTCTTATCTATTTGTTGCCAGAGGATCATCTGCAATGGCTTCTCTTCCTGCTCCTTCACTATTACCTCCCCAAGGATCTATTCTCAGTCCCCTCCTATTTCTCATCTACATGTTGTCCCTTGGTGACATCCAAAGGAAAAGACTGTTAGTTTTCACATGTACACTGACAACACCCAGCTCTACCTCACCACTATCTCTTTCGACTTCTCTACTGTCGCTAAATTATCAGATTACTTATCCAACATCCAGCACTGGGAGGAGGAGAAATTTCCTCCAATTAAACATTGGGAAGACTGAGGCCATTGCCCTCAGTCCCCACCAGAGATGACAAAAGAATGAACCGTGGCAATTGCCAGAGTTATGGGGAATCATGTGCATTATTCACTCCTGTGCCACATTGAGGGAGATGCTAGATGAAACATTCAACCAAAGCACCATCTGTCCTCTCAAGTGGATGTAAAGGGTTCCGTGACATCACTTGAAGAGCAAAGGGATTCCAGCTAATCTCTCACCAGCAGGTAATATCTCCCTTATTTCTATCATGACTTCCCTCACTTGGCCTAGTCAATATTTATCCCTCACCAACGCAGAAACAGATGATCTGGCTATTTATTTCATCGCTGTTTGTGGGACCTTGCGGTGTTCAAACAGCTTGTAACATTAGTCTTCAGGATGCCCTGAAGTTGTGAAACTAACTGTATAAATGCACGATTTTTCTTTAATTACTAATGATCAGTGCCTGTGGTCACAGACCAACTGCAATATACTGGGGTTGAAGCCCTTTCAGTTCACAATGGAGCTGATGTTTGAGGATAACTGGTGGGGCTTATGTTACCAACAGTTCCCTGTGTTTGGGGAATGCAGACAGACAGTACAGTGCTTGTGCTGCTGAGTGTGTCCATGAGGATACAGGTGAGTTGAGAGGTCTGCGTAAACAAGGCTTCTTGTATTGTACAAAACAACTGCTGGTTGGATGGCTTGCGGACAACCCCTGCTTGTGATCCCATTACAAATAAGTTGACTGAGTCAAGCCTTATAGCCTTACCTCATCTTGTAGCTAAAATCCCTCATCCCTGGAACCATTCTGGTCTCACCCTCTCAAGAATCCTAACATCCTTTTGGAAAGTGTAATAATCAGATCTGGATGCAATACTCTAGTTGCAACCTAACCAGAACTTTATAAAGGTTCAGCATTACTTTCCTATTTTACACTTAACATCTCTATTTATGAAGCCCAACATTCCATATAATTACCTGGAGAGATGGTGGTGGTGATAATGTCATTCGACTAGTAATCCTGGGCCCAGGCTAATGCTCCAGGAAAGTGGGTTCAAACCCCACACAGTTCATGAAATTTAAATTCAATTAATAAATCTGGAATTGAAAGCTAGTCTCAGCAACAGTGACCAGGAAATTATCATCGATTATTGTGAAAACCCATTTGGTTCAGTAATGTCCTTTAGAGAAGAAATCTGCCATCCTTACCTGGTCTGGCCTACATGAGAGTCCAGACCCACTGCAATGTGATGGACTCTTAACCACCCTCTGAAATGGCCTCGCAAGCCACCCAGCTTAAGGGCAATTAGGGATGGCCTTGCCAACGATGCCCACATCCCATTAAAGAAAATAAAATTACTCTCTTTATTATATCCTCCCAGGTCCCTCTGTCCCTTCACACACTTTACACCTGTGCCATTAAGTTTATATTGCCTCTCTCTACGCCTTCTGCCAACAAGGATCAACTCATCTCCTGTTGTAGTCAACTGGCATCATTGTCGCTTCCTCCAAGTTTGATATCATCAGCAAATTTGCAATTTTACCCTATATTCAATGCCTGTTCATTTTTCCCTTGATTATTGTTTTAGAAACCTTACTCACCACTGATGTAAAATTCATGAGCCTGTAGCTACTAGGGCAACCTTTTCTTGAATAAGTGCGTAACATTTGCCACACTCCAATCCTCTGGCACCTCCTCCCCCGTAAATCGGGAAGGTTGGAAGATTATGGCAAGCCCTTCCACAATCTCCACCCCAACTTCCTTTGACAATCTGGAATGCAAGCCGTCTGGACCAGGCAATTTATCCACTCTCAGCTTAGCCAGCCCCTCGAGTACATTCTGTTTATCAATTTTCACTCCATCCATTACCTCGATCATGTTCACTTCTACCAATATTTTTTTAGCATCCTCTTCCTTAGTAAAGACAAATACAAAGTACTCACTAAGTATTCTAGCTTTGCCTATGCCTCTAGAATATATCACTCTTACTGTTACTGTTTACATGCTGGTTGAAGATTTTTGGGTTTCCTTTTATGTTAGCCACCATTCTATTCTCATTCTCTCTCTGTCAGTCTTACTTTCCCTCTCAAATTGTTCTATCCAGCCTGATTCTTGCTTAAGAATTCACCTGATATACAACATTCACCCTTTTTTTTTTGGTTTCATCATATTCTCTACTTTCATCATCATCCAAGGGCCCCCCTGGCTTTGGTTTCTGTAACTTTCCTCTTGTTGGAATGTACCTAGCCTGTGCCTTATGCATCTCTCCTTAAAAATCACCCATTGTTCCATTACAGTTTTTCCTGTCAGTCTTTGTTTCCATTTTACACTGTCTGGATCCTCCCTCATCCCCTTGAGGTTAACCCTCCTCCAATTTAGAAATTCTACTTTAGATTGTTCTCTGCTTTTCATTATTAGTCCAAACCTATTGACGCAATGATCACTCTTACCCAAGCGTTTTTCCACAGCCATCTGACCAACCCCAATCCCGAGCACCATAGGAACATGAGACTTCAGAGCAGGAGTAGACCATTCAGCCTTTGAGCCTGCTCCACCATTCAATAGATCATAGCTGATCTGGTCATGGTCTCAACTCCAGTTTCCTATCCACCCCCCTCGACTCCCTTGTCTATCAAAAATCTGTCTAACTCTGCCTTGAATAAATTCAATGACACAGCCTCCACTGCTCTTTGGGGAAGACAATTCCACACACGAACAATCCCTTGAGAGAAAAAAATCTCATCTCCGTCTTAAAGGTAGACCTCTTATTCTTAAGCTGTATCCCCTAGTTCTAGTCTCCCCCACAAGTGGGAACACCCTCCCAGTATTCACCCTATGAAGTCCCCTCAGGATCTTATATGTTTCAATAAGATCACCTCTCATTCTTCTAAACTCCAATGGGTATAGGCCCAACCTGTCCAACCTTTCTTCATAAAGTAAACCCTTCATCCCAGGAATGAGTTGAGTGAAAGGTTATCAGGGGTAGGCAGGAATGTGGAGTTGAAAGCACAATCAGATCAGCCATGATCTTATAGAATGGCGGAGCAGGCTCGAGGGGCCGAGTGGTCTACTCCTGCTCCTAATTCATATGTCTGTATGTATGTTATTCTCTGAACTGCTTCTAATGCAATTATATCTTTTTTCAAATAAGGAGACCAAATTGTACACAGTATTCCAGATTCAACAATGCCTCTTTTCTAAAACAAAAACAGAATTACCTGGAAAAACTCAGCAGGTCTGGCAGCATTGGCGAGAAGAAAAGAGTTGATGTTTCGAGTCCTCATGACCTTTCAACAGAACTGAATGGAAAAACTCAGCAGGTCTGGCAGCATCGGCGGAGAAGAAAAGAGTTGACGTTTCGAGTCCTCATGACCCTTCAGCAGAACTTCAGTTCTGTTGAAAGGTCATGAGGACTCGAAACATCAACTCTTTTCTTCTCCGCCGATGCTGCCAGACCTGCTGAGTTTTTCCAGGTAATTCTGTTTTTGTTTTGGATTTCCAGCATCCGCAGTAGTTTTCTGTTTTTATGCCTCTTTTCTAGTTGGACCAAGAATATACTCATCAAGGAAGTTCCCCTGGACACGTCAGAAGTTTCGCCCACTTCTTATCCTCTACTCAAACATTATCACAATTGATATTTGGGTAATTAAAGTCTCCCAGTGTCACCACTCTATAGCTCTTGTACAGCTATGATTTCCCTGCAGATTTTCTCCTCTCTCTCTCTCTCTCTCATTATTTGGAGACTTTGGAATACCCCAGTGATCATACTTCTCAATTCTAACCAAATGGATTCTGTCCTTGCGCCCCTCAAGTACACCCTCTCTTTCCAACACTATAATCTCTTCCCCAATCAATACTGGTGCTCTGCCTCCCTTTTATCCTTCCCTATCTTTTCTGAACACTTTGTACCCATAAATATTAAGCATCCAGTTCTCACTATTTTTAAGCCACATTTCTCTTACTCCATCATATTCCCACCCTGCTGTTTGTGCTTGCAACTCACTAACCTTATTCACCACAGTGTGTGTGTTTACGGAGATGCATTCTAAACCTGCCTTTCTATTCCTTGAAGTCCTTCTTAGTCTGTTCCTATCTAATATGGTGCTACTTCCTTCTCTAGAACTATCCAACACTCATTCCTTTATGCTATTTATTCCTCTTTTCTACTTCTATATACTGGTGCCCATCCCCCTGCCAATAAACCCTCCCCAGCCACACCAGTAAGCCTCCGTTCAGGGACATTGGGCCCAGTTCTATTGAGGTGCAACTTCTGCATTTGCCTAGGTGTCTCCTGCCTCAGAACTGTTCCCAATTCCCTCTCCCCTGCCTCAAGCTATACATTGATCCTTTCGGTCTTCCTATTTCTACTCTCACTAGCGCACACACGGAATGATCCAGAGATTGCTACCTCCTGTCCTACTTTTTACCTTCCTCCCTAACTCCTGAAAATCAGACTATAGGACCTCAATGTCTGCCCTCTCTCTATGTTGTTGGTACCAACATGTACCACAACTCCTGGCTCACTCCCTTCACCCTGTGGAATATTCTCCACCCTCTCCACCATGTCCTTTCCCTTGGCACCAGGGAGGCAACACACCAGTTACAGAACCAAGGTGGCTAAATGTTGTTAAGTTACAGGTCAGCTGTGATCTAATTGAATGGAGGAACAGACTAGACGGGCTGAATGGCCTCCTCCTGTTCTTAAGGCAGACAGTCAAGTGTTGGAGGCAGGGCCGAGAAGGGGCCATGAGGCTGAGCCCCTGTTATCAGGGTGTGTTCTCAGAGGGAAGGGGCCATGAGGCTGAGCCCCTGTTATCAGGGTGTGTTCTCAGAGGGAAGAAGCCATGAGGCTGAGCCCCTGTTATCAGGGTGTGTTCTCAGAGGGAAGGGGCCATGAGGCTGAGCCCCTGTTATCAGGGTGTGTTCTCAGAGGGAAGAAGCCATGAGGCTGAGCCCCTGTTATCAGGGTGTGTTCTCCCGATCCTGGGGAAATACCGGCAACGCCATGGTCACTGGAGAAGCTGCACATCCTGATGCCCAAGCGGCCGGTTGGGAAATTCAACCCTTTGGACAGGAGGTGATATTACAGCAAACAGAATGGCAAAGGTGAACTGACTTATTGTTAAACTGTGGGAGAAGGACAAGGGTTCAAATTAATAGAAAGGTAACTCTGTGACTGAAAACAGGAGGTTCTTCTTCAGACAATCCGGGGACAATCCGCCTCTCAAACTACTAAATCAGGGGATGTTTAAGGCACAGACATTGCAATCCGGTACCGCCTGGTGACATTATCACCAAATGTTTGCATTTACTCAACACAGACTCCCGCCTGGTGGTGAAAATCCTGGGAACTTAAAAACAACTGGATTGCAGGAATCTTCTGAATGTTAGATTTCTGATCTACAGTGATCCAGTTGTGGGTTTTATCCAGCGTGTTTTTAACACTGTGAAATATTCCCAATTTTTCACAAGATCCAAACCAAATGTTCACAGGTCTGGTGGTCAGAAATGCAGCTATGAGTTTAAATGTTACATATCCACATTCACATTCTAAGAGAGTCCAGCAGTTTTACTTATTGTGCAATTTGACCCTAAATCTCACAGCCCCAGACTGACAGGATCACTCTGTATGAACAACCTTCCGGCACCTGCACAAAAACACAGTTTACAGTTTCAAAACCTGTTTCCCTGGTTAAACAGAGAGATTAACCCGCCTCCCCATCATGAAGTTTACCCAGCCTGGTGTTAAAATCACAAACTCTCCCCTGTCCCCGCCCCAGGAATGCTAATCCAGCATTTACTCCATACATTTCTGGACGCATCTCACCAATTCACACATTAAAGGGTGACCCTCACTGAACAATGTCCCAGAGCCCAGCTCAGCGGGCAGTGTGCTCCAGCAGGTAGCTAAATGGAAAAAGTAGTAGTTTCAGAGCAGAATTG
The DNA here is from genome assembly GCF_964194155.1 of Cetorhinus maximus. NCBI lineage: Eukaryota > Metazoa > Chordata > Chondrichthyes > Lamniformes > Cetorhinidae > Cetorhinus > Cetorhinus maximus. The sequence continues at coordinate 36,939,512 of NC_135904.1, forward strand.
TTCTCTGGTTCTTCCCAGAGGATCCCGTGAGTGTATTATCCCGAGTTTACGACTGGTTTGGTGAGTTATTCAACTTGTATTGCATTCCTTGTTGCTAACTCGACAGGAGTTCCCCACCTGTTGGAGCTGTCGAGTGGTTACTTCCTTTAACTGCTGCTTGGGGCATTAATTCTTGCAAAATCACTGTCTTACTTCATACAATGATTTAAACACCACCCCCCACCACACACACACCCTGAAATTAAAAGCACCTTGAGATAGTTCCACCGAAATGTAAAAAGCTGAAGGGAAAAGGTTTCCTGATCCACGCTTCGGCTGAACTAAATGTTAAGCCCGACAGTGTGAACGAAACAATTCTCTGTATAAACAAAACGAACCTCCAGTTCCAGTCACTCAGCACAGACTCCAATGACCGGTTAACCTGGGCCCACATAATGCACCCAGGAAAGATATTTTAAACTGATATGGACCTGGTTTTAGATTGGAAACTTGTAGCTCACCTTTCAAACGTAACTTGGAAAATTCCTTAAACCAGGGATAACAGGAGCAGAGAGCCCCGCTCTGTTTGAACACTGATTATCCGGCCCGGCTTCTCACATGGGGACAGACCAGCAACTCGGCAGCTTGGTTGAAAGATTTTGAGTTCACGCCCTCCGTTAATACTGTTCCACTCACCGACCTGACTCATACCCTGAACAATAGCTTCAGGGCAGCACGCCACACTATGACCCAATTCAGCGCTTACTGTAAAGGATTGGAAGGCAAGTAAACTTTAAGAATGATGGGATGTTTACAATTAACCTGCAATAGTAGAATCAATACCAGTCCCAGGCTGGCGCTGAGACAAGGAAGGAATCTTCCTGCCAATCAGAAACATTAACCCACTGGAAGGATTTGGAAAGTTGTGAGGTGCATCCAGAAGCTGTGAAGTAAATGTCGGAAAAACATTCCTGGTGGGACAACACAGCAGATCTGGAGCTCAGACTAGGAACCTGGGATAACAGCAAAACACTGCGGATGCTGCAAATCTGAAACAAAAACAAAAATAGCTGGAAAAACTCAGCAGGTCTGACAGCATCTGCGGGGAGGAATAGTTAACGTTTCGAGACCATATGACTCTTCATCAGAACTAAGACATATAGAAATGAGGTGAAATATAAGCTGTTTAAGGGGGGTGGGACAGGTAGAGCTGGATAGAGGGCCAGTGATAGGTGGAGGCAAAGGAGAGATTGCCAAAGATGTCATAGACAAAAGGACAAAGAGGTGTTGACAGCGGTAAAACTAGCTAAAGGATGTGCTAATGGTGACATTAAGGGTAGAAAGCAGGACGAGCAACTGACAGATAGTCCTAGTGGGGGTGGGGTGGGGGGAAGGGATCGGAATGGGCTAAAAGGCGGAGATAAAACAATGGATGGAAATAAATTTTTTAAATAATAATAGAAATAGGTGGGAAAAGAAAAAATATATATTAAAAATATATATAATTATTAGAAGAAAAGGGGGTGGGGATGGAGGAGAGAGTTCATGATCTAAAATTGTTGAACTCAATATTCAGTCCGGAAGGCTGTAAAGTGCCTAGTCGGAAGATGAGGTGCTGTTCCTCCAGTTTGTGTTGAGCTTCACTGGAACATTGCAGCAGGCCAAGAATGGACATGTGGGCATGAGAGCAGGGTGGAGTGTTGAAATGGCAAGTGACAGGGAGGTCTGGGTCATGCTTGCGGACAGACCGAAGGTGTTCCGCAAAGCGGTCACCCAGTCTGCGTTTGGTCTCTCCAATGTAGAGGAAACCGCATTGGGAGCAGTGAATGCAGTAGACCAAATTGAGGGAAGTAGGGACTGAGCCTGGGAACATGGGATTCCTGGTGCTGCGACTGGGAACACGATTTTCCTGGGACTGAGCCTGGTGAACTGTCCGAGGAATACTCTGGTACAAAATTTCAACACTCGGAGTCCAGATGCAATATTCAAGTGGTTTCTTTATTACACATGCTGGGAGCAAACACTGGGCAATCCAGGCGCTTCTCCACTGAGGTTCAAATGAGCACAGTTTATATATCTTTTACTATCAGTTACAACTTAATGGGATTAGTTAGACAAAGGCCACAGCACAATGACCCCCTGGTGGGCTGATAATTGTGTTCTTGTACAGTAACTGCAGTGCAGAGACTGGGTATTGTCCTTTTGGAGACAGCAAAGAATGTATGTTTGTTCTATACAAAAGTTTACAGGGGTTGACTGGATGTGGTTCGAGGCTATCAGACATTGTTAAACGGCCTTCCCCATTTCTTGATCAAGTCATCCTGTGTCCCCGCCCGTGTGTGTCTCCCATTTCCGAATTGCAAATTTACAGCTGAGCCCTTTGTACAAGTTTTTAGCTTTCATGTAAGGCTATGATTGTGTATGCTTTGGCACCCTAGCTGCTGGTCTTGGCTGGCGCTTTAAAATAAATCCAAATTTTCTGTATCTTCAGTCCCCCCTTTTGGGTGCATAACCGTTAGGTTAAACTAGTCAATTAACCTGTGTCCGATGGTTCTGTCGTGGCTCCGGTGGTACCGATCTGAGCAAGTCCTATGGGCCATGGCATCACCCGGACCTCTCCCAAAGTTTTTAAGCTTCCTAATGTCCGAGACTCCTGGTTTTCCAGTGGTGCACGGCCACCAAGATGGGAGGCTGGGACCTTACTACGTTAATATTGTGTCCTGTCCCAGCAGCCGTTGTTCCTTTATCGTTATTTTTGTCCTGTGTCTAAGGGCTTTCTTCTTACAGGTGCAACATGCTGCAATTCCCCACCCCAATGCTAACACTAGCTGCACAGCGACGAGTATATGAGAGATTATTCTTAAACAGGGGTGTATATCCACATTCAGCCCCCAGTCCCACACTTGCTCCCACCATGTTGGATTTCTCAATTGCTCTTCCGTATCATTGATTAGCCTTTTAAACATCGCCTGTAACACGTAAAACTGTTTCATCACCTTTCATAAGTCACCTTTAATCTTTGTCAGACTTTTGGGAAGGTGGGGAATTGGGGCCTGCATGGGTTCCTCATAGTGTTCTAGGGTATGGTGGAGCGTATCGGAGGCGTTGACTGAGACCTGACCCCTTTGTTGGACGTACACCATTCGCGTGTGTCCGATAGTAACTGGGATCCAGGGTTTAAAGCAGAAGTTGCGATGTTGCAATGTAGGCTCCAGTACATGTATGACTGCTCAGCAGTTGTCACACAGTATTTCCCCTTTCCTTTGTATCCTGAGTGGGTGTGATGGTTTTCTCTGTGGGTAATTTCCAACATGCAACACTCCGTTCGGTTGTACCCGCATTTGTCCAGCCCCCCCAGTTCCGACAGGATGGGGGCAAATCGTGAGGCTACCTTTCCTCCTGCACCTGCTCAGTGATACCCCTTGTATGCCCTTATTCTTGTGTATGACGTGCATGTCTATGGGTTAGTACCGGGAGTCATTGTCTCAGATTAACCCAATGTTGGTACTGAGGGTTCAGGCCCGTGTCTGCTGTGACTGAGGGGATTGCCCATACCATGTCTATCACGTTCATTTGGTTTGAGGTGCACTTCTGAATCACCGCATACACCCTGGTCATTCCTTTCAATGTACAGGCGTCGATGACGTCTGGGTTCTTGGCCATCCCCCACAACCGGGCACTGTTGGTCCAGCCCGGTACCTCCCCCGCCCTTGGATCTGGGCCAGATTGTGTCTTAATTGCCTGATCATCCACTGGCTGTAAGCGTGGCACAGCTGGCTTTTTTGGGTGCTGTCCTCTTGTTGTTCCTCCCTTTCTGTTAATTGGCTGGTGGTTTTAGCATGGGTCTCTATAACGTGTACACTTTCCAATACAGATGCCACACTCTTGCCCCCTAGGGCCGCTGCCATTTCTCCACCCCTCGTTGCTCTTATGAGCAGCTGCCTCATCATCCCTTTAAGATTCGTGACCTCGGAGTTGATTCCTTGAATGTCGAGAGAGTTTACCAGGGAAGTCCCTGTGTTCGCCCCTGTCAGTACATTGTTAACTAACTCTCTCTTCTGGCAGTGAAGAGCAGCATGTCCCCTGAATCTAATGGCGCCCATGGCATTGGCCGCCTGATTAATCACAGCCTTACTCAGTAATTTGTATAGTTTTTGTAGGGGCGCTTGGTAACTGCAATACTCAGGCAGTTGCATACCTGCCAGGTTCACAATTACCGGTCCAATTTCATGTTTAACGTTATCATACAATAGTTCACCGTCCGTATACAGTACCAGTCCATTCTGTGGCCCAGGGGTCATGTCTGGGCAAGATAGTCTCTGTGGTGTCATTGTGTCCTGTGATAACGGGGTGGTGTCAGTCCTGGGGTCCGCCATTGTAGTCAACTCTGCATGTTTGGGCCTCAAGATCCAACACCAGGTAACTGTCATTCCCAAGCCCTCCTCCCCGGGACAGTGACCCCAGTTGTTGTTGTCCCGGGGTGTGAAGGAAAATTGCGAAAAATCTCTCACACACTGTATCTGGACCTGTGCCCCCTTCGCACATGTCCAGGGTCCGTCCGAACCATCGCTGATCTGGAAGCATAGTGGGCCCTCATTTTTCCATCGGAGTTCCATTCCCATATCCGAGCTCTGCCCTAGGCTCTCTCCATCGCTCATTCCAACAGGTAGCTGCATAAGCCCGTTGCCACACTTGAAGAGCATTGACCTTTCCGTTGTGACATTCACACCTCCTTTCACGCAATATCCATCGCTGACATTCTTGTAGTATAAGCCCATACTGGCCACTGCTTCACGGTTTACATTCTGTATACCGGGGGCTGTGATAGGCAGGGCCCTGGTAATGATCACCGACACCCAGCTTTTTTCCATCTTGGCGTGGAGGTTACCCGGTTATTGTTATTTCTGGAACGAAGCACACTGCTGGTGATCACCAGGGGTTAGGTTGTATATAAGAGGCAGCATTCCCCTTTTCACCCCTCCTTGTGCACAGCCCATGGTGACCCCCCCCACCCCGTAGTTGAGGATTCCCCCTTTTGTCTTTCGCATGGCCAGTCCTCCAGATCGGGAATGAATCCTAAACCACTTGGCTAACACAGTATGGACAGCTCGTTGCCCGTTTTCCCCCTGCTGCCTGGTAATTCAGTCATTCTTACTTACATCATACCTCTTCAGCTGTGACCAGTTCCACCTACCTTTTCCCTTCATATCGACACAGGCACATGAATCGTTGGTCAAAATAATTTTGTACAGTCCAGTCCATTTTAGGGCAAAACCTGGTTGGCTGGGGGTGATTTGAACAAACACCATGTCTCCGACCTCAGCCGGTGGTGACTGGGGCCCCCTTTTTGTCCCTTCTTCTTAATCCCTGATAGCCTGTTGGTCCTTCACTTCTTGTTGTAATTCCTTTAGCTGTCCATCCAATTCCTTAATATAGTTTTTTGCTATATTAAAGCAATGTAATATATTGCTTTATATATATTGCTTAATATAGTTTTTAATTTTATCTCTGATGGGTCCCATATCCTCACTTCCGGTGGCTATGCCCTCCTGGTCATTAACTAATAAAGGGTTAACCCAGTTGTCCTGTTGGGGGTAGACCTCAGTCACATCAATATGCAGGGAGTACATCCACCCATCCCCTACCAGTTGCTGCGATTGCCTTTCCAATAGTGTTTTTTAATGTGCAGTTCATACTTCCTACCGTTCCTGAGCTTTGTGGATGGTCAGGTATGTGAAATTTCTGTTTTACCCCTAGCAGCTCACACGTCCTTTTCATAATACTGCCCGTAAAATGTGCTCCTTGATCCGAATCTGTCTGTAAAGGGATTCCCCACGTTGGGAGGATCTTTGTGACCGTGGTGTTGCTGCAGTCCCTGGTGGGGAAAGCCTCCACCCATCCAGTGAACTGCTCGATTATGACCGGGCAGTATTTCTTTCCCCTGCTGTCAGGAAGGGGTCCCCGTAAAATCTATCTGTAGGTTTTCCCACAGGCCCTTGGGGCGCGGCTGGTGTGATAGCCTAACTTTGATCGGTGAAAATGATGCATCTCTGACATTACTTGGCTATATCCCTGCCAAAGCCAGTCCACCACCAGTTCTGAAGGAGTCTACTGAGCCTACCCCGTCCGCTGCGGCCTGGTTTGTGATACAGTTTCAACAGGGTGTATTGTATACAATTCGGGGCCATTGCTAACAACCCTTTCCTCCAAATTCCGTCTTTTCCTGTGGTGGCCCCTGCCCTTCTCCTTCTTTCCTTCTCCTCGGGATCTGTATCTGCCTGTAATTTCTGCACATTCATCTCCTCTGGGCTAGATGCAGCCACGCGGACTATGCGCGGTTCCTCTTTCTCAGCTGCCTCTTTGGGCCGCTGCGTCTGGCCAGCATAGTGCCCCTTTGCTGGTTTTCCACCTTCCTATGCGCCTGTATTTTAATAACTGCTGCCTCTGCGGGCGCCCGAGCTGCTTCCACTAATTCTCGTACTACATTCTCGTGCCTTATGTGCCCCCATCCTGAGGGAATGAATCCCCTCCTATTCCAGGCTGCCATGTAGTTGTGGACTACCCCGAATGCATACTGGCTGTCAGTATACACGTTCACCCTCTTGTCTTTAGCCACTTTGAGGGCCTCCGTAAAGGCAATCAGTTCAGCTACCTGAGCTGACAGAGCCCCTTCCAATCACTCTTTTAGGATAGCCTCTTCATTCTGATCTGCGACTGCCCACCCAGTCCCAAATTGCCTGTTTATGTATCGTCTAGATCTATCTACCTAGAGGGTCAAATCTGGGTTCTCAAGTAGTTCATCTGAGATGCCCCCCTCTACCTCTTGGTCTAATCTCATCTGACACTGGTGCAGTTCCCCTTTGGATATCATTCTGTCTGCTGGATTAACTTTAGTAATCCCTTATGATCTGTACGGCCTTATCTTTTGGCAGTAACACAGCTTTCCATGCTGCCCGTCTGGAGTCTGACACTGCTTCCAGTTTCCCAGTGTTTAACAACCCCACTAAAGTACGCTGGGTGTGCAGTATTATTTATCCAGACATGGTGACAGGTTGACACACCCAGACTGCCCACGTGGCACAGTCTAGCGTTGCCACGCACCTGGCCAGTCCCTTCACTGCAGGGGGCTGCTGTGTGGAATAGTATGCTACGGGTCTCATACTTTCTCCCCCTTGTTGTGTCACTGCTGCATTGTAAAACTCCCCATCTATACTGCTGTAAACGTGGAATGGTCGGAACATGTTGGGTAGCTTGAGGGTCGGTGCTGACATGAGACCAGCCTTTAACTCTGTATCCGCTGTCTCTTGCTCTGGTCCCCATTCGATCTTTTCTTCCCTGGGCTTTCCTCCCTTTACTGACCCCTGTATCGGCGCGGCCGTTGCTACAAACTGGGGTAGGAAGTTGCGGCAGTAGTTGAACAGCCCCATGACCTTTCAGACCCCCCTTACTGTGGTGGGACGAGTCATGTCCGCGATGGCCATTTTCCTGTCCTGTGGTAGAATCTTGTTTCCCTGACGGATCTCGTGTGCTAAGTACCTAACCAGTGTTTGTCCTACTTGCGCCTTCTTGGGATTTATTTTAAATCCAGCATTTTTCAGCATCCTTAAGACCACCAGGAGAGCTCCGATGTGACCCCTTTCTGATTCTGACGCTATTAGGATATCATCTACATATGGTAAGATTGTACTGTTGCAAGGCTCTATGTTGCACTGACTCAGCTTCTCACTCATGACCTGATGGAAGATGTTGGGGCTGTTGTGGAATCCCTGTGGGGGCCTTGCCCAGGTACACCATCCCCCCCCCCCACTGTGAAAGTGAATTTATCTTGAGATTCCTGGTCCAGTGGTATCGACCAAGATCCATTGGCTACATCTAAAACTAAATATTTTATGTTTGGGTTTTTACAATGAAAGCACACCTCGGGTTTAGGGACAGCTGTCGCAGTGGCCACTGTTTCAGTAGGGTCTGTAACCCCCACTGCCGACACCTTTATCTTAGTTTTCCCCATGTGGTTATCTACCCCAGTGACCCATCTTTCTAGCTCATCATATGTGTTCTTGTCTACTAGCCTGGTGTCTAGGATTGCCTGGTGGGCCCGGGCCCGATGTCTAGGATTGCCTGGTGGGCCCGGGCCCGGTGTCTAGGATCACCTGGTGGGCCAGGCTAAGGCCATCCTTGTACAATTGCATAAACTGTACATCATCTCGGTTCAGCGCAGCACCTACAACCCCGTAGTTACAATATGCCTCAAACTTCCAATTGCCATATTCATGAGCACCCTCGCCCTTTTCTTGTTTTACTCCTGTCACTGTATTCCAATTAACTGGGGCTTGCAATAAGACTTGTGCTATTTCTGTTCGAAAGGCTCGGAAATCGGCTTGCTGCTGTGCTTGGTCTGCCTGGTTGTCCAGGCACCGGGGGCACATACTCTATCTTAATTGGGTTCACGGGATATGGGGGTGGTGATTCCCAACCCGCTTCCCGTTGTTCCTGATATCCTGTTGTCTGTTCTGCCAGCCCGTTCCAATCTACATTATCTGCGTATTGTGGAGCTGCTGGTGGCTGTGTTAAAGCTGGCCAGACTGACATGAGATTGTTTATTTTGCCTGTACTCACTCTTCATTTTGGGATTTGTTGGCCAACATTCTATTTACTTTCTTACTTAACTCTATGTGCTGTCTTAACATTAGGATCCGTGCTTTATCATCTTTATCTTTTTCCTGATTATCCCACCATTTTCTCTGATCAATGGGTGAGTCAAATGGGCTCCAATTGCTCTTTATCATTTTGCATGTCAATTTCTTATTTTGTAGCTAAACGCTGTGTCAGGGATCCCTCTGGTCCCCACTCGAGTTTGTCACTACTGGCCATCTCTGGGACAGATGGTCGGGGTATAGTTGTTGTCAGTGGCACGGTTCCTTCCTGGGTTCTTTCTGACCGAGCTCGTTACTTGCGACTAATACCGGATGTGATTATAACAATCTATAATACAAGCGTTTCTACCCCACCCTTACCACCCCTTGAACTATTGCCTGGAGCCCAGGTTTTGGATTCGCGGGGCACCTGGGTTGGGACCGAGTCGGATTTAGTATGAATAAAAATGTACACACACTGTGACCCATCCCGGATCCCCGTCGGTGTCCTGCATCCTTCGGGCCAATTGAAAGGTCCGAGGAATACTCTGGTACAAGATTTCAACACTCGGAGTCCAGATGCAATATTCAAGTGGTTCCTTTATTACACATGTTGGGAGCAAACACTGGGCAATTCAGGCGCTTCTCCACCGAGGTTCAAATGAGCACAGTTTATATATCTTTTACTATCAGTTACAACTTAATGGGATTAGTTAGACAAAGGCCACAGCACAATGACCCCCTGGTGGGCTGATAATTGTGTTCTTGTACAGTAATTGCAGTGCAGAGACTGTGTATTGTCCTTTTGGAGACAGCAAAGAATCTATGTTTGTTCTATACAAAAGGTTTACAGGGGTTGACTGGATGTGGTTCGAGGCTATCAGACATTGTTAAACGGCCTTCCCCATTTCTTGATCGAGTCATCCTGTGTCCCCGCCCGTGTGTGTCTCCCATTTCCTAATTGCAAATTTACAGCCGAGCCCTTTGTACAGGTTTTTAGCTTTCATGTAAGGCTGTGATTGTGTATGCTTTGGCCTGGCTGGCACTTTAAAATAAATCCAAATTTTCTGCATCTTCACTGGGAACATGTGATTCCTGGGACTGAGAATACGAGATTTTTGGGGCTAAGCCTAGGAACACAGGGTTCCTGGGCCTGAGACTGGGAAAGTGGGATTCCTGAGACTGGGAACATGGGATTCCTGGAGCTGAGACTGGGAACACTGGATTCCTGGGACTGAGACTGGGAACAGGGACTCTGGGGATGGGAACATGGGCATTTTTGGGACTGAGACTGGGAACAATGGAATTCCTGAGACTGAGAATACGGGATTCCAGGAGCTGAGACTGGGATCACGGACATTTTTGGGACTGAGTCTTGGAACACAAGATTCCTGGGACGGGGAACGTGGGATTTTTGGGACTGAGCCAGGGAACATCGGATTCCTGGGACTGCGAAGATGGGATTTCTGGGATTGAGGCTCAGAAAATGGCGTTCCTGAGACTGGAAACATGGGCATTTCTGGGACTGAGATTGGGAATATGGGATTCCTGAGACTGGGAACACAGGATTCCTGAAACTGAGATTGGGAACGTGGGATTCCTGGGACTGAGTCTGGAAACATGGGATTCCTAGAGCTGAGGCTCGGAACATGGGATTCCCCGGAGCTTAGACTAGGAACACGGGATTCCTGAGAATGAGCCTAGGATCACGGGCATTACTAAGACTGAGTCTGGGAACACAGGATCCCTGGAACTGAGACTGGGAACACGGGATTTCTGGGACTGAGACTGGGAACACGGGATTCCTGAAGCTGAGTCTGGGAACACAGGATTGCTGGGACTGAGAATGGGAACAAGGGATTCCAGGGACTGAGTCTGGGAACATGGGATTCCTGGAGCTGAGACTGGGAACACGGGATTCCTGGCACTGAGCCTGGGAAAAGGGATTCTTCGGTCAGAGAACAAGGGATTCCTGGGACTGAGTCTGGGAACACAGAACTCTTGGCGTTGAGAATGGGAACACGGGCATTTCTAGGGCTGAGCCTGGGAACACTGGATTCCTGGATTGGAGACTGGGAGCATGGGCAACTCTGGGGCTCAGCCTGGGAACAGGGGATTCCTGGAGTGGAGACTGGGAGCATGGGCAACTCTGGGACTGAGCCTGGGAACACAGGATTCCTGGAGCGGAGACTGGGAGCATGGGCAACTCTGGGACTGAGCCTGGGAACAGGTATTACTGGGACTTAGAACAAGAGATATTTGGGACCGAGACTAGGATCACAGGGTTTCTGGGAGTGAGACTGGAAACATGGGCATTTATGGGACTGAGACTTGGAACACAGGATTCCTGAGACTGGGACCACGGGCTTCCTGAAACTGAGACCGGGAACACAGGATTCCTGCGACTGAGCTTGGAACATGGGATTCCTGGAGCTGAGACTGGGAATTCGGGCATTTCTGGGATTGAGATTGGGAACATGGGATTCCTGGACCTGAGACTGGGAACACGGGCATTCCTGGGTCTGAGACTGGGAGCAAGGATTCCTGGGATTGAGCCTGGGAACATGGGATTCCTGGGACTGAGACTGGGAACATGGGATTTCTGGAGCTGAGACTCGGAACAGGGATTTCTGGGACTGGGAACATGGGATTCCTGAGACTGAGAACACAGGATTCCTGAAGCTGAGGCCGGGAACACAGGATTCCTGAAACTGAGCCTGGGAGAACGGGATTCCTGGGACTGAGTTTGGGAACACAGAATTCTTTGGACTGAGCCTGGGAACACGGGATTCCTGGGACTGATTCTGGCAACACGGGATTCTTGGGGCTGAGACTGGGAACACGGGATTCACGGAGCTGAGACTGGGAATATGGGATTCCTGGGACTGAGCCTGGGAACACAGAATTTCTGGGACTGTGACTGGGAGCCAAGGATTCCTGGGACTGAGTCTGGGAACACAGGATTCTGTAGGTAACAAGGAGGGCAAATGGAATTTTGGCATTTATTGCTAAAGGAATAGAGTATAAAAATAGGGAAGTGTTGTTGCAACTGTACAAGGCATTGGTGAGACCGCATCTGGAGTACTGTGCACAGTTTTAGTCCCTTTACTTGAGGAAGGATGTAGTTGCATTGGAGGCGGTTCAGAGGAGGTTCACTAGATTGATTCCAGAGATGCGGGGCTTGTCTTATGAGGAGAGATTGAGCAGTTTAGGCCTATACTCACTGGAGTTTAGAAGGTTGAGAGGAGATCTAATTGAGGTATATAAGATGCTGAAGGGGATAGACAAAGTAGATGTGGAGAGGATGTTTCGCCTTCTGGGACATTCTAGAATGAGAGGCCATAGTTTTAGGCTAAGGGGTGGTAGATTTAAATCAGGGATGAGGAGGAATTACTTTTCTCAAAGGGTCGTGAATCTGGGGAATTCACTACCTCAGAGTGCAGTGGATGACAGGACACTGAATAAATTTGAGGAGGAGATAGACAGATTTTTAATTAGTAATGGATTGAAAGGTTATGGGGAGAGGGCGGGAAATTGGAGTTGAGGTCAAAATGAGATCAGTCATGATCGTAATGAATGGCGGGGCAGGCTCGAGGGGCTGAACTGCCTCCTACTGCTCCTAGTTCTTATGTTAGGCTCTTATGCTATTTCTGGGACTGAGCCTGGGAACACGGGATTCCTGGAGTTGAGACTGGGAACAGGGATTCCTGGGACTGCGAACAAGGGATTTTTGGGGCTGGACTAGGAGCACAGGGTTTCTGGGAGTGAGACTGGGAACACGGGATTCCTGGAGCTGAGACTGGGAACACGGGATTCCTGGAGCTGAGACTGGGAACACGGGATTCCTGGAGCTGAGACTGGGAACACGGGATTCTTGGGATTGAGAACAAGGGATTTTTGGGACTGAGGCGAGGAACACGGGATTCCTGGAGCTGAGACTGGGAACACGGGATTCCTGGAGCCGAGACTGGGAACACGGGATTCCTGGAGCTGAGACTGGGAACACGGGATTCCTGGAACTAAGACTGGGAACACAGGTATTTCTGGGACTGAGCCTGGGCACACGGGATTCCTGGGACTGAATCTGGGAACACGGGATTCCTGGAGCTGAGGCTGGGAACATGGGATTCCTGGAGCTGAGACTGGGAACACGGGATTCCTGGAGCTGAGACTGGGAACACAGGATTCCTGGAGCTGAGACTGGGAACACGGGATTCTTGGGATTGAGAACAACGGATTTTTGGGACTGAGGCGAGGAACACGGGATTCCTGGAGCTGAGACTGGGAACACGGGATTCCTGGAGCTGAGACTGGGAACACGGGATTCCTGGAACTGAGACTGGGAACACAGGTATTTCTGGGACTGAGCCTGGGCGCACGGGATTCCCGGGACTGAATCTGGGAACACGGGATTCCTGGAGCTGAGGCTGATGGGATTCCTGGAGCTGAGACTGGGAACACGGGATTCCTGGGACTGAGACTAGGAACACGTGGTTCCTGGGACTGAGCCTGGGTACACAGGATTCCTGGGACTGAATCTGGGAACACGGGATTCCTGAAGCTGAGACTGGGAACACGGGATTCCTGAAGCTGAGACTGGGAACACGGGATTCCTGGAACTGATCTGGGATCATGGGATTCCTGGAGCTGAGACTGGGAACACGGGATTCCTGGGTCTGAGACTGGGAACACGGGATTCCTGGGTCTGAGTCTGGGAACACGGGGTTCCTGGGACTGAGACTGGGAACACGGGGTTCCTGGGACTGAGACTGGGAACACGGGGTTCCTGGGACTGAGACTGGGAACACGGGGTTCCTGGGACTGAGACTGGGAACACGGGGTTCCTGGGACTGAGACTGGGAACACGGGGTTCCTGGGACTGAGACTGGGAACACGGGGTTCCTGGGACTGAGACTGGGAACACGGGGTTCCTGGGACTGAGACTGGGAACACGTGTTTCCTGGGACTGAGCCTGGGTACACAGGATTCCTGGGACTGAATCTGGGAACACGGAATTCCTGGAGCTAAGACTGGGAACACGGGATTCCTGGAACTGATCTGGGATCATGGGATTCCTGGAGCTGAGACTGGGAATACGGGATTCCTGGGTCTGAGTCTGGGAACACGTGGTTCCTGGGACTGAGACTGGGAACACGTGGTTCCTGGGACTGAGACTGGGAACACGTGGTTCCTGGGACTGAGACTGGGAACACGGGGTTCCTGGGACTGAGACTGGGAACACGGGGTTCCTGGGACTGATCTGGGATCATGGGATTCCTGGAGCTGAGACTGGGAACACGGGATTCCTGAGACTGGGAACACAGGCATTTCTGGGACTTAGCCTGGGAACATGGGATTTTTGGGACTGAGACTGGGAACATGGGATTCGTGGGACTGAGACTGGGAACCCGGGATTCCTGGGATTGAGCCTGGGAACACAGGATTCCTGGGACTGGAAAGACAGGATTTTTGGGACTGAAACTGGAAACACAAGCATCTGAGTCGTTTCATTTTGAAGAAGTTATATTGATTCAATGTTACCTGACCGATGCTGCCAGACCTGCTGAGATTTTCCAGTTCTTTGTTTTTTTTTCAGATTTCCAGCATCTGCAGTGTTTTGCTTTTTACTCTTATCTTTGACTTTGTTGTCCTTGTCTTTGCTTATCTGTGTTGTGGCTGCTATTTCCCAATTCTTCTACTTTCACAATAGTCATTGATCCAAAAACTAAATGAAGCATTGCTTATTCCCCATTTCAACTAAAGACTCGTTTGGAACCAGTTCTAGATGTATTCTAAAAACCTCATTTATTACCTCTATAGCAAGAACATCTTTCCTCAGATTAGTAGATCAAAACTGCACACTTCTAGGTGTGGTCTCACCAAGGTCCTGTGTAATTGCAGCAAGACATCCCTGCTCCTGTACTCGAATCCTCTGGCTATGAAGGCCAACATACCATTTGCCTTATTTACCGCCTGCTGCACCTGCATGCTTACCTTCAGCGACTGGTGTACAAGGACGCCCAGGTCTCGTTGCACATTCCCCTCTCTCAATTTATAGTCATTCAGATAATAATCTGCATTCCTGTTTTTGCTACTAAAGTGGATAACCTCACATTTATCCACATTATACTGCATCTGCTATGCATTTGCCCACTCACTCAGCTTGCCCAAATCACACTGAAGCATCTCTGCATCCTCCTCACAGCTCACTCTCCCACCCAGCTTTGTGTCATCTGCAAATTTGGAGATATTACATTTAGTTCCCTCATCTTAATTATTAATATATATTGTGAATAACTGGGGTCCCAGCACCGATTCCTGCGGTACCCCACTAGTCACTGCCTGCCGTTCGGAAAAAGACCCGTTTATTCCTACTCTTTGTTTCCTGTCTGCCAACCAGTTTTCTATCCTTCTGAATACACTACCCCCAATCCCATGCGCTTTAGAACATAAGAACACAAGAACTAGGAGCAGGACTAGGCCATTCAACCCCTCGAGCCTGCCCCACCATTCAATACAATCATGGCTGATCTCATTTTGGCCTCAACTCAATTTCCCGCCCTCTCCCCATATCCTTTCAACCCGTTACTAATTAAAAATCTGTCTATCTCCTCCTTAAATTTATTCAGCGTCCCGGCATCCACTGCACTCTGAGGTAGTGAATTCCACAGATTCATGACCCTTTGAGAAAAGTAATTCCTCCTCATCTCCGATTTTAATCTACCACCCCTTAGCCTAAAACTATGGCCTCTCGTTCTAGAATGCCCCAGAAGGGGAGACATCTGCTCCATGTCTACTTTATCTATCCCCTTTAGCATCTTACATACCTCAATTAGATCTCCTCTCATCCTTCTAAACTCTAGCGAGTATAGGCCTAAACTGCTCAATCTCTCCTCGTAAGACAAGCCCCGCATCTCTGGAATCAATCTAGTGAACCTCCTCTGAACCGCCTCCAATGCAACTACATCCTTCCTCAAGTAAGGGGACCAAAACTGTGCACAGTACTCCAGGTGCGGTCTCACCAATGCCTTGTACAGTTGCAACACTTCTCTATTTTTATACTCTTCCTTCAGCAAAAAATGCCAAAATTCCATTTGCCTTCCTTATTACCTGCTGTACCTGTACACTAGCTTTCAGCGATTCATGCACGAGGACACCCAGATCCCTCTGCACTGAAGCATTCTGAAGTTTCTCTCCATTTAAATAATAAGTCGCCTTTTTATTCTTCCGACCAAAATGGATAACCTCACACTTATCCACGTTAAATTCCATCTGCCAAATTTTGGCCCATTCACCTAACCTGTCCATATCCATTTGTAAATTTCTTATTCCTTCATTGCAACTTACTTTCCCACCTATTTTGGTGTCATCTGCAAATTTAGCTATAGTACCTTCTATCCCTGAATCCAAGTCACTAATATAGATTGTAAATAGTTGGGGTCCAAGGACCGAACCCTGTGGCACCCCACTAGTTACAGCTTTCCATCCAGAAAAAGACCCATTTATCCCGACTCTCTGCTTTCTGTTGGTTGGCCAATCCTCTATCCAAGCTAATATATTACCCCTAACTCCGTGTGATCTTATCTTGTGTATTAATCTTCTTTGTGGCACCTTATCAAAGGCCTTCTGGAAGTCCAGATATACTACAACTACAGGATCTCCCTTATCCACTTTGCCTGTCACATCTTCAAAGAACTCTAGCAAATTAGTCAAACACGATTTACTCTTCATAAAAACATGCTGACTCTGATGGATTGCATTTTGACTTTCCAAATACCTCATTACTACTTCCTTAATAATGGATTCCAACAATTTTCCAACGACAGATGTTAAACTAACTGGTCTATAGTTTCCAACATTCTGCCTTCCCGCCTTATTGAATAAGGGCGTTATATTCGCATTTTTCCAATCCACTGGAACCTTTCCAGAATCCAGGGAATCTTGAAATATTATTACCAATGCATCCACTATCTCCGATGCCACTTTCTTTAAGACCCTGGGATGTGGGCCATCAGGTCCTGGGGACTTGTCACCCTTTAATCCCAATAGTTTGCTCAGTACTTTTTCTCTAGTGATGGTGATTGTTCTAAGTTCCTCCTTCTCTATACCCTCTGCTCTACCTAACACTATTGGGGTGGTACTACAGTCATCCACCGTGAAAACAGGCAAAATATTGATTAAGCATCTCTGCCATTTCTGCGTTCCCCATTATTAACTCGCCAGTCACATCCTCCAAGGGACCAACATTCACTTTAGCTACTCTCTTTCCTTTTATATACTTGTAGAAGCTTTTGCTATCAGTTTTTACATTTTGCGCTAGTTTTCTTTCATAATTTACCTTTGCTCTTTTTATTATTTTTTTAGTAACCCTTTGTTGATCTTTAAAAGTTTCTCAATCTTCCAGCCTGCCACTGACCTTTGCAATTTGGTATGCCTTAGTTTTTGCCTTTATGTTATCTTTAACTTCCTTGCTTTGCCATGGATGCTTTTTCCCCCTATCATCATCTTTCTTCCTTTTTGGAATATATTTTACTTAGGAGGAATTGAATATCTCCTTAAATATCCGCCACTGTTCATCAACTGTCCTACTTGTACTTTTCCTGCCCACTAGGGCCAAATCTGCCCTCATGCCTTTGTTTAACTCCAGAACACTAGTGTGGGACTCAAGTTTCTCGCTCTCAAACTGAACTTGAAATTCTAGCATGCTATGATCACTCTTCCCTAGGGAATCCTTTACTTTGAGATCATTAATTAATCTCATCTCATTACAGCAAAACCAAATCCAGAATAGCCTGCTCCCTGGTTGGTTCCACAACATATTGCTCCAAGAAACAATCTCTAATACACTCTATGAACTCTCCCTTGAGGCTACCCTTGCCAATTTGATTAGTCCAGTCTACGTGCATATTAAAATCACCCATGATTATTGCCGTGCCTTTCTTACATGCTCCCAGGATTTCCTGGTTTATACTGTGCCCTACTGTTGAACTACTGTTTGGGGACCTATAGATTACTCCCACCAAGGACTCCTTTCCCCTGCTATTTCTTATTTCTACCCAGACTGACTCTACGTCTTGATCTCTAGTGCCTATATAATTCCTCACTATAGCACTGATCTCTTCCTTTACTAACAAAGCTACACCAACTCCTTTTCCTTTCTGCCTATCCTTCCGAAACACTGAGTACCCTTGGATATTCAACTCCCAGACCTGTTCTCCCTGTAACTACGTCCCAGTAATCGCCACCAGCACATACCTATTTATCTCTAGTTGCGCTGTTAACTCATTTGTTTTATTCCGAATGCTATGCACATTCAGATACAAAGACTTTAAGTTTGCTCTATTGTCAATTTTCCCTACTCTCATATGATACTTTGGTGCAATATGGCGTTCACGCACTCTGTCCCTTCCTTTCACTTTTTGGTAACAATCAGCCTCGTCACTAACCTGCACTCTTACCCTCTCCTTAAACTTTGATTTTTTATATTTCTGTGTAACTGAACGCTCCCCCCCACTATTTAGTTTAAAGCCCGATCTACAACCCTAGTTATGGGATTCACCAGGACACTGGTCCCAGCCTGATTTAAGTGGAGCCCGTCCGAACGGAATAGCTCCCTCTTTCCCCAGTACTGGTGCCAATGTCCCATTAATTCAAACCCATTTCTCTCAAACCAATCTTCCTCTTTAATCTTATTGACCCTGTGCCAATTAGCTGGTGGTTCAGGTAGTAATCCGGAGATTATTACCTTTTTAGTTCTGCTTTTTAATTTAGCTCCTAGCTGCTCGTATTCCCTCAGCAAAACCTCTTTCCTCATTCTAGCTGTGTCGTTGGTACCTACACGGACGACGACAACTGGATCTTTCCCCTCCCACTCCAAGTTCCTCTGCAGCCCAGATGAAATATCCTTGACCCTGGCACCAGGTAGGCAACACAGCCTTCGGGACTCTTGATCTTGGCTACAGAAAACAATATCTATTCCCCTGTGCTATCCCCGATTACAACTACATTTCTCTTTTCTCCCCCCACTTGAATGGCTCCCTGTGCCACGGTGCTATGGTCAGTTTGCTCATCCTCCCTCCATTCCCCGCTCTCGTCCACATAGGGATAAGAATCTCGAACCTATTGGATAACGGCAAGGGCTGAGGCTCCAGCAGTGCTACTTCCTGGATCCCTCTACCTGCCTCACTCATAGTCACACCCTCCTGTCTCTGACCACTGGCCGAATTTAAGGTGGTTAATCTAAGAGGTGCGACTGTCTTCTGAAACACAGCGTCCACATAACTCTCCCCCTCCCTGATGTGTTGCAGTGTCCGAAGCTCAGAGTCTAGCTCATCAACTCTGAGCCGGAGTTCCTCGAGCAACCAACATTTGCTACAGATGTGGTCACTAGGAACCACAATTGGGTCCATCAGCTCCCACATCATGCAGCTTCAACACATAGCCAGGCCCTGCATCTCAATTTTATTTAATTAGTTTTTCAATTTGTTTTTAAATTTCCTACTGGTCTTTATCAATCTGTAAAATATTTCTCCTATTTACCTTTAATCTGAAAGCAAGTTAGAATAGAGATTCAAAATATACTTTTAAAAAATCAACTGGAACTCGCTGTCTCTGCTGAGTTGAAGCTGAAGTGTTAGGCCTCTGATCCTGGGCTCCAGTAGTCACCTTTAATCTGAAATCAACTTAGAATTGGTTGTTCAAGCTAGCAGTTACTTAGCAACCAATGAATTTACAGTTTTCCTGTGATGTCACTCTGCGTTTTTTTTTGTAAAAATATACTTTATTCATAAAAAATCTTCAATCACATTCAAAACCATTTCAAAAACAACATTACAAGGGTACAATCCAGGTTAAACTTTTACAAAATGTATCACCAGGTGCATCAGTACAAACAATATTACAATCATTTACAGCCTTTCATTTTGATCTGTACAGCCCGAGGGGCTCTAAACAGTTCCCAGTCTCTCGGTGCGCTGTGGTAGAAAGGTCTTAGACAGCGACCCTTCCCCATTGCGCCTTTGCGGCAGCTGCCCCAAGCTTTAGTGCGTCCCTCAGCACGTAGTCCTGGACTTTGGATTGTGCCAGTCCGCAACAATCGGTCGGGGACAACTCTTTGTGCTGGAAGACCAACAAGTTTCGGGCAGACCAAAGCGCGTCTTTCACCGAGTTGATGATCCTCCAGCTGCAGTCGATGTTTGTCTCGGTGTGTGTCCCTGGGAACAGCCCGTAGAGCACAGAGTCCTGTGTCACAGAACTGCTCGGGATGAACCTCGACAGCAACCACTGCATCTCTCTCCAGACTTTCTTTGCAAAGGCACAATCCACAAGGAGGTGAACAACGGTCTCTTCCCCACCACAGCCACCTCGAGGGCAACGTGCAGAGGGGGTGAGACTCCTGGCGTGTAGGAAGGATCTGACGGGGAGGGCCTTTCTCACCACCAGCCAAGCTACGTCTTGGTGCTTGTTGGAAAGTTCTGGCGATGAGGCATTCTGCCAAATGACTTTGACAGTCTGCTCGGGGAACCATCCCACAGGGTCCACCCTCTCCTTTTCCCTCAGGGCCTCTAGGACGTTACGTGCTGACCACTGCCTGATGGACTTGTGGTCAAAGGTGTTTTTCTGCATAAATTTTTCCACCAGGGACAGGTGGTACGGCACGGTCCAACTACTTGGAGCGTTCCGCGGCAGCGTGGCCAGACCCATCCTTCGCAACACCGGGGACAGGTAGAACCTCAGCACGTAGTGACACTTGGTGTTTGCGTACTGAGGGTCTACGCACCGCTTGATGCAGCCACACACAAAGGTGGCCATCAGTATGAGGGCGATGTTGGGCACGTTTTTTCCCCCTTTATCTAGAGGCTTGTACATCGCGTCCCTGCAGACACGATCCATTTTCGACCTCCAGATAAAGCGGAAGATGGCTCGAGTGATCGCCATCGCGCAGGAGTGTGGAATGGGCCAGACCTGCGCCACGTACAGCAACAGCGAGAGTACCTCACACCTGATGACCAGGTTCTTACCCGCAATGGAGAGGGAGCGTCGCTCCCACATGCCCAGTTTCCTTTTCACCATAGCCACTCGCTCCTTCCAGTTTCTAACGCATGCCCCGGTCCCTCCGAACCATATCCCCAGCAGCTTCAGGCCGTCAGCCCTGACAGTGAAGGGGACAAAGGATCGGTCAGCCCAGTTCCCAAAGAACATGGCCTCGCTCTTCCCACGATTTACCTTGGCTCCCGAGGCCAGTTCGAACTGGTCGCAGACGTGCATCAGTCTGCGCACCGACAGCGGATCCGAGCAGAAAACGGCGACGTCGTCCATGTACAGGGAGGCTTTTACCTGAGTGCCTCCACTGCCTGGGATCGTCACTCCTCTTATGCCCGGATCCTTCCTGATAGACTCGGCAAAGGGTTCTATGCAGCACACGAAAAGGACAGGCGAGAGAGGACAGCCCTGCCTGACTCCAGATTTAATCGGAAAGCTATCTGTTTCCCACCCATTGATTGAGACTGCGCTACTGATGTTAGTGTAGAGCAGTTGGATCCAATTTCGAATTCCCTCCCCAAAGCCCATTTTGGAGAGCACATCCCCCATGTAGGTGTGCGATATTCTGTCAAAGGCCTTCTCCTGATCCAAGCTGATGAGGCAGGTATCCACACCCCTGTCCTGTACATAGGCAATCGTATCCCTGAGCAGCGCCAGGCTGTCAGAGATCTTCCTGCCTGGCACAGAGCAGGTCTGGTCAGGGTGAATCACCAATTCCAGAGCGGATTTGACCCGGTTGGCGATGACCTTGGACAGAATCTTATAGTCCACATTCAACAGTGAAATGGGTCGCCAATTTCTAATTTCCTCCCTTTCCCCCTTGTGCTTGTAGATGAGGGTGATGATGCCTTTCCTCATGGATTCTGACATGCTGCCGGCCAGGAGCATACTCTCGTACACTTCTAGCAGGTCTGGGCCGATCAAGTCCCACAGAGCCGAATACAACTCCGCCGGCAGGCCGTCGCTTCCGGGGGTTTTACTCTTCTCGAAGGACTCGAGGGCCTTAGTCAGTTCGTCAGGAGTTAGCGGTTTGTCTAGGCTCTCCCGCGTACTGTGGTCTAAGACCTCCGTGATAGAGGACAGGAAGGACTGGGAGGCCGTGCTGTCCGTGGGCTTCACGTCATACAGTCCGGCATAAAAGGATTTGCTGATCCTCAGAATGTCGGACCGTGATGACTTTACTGAGCCGTCTTCTTCCTTCAGGCTGCTGATCACAGAGCGTTCTCTGTGTACCTTTTGGAAGAAGAAACGTGAGCACGTCTCATCCTGCTCCACGGAGCGGACTCTGGAACGGAAGATGATCTTGGAGGCCTCCGAGGCAAAGTGCGAGGCTTGCTGGCCCTTCACCTCTTGGAGCTCCTCCTTGACATCGACCCCCATCGACTGCAGCCGGAGCAGATTCTGCATCTTTTCCTGGAGTCGGGACATTTCCCTCTGTTCCTTTCTAGCTTTCTGGGTGCCTTTGCGGATGAAAAACCTCTTGATGCTTCCCTTGATCACTTCCCACCAGTGTGTCAGGGACTCAAAGAGGGGTTTCACGGTTCTCCAACCTTTGTAATCCCTCTTGAGCTCCTCAATGTTCTCTGGGGTCAGCAGTTGCACATTTAGCTTCCATGCCCCCCTGCCCACCCTCAGGTCTTCCTCCAAGTGGCAGTCCGCCAGTAGGAGGCAGTGGTCAGAGAAGAACACCGGCTTGACCTCGGTGGATCTGACTGTGAATGCACGGGACACAAACAGGAAGTCTATCCTGGAACGAATGGACCCGTCTGGCCGCGACCAGGTGTATCTACGCTGCGCTCCGTCTGCAGGGTTGCTGAAGACGTCGTGCAGCTTGGCATCCTTAACTGTTTCCATCAGGGATCTGGACGTAGCGTCCAATCTGCTTCCGGCCCTGCCGGATCGTCCAGCCGCATCGATGATGCAGTTGAAGTCCCCGCCCAGAATGACCGGCCTGGAGGTCGCCAGCAGCAGTGGGAGCTGCTGAAAAACCTCCAGCCGCTCAGCCCCTTGTGCCGGGCCATACACGTTAATTAACCGGAGTGGAGCGTTCTTGTACATTACGTCTGCTACGAGGAGTCGCCCGCCCACCACCTCCTTGACCTCGGAGACGGTGAAGTTGCCTCCCCGCAGCAGAATACCCAGGCCGGAGGAACGAGAGTCGTTTCCGCCCGACCAGATCGATGGCCCGTGGGACCACCATCGTGACCATTGCCTGTAGGAGCTGAGGTGCGGTATCGCACACTCCTGCAGAAACAACAGGTCAGCTTTGACCTTGGCTAGGTAGTCCAAGGTCGCAACACATCGCGTAGTAGATTTAATGCTACGCACATTTATGGATACAATCTTTAAACCCATTTTAAAGCATTTATTCTCCTACCAAACCCACTGTCTCTGAGAGTCCCAGACCTTTAGTCTGCTCCTTCATACCCGTAGTGAGCTCAAATTCCTTCACTTTGGATGGGCTGAGGTAGATCTCCTTGGCCGTGTTCTGCTCCGGTGGCATCTGGAGGTTCACGTAGAGAGCGGGTTTTGAGATGACCTTTGCTGGAGAAGCTTCTCCAAAACTCACCCCCTCTGGGGTGTTGCTGTTCCCGGCTTCCTGGAGCTGGGGTGCGATGATTGCCTCACTGCTCCCAGATTCCAGGGGCTGTGGTGCACTGGCCTCCTCAGGTTGCAGGCAAAGTTGGGGTGCGCTGGTCTCCTTGTTGTCTCCAATTTTCTGGAGCTCGGGTGTCTCGTCCTCCAACGCCCTGGAGCTTTGCCGCCTCTTCTGTCGGTGCCGCTCTGGCACTTCATCATCCGAAGAGCTGCTGCCCTTGTCATCCGTGTCGGATGGGAGACGCCTCTTGCCGCTTCTCTGGGAAGCGCCTTTGCTTCTTCTTCGCTCCCTCTTACTTTTCTTGTTCTTCACCGTCCGCCACTCCCCCTGCTGCTTTTCCACTGCTGCCTCCTCCTCCATTGATTCCTGAGGACTGGGAGGTTCAGGGGGTAGTGCTGTTGATTGGCTCTCTGTTGCCTCAATCTCTTTCTCCACCTTGTCTCTCTCTGTGTCCTCCTTTGTCCCGTTGAGCTCCCTGGGGGCCTTGGTGGTTGGAGTGACACGGAACCTTTCTTCTGCTTCCCCCTGGTCGGCTTTGGCTGCCTGTGCGTAAGTACGGCAGCGTTTGGGGCAGGTCCTGTAGAGGTGACTTGCCTCGCCACACAGGTTGCAGCACTTGGCCTGTTTGCAGTCTTTTGTCTGGTGCCCTTCCTGTTTGCAGATCTTGCAGAGGGAGGCGCTGCAGTTGGCCGCCACATGACCAGCCTTGCCGCATGAGCGACAATGCTTGGGTTGCCCAGCGTAGACCAGGTAGCCCCGGTTTCCCCCGATAGCGAAACTGGAGGGAGGGTGGAAAATGGCTCCCTTACCATCGGTCTTTAGCGTGACCTTAAACAGGCGTTTGCCTGTCCAGATCCCCAAGTCGTCTCGAATCTCGGTGCCGCTCCCCACCTTATCGAAGTACCTGGTGAGGAAGGTGACCACGTCGGCGACAGGGACGAAGGGGTTGTACACATGCACCATCACCTCACGTTCCCGTTGCAACGGCAGAGAAAAGTGCGGCTCCGCCGTCAGGATCTTCATCTCCGGCAGGTCTCTCTTCTCCTCGAACACCCTCAGGAGCCGGACGCAGTCTGCCACTCGCTTGAACGTCACGTCGAAATAACCACCTTTGCGGGAGTCGTGCAGGGTGAAGATCTCCGTAGCTTGGAAGCCGCACGCCTTCAACAGGATCCTCCTGGTGAAGAAGCCCCGATCCATAGGTGATCCTCCTTCATCGCTGTGGTTCACCGTGACTCGGACGGTGATAGGTAACCCACGGTATGGATTTGGATTGCGATTGGTTATCGCCCTTCCATCCCGACCTTGCCTTGGCAGGACCATGGTGTCGCCCCTGCAACACTACACTTGATCTTAGCCAAAAGGCCGAGATTTCACTCGGCGACAGTGACTGCAGAGGACACTCTTCCCAGACTGCTTCCCAGCGATGGTGACTGCAGAGGGCACTCTTCCCAGACTGCTTCACAGTGACAGTGACTGCAAAGGGGACTCTTCCCAGATGCTTCACAGTGACAGTGACTGCAAAGGGGACTCTTCCCAGACTGCTTCACAGTGACAGTGACTGCAAAGGGGACTCTTCCCAGACATGCTAATCTCTTATGTGGGACTTTGTCGAAAGCCTTCTGAAAGTCCAAATAAACCACATCCTCTGGCACCCCCTCATCAACTCTACTAATTACATTCTCAAAAAATTCCAGTAGATTTTTCAAGCATGATTTTCCTTTTGTAAATCCATGCTGACTCTGTCTGATTCTGCCACTGTTTTCCAAGTGCTCAGCTATTAAATCTTTTATAATGGATTCTATAATTTTCCCCACTACCGATGTCAGGCTGACTGGTCCATAATTCCGTTTTCTCTCTACCTCCCTTTTTAAATAATGGGGTTACATTAGCTACCCTCCAATCAGTAGGAGCTGTTCCAGAGTCTACAGAATCTCGGAAGATGACCACCAACGCATTCACTATTTCTCGGGCCACTTCCTTAAGTACTCTGGGATGTAGATTATCGGGCCCCGGGGATTTATTGGCCTTCAATCCCATCAATTTCCCCAACACCATTTCCCTACTAATACTGATTTCTTTCAGTTCCTCCCTCTCTCTAAATCCTGTACTCCCCAACATTTCTGGTATGTTATTTGTGTCCTCCTTTGTGAAGACAGAACCAAAGTATGTACTTAGTTGGTCAACCATTTCTTTGTTCCCCATTATAAATTCCCCTGTTTCTGACTGTAAGGCATTTGAAGACATTTGTCTTCACCAATCTTTTTCTCTTCACATACCTATAGAAACTTTTACAATCAGTTTTCATGCTCCCCGCAAGCTTACTCTCGTACTCTATTTTCCCCTTCTTAATCAATCCCTTGGTCCTCCTTTGCTGAATTCTAAACTGCTCCCAGTCCTCAGGTCTGTTGTTTTTTCTGGCCAATTTGTATGCCTCTTCCTTGGATCAAATACTATCTCTAATTTCCCTTGTAAGCCATGGTTTGGCCACCTTTCCTGTTTTACTTTTGCGCCAGACAGGAATAAACAATTGTTGAAGTTCACCCATGCGCTCTTTGAATGTTTGCCATTGCCTATCCCTTTAAGTAACGTTTCTCAATCCATCATAGCCAACTCGTGCCTCATACCATTGTAGTTTCCTTTATTAAAATTCAGGACCCTAGTCTCAGAATCAACTACGTCACTCTCCATCTTGATGAAGAATTCTATCATATTATGGTCGTTCACCCCCAAGGGGCCTCGCACAGCTAGATTGCCAATTATTCCTTTCTCATTACACAATACCCAGTCGAGGATGGCCTGTTCTCTAGTTGGTTCCCCAATGTATTGGTCCAGAAAACCATCCCATATACACTCCAGAAATTCCTCCTCTATGGTATTGTTATTAATTTGATTTGCCCAATCTATATCCAGATTAAAGTCACCCATAATTACAGATGTTCCTTTATTGCATGCGTTTCTAATTTCCTGTTTAATGCCATTCCCAACATCACCACTAGTTTGGGGGTCTATATACAACCCCCGCTAACGTTTTTTGTCCCTTAGTGTTTCTCAGCTTCACCTATACAGATTCCACATTGTTGGAGCTAATATCTTTCCTCACTATTGTGTTAATTTCCTCTTTAACCAGCAATGCAACTCCATCGCCTTTTCCTTTTTGTCTGTCCTTCCTAAATACTGAATATCCCTGGATGTTCAGTTCCCATCCCTGGTCACCCTGCAGCCACGTCTCCATAATCCCGACTATATCATACCTGTTTACATCTATTTACGCGGTTAATTCATCCACTTTATTGCGAATGCTCCTCGCGTTAAGGCACAAAGTCTTAAGGCTTGTCTTTTTAACATTACTTGTCCCGTTCCCACTATTTTTCACTGAGGCCCTGTTTGATTCTTGCCCTTGATTTCTCTGCCTATCACTTTTCTTATTCTTTCTGTCTTTTGTTCTTATCCTTGATTTCCCCCTCCTCTGACTCCTTGCATAGGTTCCCATTCCCCTGTTATTTTAGTTTAAACCCTCCCCAACCACTCTAGCAAATAATCCCCCCAAGGACATCAGTCCCGGTCCTGCCCAGGTGTAACCCGTCCAGTTTGTACTGGTCCCATCTCCCGCAGAACCGGTCCCAATTGTTGCTGTTCCATTTACATTTTATGGATAATGAGACATTTAGGTTCAGATGAAGGTGGTACAGCTATCTCTTCTTCTAGAAATCTCTACAGTGCCCAACAAATGCAAATACTTTCCTCCTGCTCCAGCTCTGCATTAATCTTCCTTGGGGTCCTGTTTTCCAACTACATTAACTCCTTCTGCACCATCTCAAATGTGCTTCTATCTATATCATTACTCCTAGCTTGGACCCAGACTTTCAGTTGCTCTCACACCCGTTTCACCACGTGCTCAGCCTGGGACCAATAATACAGAAAATCATTACAAATAGGCCATGAATTAAACCACGTCACAAAATGGTCCAGTGCAACCAACACTAAATCAGAGAATAACTGCTGACGTTCGGTCATTCTCGGTGATTTGCTTTGTAACACGGGCTGACGAGGATTCTTGTGCTGTAGTTTTAAAAATTAATTCTCAGGATGTCAGCATCGCTGGCTGGGCCAACATTTATTGCCCATCCTTAGTTGCCCTTGAGAAGGTGGTGATGAGCTGCCTTCTTGAACCGCTGCAGTCCATGTGGTGTAGGTACATCCACTGTGTTGTTAGGAAGGGGGTTCCAGGATTTTGACCCAGCGACAGTGAAGGAACAGCGATATATTTCCAAGTCAGGATGATGAGTGACTTGGAGGGGATCTCCCAGGTGGTAGTGTTTCCATCTATCTGCTGCTCTTGTCCTTCTAGTGGTCGTGAGTTTGGAAAGTGCTGTCGAAGGAACCTTGGTGAATTCCTGCAGTGCATCTTGTAGATGGTACACACTGCTGCTGCTGTGCGTTGATGGCGGAGGGAGTAAATTTGGTGCCTATCAAGCAGGCTGCTTTGTCCTGGATGGTGTCAAGCTTCTTGTGAATTGTGGGAGCTGCACTCATTCAGGTAAGTGGGGAGTTAGGTGGTGAGTTACTTGTCACAGGATTCCTAGCCTCTGACCTACTCTTGTAGCCACAGTATTTGTATGGCTAGTCCAGTTGGTCAACGGTATTTAGCAAGTTTCTGGCCTCAATATCATTAGTTCCTTCTCTGATTTGCCTTTCAGTGTCACTAGGTCATTTCACACATTGCAGAAACAGGCCAAACAGTTCATCTCAATGTTTAATCTCCATGTGAGCAAATAATTTGAATCACAGCCACTATTCCCATCTCCCTTTATCCTTTCCTTCATCCAACTAGCCAGTCTAATATTGAATTTTGACATAGTTTCTGCCTCGACCACCAACTCTGTAAGTGAATTCCACAACCTCCTGACAGCGCAAAGTTTCTCCTGCTCTCTGTTCTAAATCACTGATTTTATCTTATATCTATGGGCCCTCATTCCTGACCCCTCAAATATTGTAACAGTTTGCTTCTATCTGCCTTGTTGTCCTGTCATCCGTGTTGTTCTAATAAGAAGACCCCAGTTTTTTCCAATTTCCATTCCTTTGTGATTTTTAAAAAATTCAACCAAATCCTAAAATGTTAGGATATAAATTATAACCATCCGTAACTTGCTCTGTGCCTCAGCCTCACTGTGACTCAGGTAGTTCACGGACTCGGTGTAATCTCTCTAATATTGATATATATACAAGTTTCAATTTGAAGAGATGTAGAATAAATTAAAGTATCTAATTTCACATCTTGTTTTTCATTCTGTTCATTGCAAACTTCATATTTTACCAAAGAAGTTAACTAACTTTTATTTACAAGAATGAATCATAAATCAATATAATAGAATTTTTGGAGAAACTCATTGTCTGAATTGTCAAAGGATCTATTCTT
This sequence comes from Cetorhinus maximus, assembly GCF_964194155.1. Taxonomy (NCBI): domain Eukaryota; kingdom Metazoa; phylum Chordata; class Chondrichthyes; order Lamniformes; family Cetorhinidae; genus Cetorhinus; species Cetorhinus maximus. Next base: position 36,968,184 of record NC_135904.1, read on the forward strand.
CACTGCCAGTTATGCAGGGTTTGAACTATCTTTTCTGCTGCGTGTTTCAATGTCTAACAGCAGTTTTAGCAGTGCCGTTGCATTATATGGAAAAAGACTTCTTCCCTGCAAACGGCTAATGGTTTTTCTCAATTCAGTCAAACACCTCATTGATTTCTTAAACATTCCTTCAAAGGACATTTTTGTGTCCTTTTCACAACTGTGTGAATTTGCATCTCTTGGGCCTTTTACAACGTTGATGCTTCCTATTTTTTCTGGAACATGGTTCACTGTTTCACCAGGTATTCCTGTGTTATTCATCTCTTCATTAGCCTGACTACCTTCCAGGCTGACGGTATTCAGGTAGGGAGCTTCCATTCCGTCACTATCTGAGTCCTCCGAGCTCTCGTAATCCACTAGGCTTTGGGGCTGCCCAAGTGGCCAAGGCCTATTACTGCTCACCAGAAGTGCAGAGTTGCTGCAGCTCACAGTGATTTCACTGTTTCTCAGCTCCCCCTTGGGTGCAAGGTGTGGTGCTGTGCGACTTACAACTGCTTCTTTTGAGCCTTCGGTGACAGTTTGATTGTTGGTCCTGTCTCGCTCTACACTAGCGGTGAGATTGAGATCATCACAGATATCATTACTTGCAGGTGAACAAAATGATTCAGCAGCAGCATCAAACTGAACACAAATGCAGTAGAAGGGGTGCCAGTCCTCTTGAAGAAGTCGCAGATATCTCACTAAATACTCCAGGAAGCAGGTTTCAGTGGAAATCAGGAAATCCAGCAGCACACAATGATCAAATGCTAAATTCTGTAGCATCAGGAGAAAGATACAATGGGGATTGAAGCAATGTTCATGTGTCCCAAGAGAGATGTTTGTCTTTCCCTGAGAGTAGCTATCCAACGATCTGTAGAGACAGATGAAATGATTATAAATATCCTGCAAATGAAATACAGCAATTCAAACTCACCAGTTCAAATCTCACGATATTCAAAACTCTCAATATTGCAAACAGTAGTGGACAGAGCTGATTGAAATCCCGGACTGGCTCATGGGATGGCTGAATAGATAAATGGGGGTCACACTACAAATCAGGAGTGTTCCAGATTCCAGCATGAGTTAGCCGATGAAATGGAATAGCAATACATTAATGAAATAGACTTCCACACACTCAGAGCCTGGAACAGGAAAACTCAGAGTACACTGCTGCCCAGTGACCCTGACTGGAGAGCAGAGTACACTGTTGCCCAGTGACCCTGACTGGAGAGCAGAGTACACTGCTGCCCAGTGACCCTGACTGGAGAGCAGAGTACACTGCTGCCCAGTGACCCTGACTGGAGAGCAGAGTACACTGCTGCCCAGTGACCCTGACTGGAGAGCAGAGTACACTGCTGCCCAGTGACCCTGACTGGAGAGCAGTCTCTCCGGTTGGGAGAGCAACCACATGCGGACAGGAGCTGAGAAGAGGATTTAATTTGATTATGATGCCTCTTGCAGTTATATCGTGGCACAGACTCACTGTCGGGGCTCACACAGGAATTGACAACCGTGTGACTTGTTGGGGTGGGGAGAGGGAGCCAGGAAGTGAGCAAGAGTTCGGGTTTCACAGATGCAAAGGTTCAGGGAGTAATGGTTCTAAAAGTGTGGTTTGTGGATCACCAGTGTTCCCGAGGGTCCTCCAGGTGGTCCATGGGCTGATCCATAATGCAAGTCACTGAAGCTGTTAGTTGGTGAGAAAAGTTTTACAAACTTTTGCCTGCATGTACGTTGAACGTTTCCTGGACTCACCGACATAGCGTGAAGCACCTGCTGCCATTCACAAAACATACAACTATCAGATTGGATATTCAAAACTTGTGGGGCTGAAAACAATAAGAAGAACCTGCTGAATGTGCAGCCTGACATGAGACCGAAACTGTCCAGCTTGGAACCAGACATCATCTCACTGGTGTCTCATCAAAAGAAGTTCCACTCTTCCCATTAATTCTGATGATTTTTTTGCTTTGATTATGTGGCTCAGTGTCATATTTGTTTTATAATGCTCCTCTGAAGCATCTTGGGTTGTTTCATTGCATTAAAAGCACTGTATAAGCATAAGTTGTTGTATTATTTGAGTGAAGAATTTTTTCCTCATCTCAATCCTAAATGGCTGACCCCTGATTCTGTGACTGTGACCATGTTCCAGATCAGTGCTTTGCTCTGACAAATGAAAGTGGGTGTGTAGGACCTGTAGGTGACCCATGGGGTCTTTCACCCTGCCTAAGTGACCTGCAGACAAAATAGTTTGAGAAGCACTGATCTAGATCACAGGGTCATAGTCTTAGAATAAGGAGTCAACCATTTAGGATTGAGAGAAGGAAACATTTCTTCACTCAAATAACACAACAACTTAGATCTGAATAGTGCCTTTAACACAATGAAACATTCCAAGACGCATCACTGGGGCATTATAAAACAAACATGGCACCAAGCCACATCGTCGTTGGCTGTCCCTCTATTCGAGGATGATGCCTACTCAGGTTCACGAGTTTCTGCCATGGGTTTTCATGACCGAGCCACATAAGGAACTATTTGGTTAATTGACCAAAAGCTTGGTCGAAGAGGTAGGTTTTAAGAAGTGTCTTAAAGGAGAAAAGCGAGATAGAGACAGACAGAGAGATGTAGGGAGGGAATTCCAGAGCTTGGGGTCTAGGCAACTGAAGGCATGGCCACCAATGGTGCAGCAATTATGATTGGGAATGCATAAGAGGCCAGAATTAGAGGAGCACGGAGATCTCAGAGAGTTGTGGGGTTGGAGGAGATTACAGAGATAGGGAGGGGTAGGTCATGGAGGCATTTGAAGACAAAGATGAGAATTTTAAAATCAAGAGGTTGCCTGGTTGGGAGCCAATGAACGTCAGCAAGCACAGGGGTGATGGGGGAACGAGTCTTGCTGCAAGTCAAGTCATGGGCAACAGAGTTTTGGATGGCCTCAACTTTTACAGCAGAGATGTGGGAGACTATCCATGAGTGCATTGGAATAGTCAAGTCCAATGGTAACAAAGGCAAGGATAAGGGTTTCAGCAGGGTTGTGAATCTTTGGAATTCTCTACCTCAAAAAGCTGCTGAAGCTCAGTCATTGAGGTCAATAAATTATTGGGAACTAAGGGAATTAATGGATATTGAGATAGAATGGGAGGAGGAGTTGAGTTAGAAGGTCAGCGATGATCTTGTTCAATGACAGAGCAGGCTCGAAGGACCAATTGGCCTACTTCTGCTCCTATTTCTTAAATGGTCTTAAAAGCAAAACCTCTGGACAAGAATCAACACTACAGAAGAGCTGGAACTAAGTTAAATAAATATATTTCATAACTGCAGATTTGCTACCAAGGGGAATATTAAATTGTAGACTCAGTTTGCATCACGTTTAAACAACCTGATCAAAATACAAAAGAGCTACCAACCTGTAGGAACGTTTATAGATGTTTAACAGCGCTCTGGCAGCCTCCACCATATCATCATCCTGCTCCCCGAAAACCAATGAAACCAAGGTGCATGGATGTGAGAGCAGCTGGGAACGTACAGGGCACTGGAAATGCATCCTCAGAAACGTCATCAGTTGGGACATCCAAGACTGGAGCTCAGCTCTCAGGCAGCCTAAATACATTGTGTAAAGTCAGTACCACCTCAAGGTCTGCTCTTACAGTCAGCTCTTAAATACATTAGAGAAACCTGTAAACATTAAATGTAGAATGATAAGGTGATAAGTAAGAGTTACGGAATGACAGGATAAGAAATTCCACATTCCTGAGGCGAAAGAGTAGAAGTGGATGTAGTTTCAACACAATGAAACTGTGCTCCTGTGTGGCTTGTAGGTCAGTCTACAATCTGTCAGTTTAGATGCCAGCCTTGCTTCAGTACAGAATCGCTTAGCCTCTCTGTTCATTAATACCCTCTGCATCTTTCCATTGATTGTCACTCCTTGTTCTTCCTTCCAAAATGAATTACCACACACTTTTCCACAATAAACTGCTTCATCTACCGCTTGCACTTTCCACTTGGTCTATGTCTTCCTGAAGTCTTTTACTGTCCTCCTGTTGTTTGCAAAATACTCTTATGTTTAGTTTCAAATTTCAATATCCTGCTCATGACGCCCAAATCTAAATCATCTAAATGCAGAGAGAAATCGTAGACCCAACATTGGCTCTTGAGGTACATCAGCTCCAACCCTTCACGAATCCAACCAACAATCCCAACCCTTTGTTAATGCCATATCAACTTCCTGTCCCTGCCACAGTAGCCCTCTCACAACTCCAGAACCAATGATCTCTTTTTAACTTTCATTACTTCTCTTTGCTGTAGCTAATGAAGACTCTGCTCTTTTATATTTCCCTTTTTATTCTTCTGAGGCTGAAAATACATCCAACAGGTGTATTCCTTCCTTCATCTTCATGGTGCTGAAATCAAGACCCATAGCACCAGACACTAATTCACCTCAAAATGTCTAACCTCCATTAGTCTCTCTCTGGCCTCATATAATCTCTAGATCTTTAAAAGCAAAGCCTGGAATCGCCTAATCATCACTCCTTGATTTACCTCATTGTCTCTTTGACTTTTTGCAAGCTTGGTGGTGCCATGTAAAATGCATTTCAGCAAGCTGATATTCCAATTAAAAATATCTGTCCTATTCAGTGAAATTTCTGTACTCAGTTCAGGGACTGTTCGCATTTAGTGGTGCAGTCACTGTTAGCAATGAATAAGTAATGTCTCAGGAACTACTGGAGTTTCTACCATCTCTGCACAGTCATTACGTGTAGATCGGACAGGCCAACAATTTTAATTGGGTACAGCTAAACAATTTATATTTTGTTAGTAATTTCAATATAAAAAATGCCCCAAAGAACTTTGGAAATAGAAAGGAGCAAATGCTGAGACTTTGAAAGAGGCTTAAAAGAACTGACCAACGGTTTGTTCAAAGGGATGTTTTTTGACAAGAGTTTTAAAGGTGTGAGGTAACAACAACTTGCATGTATAAAGCACCTTTAATGTTGGAAAAAAATCACTTCTTAGTAGCATCATCAAATCATATTCAATGCCAAGCCACACAAGAATATATTAAGAGAGGTACTTGGTCAAAGAAATAGGTTTTAACAAGCACCTTAAAGGAGGAGAGAGAAGTAGACTGGTGAACATAAGAAAAAGGAGGAATAGACCATACAGCCCCTCAAGCCTTCTGAACATTCAGTAAGTTCATGGTTGATCATCTACCTCATCTCACTTTCCTGTCAGGGGAGAGGTTTTGTGGGGGGGTGGCGGAGGGCGGCGGCAGTGGGGAGAATATGAGCTTAAGGCCCAGACAGCTGAAGGCATGGCTGCCAACGAGGTAGCGATGAAAACTGGGGTTGTGCAAGAGTCCAGAATTGGAGGAGTGCAGAGAGCTTGAAGAGTTGAAGGAGGTTGCAAAGATCGAGGGATTTGAAAATAAGGATGACAAGTGGCTGGAAGAATGGCACTTGAGCAGGGGAATACGAGGTCATTTTAAGTTTATGAATTTTGATTTAGAGCACTGATAGGCTATTGATTAGTGGCAGCTGAACATTCACTGGTTAGCAGTGCCAAGTGCTAGTAGATTGCTCAAGTATTATTTTCATCAGTAAAATTGTTTAAGGTGATCTTGAAGACTCCCATATCGTCTAGAAACTATAATTTTCTATCTCTACTTATTCTGTGGATATGTCAGACATCAACACAGTAGATAATTGTAAACAACCTTTACTACTTTAAGTTTTCATGTCAGGTAAAGAATAAAATGTTAAATTATTACCTTTTTCTTTGACTGCAAAGGTCATGTTTTGCACCTTAATTTCCATGGCTTTGATTAGAATTAGACTTACAGCCCTTAACGTCACCAGATCTGGTCCACAGTTCAAATCTTCAACACCAAATATCTCACTACCTCCAAAGAAAGATGGCTTGGGACTCACAGGAACTTGCCTTAACCAACCTGACACCAAAGCTTGTAACACTGCATTAGATACAGCCAGTAAATCATGGTGCATGTGGTTATCTTGCTGAGATATTGCACAACTGGAATCGGCATCATCTTCACCAGCTTGACAAAGGATACATTGTTTGAGCAGCAAAAGGAGCCTTTTTTTAACCAAATAATGAGCAGAGGAAATTACACAGTGCAGTATTTGTGAGGCACGCAGGTATAATATCCTCAGACAAGAGAAATTTAATTTCAGCTGGATTCTAACAGCAGCAAAAACTTCAAGCAAATCTATGAATGGAAGTTGGTTCTCAGTATCGGGTCTTGTTGTGGCTCCGCTTGTTCTGCAGTCACCAGAATACGAGGCAAACGTGACAGAGTAAAAACCATCGAATACAGAGTCCAACGGAATGAGGAGCTTCTGTATGGTCACTGCAAAATGGAAACATTTCCAAAGTTAAGTTAACTGAAGACGGTGAATGGTCATTGAGCACAATCATTCAAGTGTAAGAGAGCGGAGGCACACAGTTAGGTAGAACATACAAGCATATGAATTAGGAGCAAGAATCTGCCATTTGGCCCCTCAAACCCGCTCTGCCATTTAATAAAATAATAGCTGATTTAATTGTAACCTGAACTCCACATTCCTGCCTACCCCCAATAGCCTTTATTAAAAGTCTGTCTACCTCTGCCTTAAAAATATTTAAAGACTCCCCTTCCACCACCTTTTGAGGATGAGTCCAAAGACTCACAATCCTCGAAGAAAAAATTTCTCACCTCTGTCTTAAATGGGCGACCCCTTATTTTTAAACATGACCCCTTGTTCTCACAACACAGTGTTGAGTACCCCAGGAAGCAGTGAATGGGAACTATTTAAGGGATAATTGGAGAGATATTTGATGGAGGTTGCAATTAAAAGGGATTCAGTTTGGGACCAGCTGGATAGACAGCTGGGTCTTTTCTGGGCTCACACATGTCACTTTTTGACAAGCTCACTATTTATGGGTGACACCACAACAAATTCTGACAACTACACATCTAAATATCACAGCAACTGTTTAATTATAACACTAGATAAATAAAAGCTCAGCCAAACAAAATCTCCTCTGCAGGAACAAGGACTGCCACAGAGGAAAGACTCAGTTTACTTATCATCTCAAGACCTTTCATTGTATATTATTTTTGGGCGACACTGGAGGTAGTAATTAGTAATCAATACAGGGTTGGGATAGGCATCAAATTTGTTATATTAGCTAAATTACATATTTAATAAATAAAATGGAAAGATTAAACAAAAACGTACAGTGGTTCCTGTGGCAACAGCAGTGACTGTAGATGAGACTGAGGTCCTGAAAGCGGAGATTACGAAGGCGGTGGAACAGGATCAGGAAGCAAATCTTCATTTTGTTAGGTAGCTGGAGTGATATATAATGTGAGCTCCGATTCACACATGCGCAGCCAGCTAGTCTTAAAAGTGAGGGCAGAGTTCATAAACTCTCAGTGCCAACTATTGAGTTTCCTTTTGTACTTGGCACTGAAGAGTGACACGTGTAATCAGTAATTAAGTATATGTGAAAACATATAACCTGTCATGTACTTCAATACAATTCCATGTCAATTTAAAGTTGTATGAAAAGTCACGAGAGTGGGTGGTGGGCGCATTTTCTGTTGCAAAGCCCTCAATCTTGCAGGTTTTTCCTGACAACCTGCAGGACATAAGGTTAAGATGCTCAAAGTGGGTGGCAAACTGTTGATGTAGGTTGAGAAATTCAATGATTCATTGATTGGAGTATTGCTGGTTCTTGCAAAAGTAAATTCAACAGCTTTGCAAACCATGGCTGTGTTGGTCATCTCAGCACTATCATGAAGAAAATCAGCTTCATCCCTTTCAATTTTCTGAAAGTCTCTACTTATCTTACAAAATGGTGGAAATGCATTGAAAGAATAGCTTTACCCGGTGATTGAAAAGGCTTCTGTTGCCATGGCACCAGGGTCTGGTAACTAAGAAACATAGTTTTCTACCTGTGCATTTAAAAGTGATGCAAAAAGGTCAATATCTGGTTTTCCATACAAATTACCCAGCTATAGGAAAACAGTCCCATCTAGCTTCCGTTCAAACTAGTCACTGAATTTCCTTGATTTATTTGATTCGAGGCACCAAGCAAATGTTTAGCAGTGACCCAAATATCTCTAGATAAGCACCATTTTCAGAAAATCTTGACTAGTTCATTATGTGCCTGTGATTTTGTTCCTCCCATATTATTTATGTATGCCACTCCAGTTGTATTGTCTGGTTGCATAGCAACATTTATACGACTGTTATGTGTACAAAAAGCTTGCAAGGCAAAGGCGGCTGCCTTCAACTCAAAGCAATTTCATTTCTTTCTGCTCGTGCTGTTTCTTCAGCATTTCATCTTCCTCCAGTGTGTGTGGTACCATTGGATAACCCCATCCTAATCCTAAGGCATTGCTTGTGATGTGTATTGTTGGTGTTCACTTATCAATGTCATTGGCTGAGGCTGACACATTGTCAACCCACCAAGCGAGCTCATCACGAGCTGCAGGGGAAAGAATCATTTTTCTGTCAAATTGCCCTTTGTTTTCTTTCAAAATCCATGCTTTTTCCTTTTTAAGCTCTGTCATGCAATGGCCCATACACCAGGAAAAGCAGCCATTAATTTGCAAGTCACAGAGGAAACAAATCATACTGATGGTGAATGTGAGGCAAACAAACGTTTTTTATATTTCATATATTTTATATTTTTTATATAACATATTTCCTCTGACTTTGCTTCAGTGAGACTACTGACTTGCATTGTAGAGGTATGAATCCTAGAATTGTAATTTTTCTACTGTGTCAAGGACTGATCTGTGCGGTTGATGACAAAAACAAGGTCAGTTAGTATTTGGGCAGTTTCTCTGACTGCATCCATTGTTCTCCTTCATTCTGGCAACAAGGTGTCATCTCTATATGCCACCAGTGTGACCTTTGCTCCTCATGATTGCAAATGGTGGTTTTAACAACTTTGTGAAAACATGTGGTACTGAGCTCAGTCTACTTGGTAATACTTTAAACTGCCATTGTGTCCCTTTCCATCTGAACTTTAGATATTTCCTATGTTGTCTTGCAATTGGTACCATATAGCATGCATCTTTGAGGTCTATTGAGGCCATAAAACAGCCCCTGGTGAGAAATTGCACAGCAATGTCTAAAGTGTACATTTTGAAATGTGGTATATATGTTTGTTCAGGATAATAGATCCAGGATTGTGTGATATCCACCATCGTTTCTCTGTTGAGCAAAAATATTTAAAACATAGTCTCCATGCTCGGGTTTAGTCTTTTCAATCATGCCGTTGTATTGAAGTCTCAACAACAACTTTAATTTCTTCACTGTTCAATTTGTATGGTTGAGGTATAAAAACTTGCTTGGCTGGGCATAAAAAAAACAAATTCTAATTCGTACCCAGAACAATGTTCAAAATGGTTTGGCCCAATGTTATCATTGCCTAAGCATCTTTATAGCTGCTAAATCGACTTCCAATATGCTCAATTTCAGTTGAGACACGAAAATAAAGCTTCACACTTTCACTCACTTGAGATGCATTAGTACCGGCTGTTGAGGTTGAAAGGTTTCCTAATTCTGGCTTAGCTGGCGCCTGTCTGACAGCTGATGGGTGGTGGGCAGTTTCCTATGTTGTGTCTCAGTCTTTGTCCCGGTTAATGCCTGTTCTGCAGATAAGGTGGGTGGTTGAGGTGATGATTGACCCCAAAATAACGCTGAGGTACTTTCCTCTTGGATGGTAACCATCCTGCATCCTGGTATTTCTGACGAGGAAAAAGCCTGCTTGCACTGCCTGCCATAGGAATGCGATATGGGTTATAGCACATTCTCAACTGAGCGCAGCTTCTCATCACACCTGCTATCTTTTGTTCCTCATCTATTTCTTTCACAGTCTTATGGAGATCATCTCTGAACAACCACTGTGTTGTCTTTACACTCGGTTTGTATGGATGTGTGTATCTCAAGTTGAGATCAGGCTTTATTAGGTCTTCACTGAGCTGATTCAGCTCGAGACTAGCGTTGGCTTGCAAAGAAATAGCATCCTGTTGAGAGCACCGTCATTTGTAGATTTAAAGAGCACTGTGATCCCCTTCACTCGGGGCTTTTGGCACCTCTGAAGTTTCATGTCCAAACTGCAAACTGAGTGATTCAGATTTTCCCAGATCAAGGGATTCACCTTTGAGACTATCAAATTGTAGTTACCTGGCTTGAGGTACTTCTGGCATATTTCTGACATGTATTTCTCCTCAGGGGGACTTGTTCAAAAAAATAATTCACCTTTTCCAGATGTTCATCACTCAGCAGGTCCCCTCCTTGGGCAGAGGAGGGGGAGTGGAGGACACAAATCTGGATGCAAAACCAATCGATTGTTTTTCACGCTGGTTTGTACTTTTGTCACAAACAGCCAATTAGGTTCCCATGGATGGTCCATCTTTCATCAGCAGAGCACTAGATCTAGATCTATAAGTATCAGTGGTTCATACTCATCATCAGTGCTCCCATGAAGCTGTTCAGCATGGAGATCAAAGGGGATTGAGTCAGAAAATTGGTCATAATCAGCTAAGTCTTCATATAGGCAAGCTTGAGTGTGGTGACTTCTTCTCGTCTGATGTGACCGATTAGCACCACTTGCACTGCCACACCTACCACTGCTGGCACTGTTATTGGCACACAGAGCTTCAACTATAGTTTTCAGCTGCTTGCTTCCCTGTTCTGACACCAGGAACATCGCTTCCAAACATTCCACAGGAGAGTCAATAGTCCATTTGTCTCATAGACTTCTTGGGTCCAGCAGCATTGGCTTTAGTCTTCTTGCCTGACTTCGCGAAGCAGGCTGCTGCAGTCTTATTCTTCGGGGGCTGGTGCTTTGCACTACTCAGTGAGTTATTAGCTGGTGCCGTGAGGTTGGCCTTGCTCTGATTCAGTCAGAAAAACATCACTAAAACCCTTGGGCTCTGCTTTTTGATTTTCTTTCATATTCTTCTCGTTTCTCAAAACACAATATCCAAAACATTTTGCTAACTGCAATGTTTTCCTCAGAGATTTGAATAAATTCTCTTACATCTTTGTGTTTAGCACAATAAGGTTTGCAACATGGTGAACAAAATGACTGTGCATGTGCAAACGGAATCTCACATTATTTTGAACGAACACCATTATGAAATAAAATGGCCATGTATATTATTATATACAAACATTATATTGGCGCATTGACTATAACCCTTAGACCGCTGAGAATTCCAGGGAAATAATCACCTCTGGGCTGCCAATTTTCTCATACTGTTGAATTGTGATAAATATTAATATTACAGTAAAGAAACTACTTGAATGTGAGAAGTGTTTGTTTTTTAGCTCCAAGATTAAATCTAAACTACAAAAAATAACCACTGAAATCTCTAAGATTTAAACACTAATTCTTCTTATTTTGTCTCCTCTTTCTCCAGATTCCCTATCTCTTTTAACTAGTTTTTAAACCTGTTTTTACCCAATCTCTCCACTTTAATTTTCTTCCTTTAAAAATCATACTTTATCTGTTTTCTTCTTCCAGGATCATAAACCTCATTATTCAGATCAGAGAAACTTGACTGACCCAACTTAGGTTTGAATATGACTGCATTGTGTCAATCCAGGTCAATCCATGGAGTGCAAAATGAGTCAAAGCAGCAGACAGCCCTGACCAACTAACACTGACGAGCAGTCGTCAGAGCTCAGCTGCACCTAGATAAGCAATATTATGCCGGGTGCTGTGAGGGTTAATGCAGAATTTGTCTTATGGCATGTGAATAATAAAAACAAAGACAGGTCTTCAGACAATTAGGTAATTTTCCAACACGAGCATTTAAATTACAGACAATGAGATCAGGAAACTGAGATTTGATCTGATCTGTGCCGAGCTAGCTCATCTCTACAATTGACATAAGAGAATAAAATGACGCACGGCTGCTGTTCACTGTATCTAGTGACCTCTCCTGGGAAGTGTGTGTGGATGCATGTTCCACAAGTACAGGATTGGTCGCTGCCATTTCCCCTCTCTCTCTCTCTCTCGCCTATCAATAGTCAGCAGCCAGTGACTTGGTAGACATAAGAACGGTTCACTTGTGAATGATTTAAAGGATCACTGGCACATGGTCCTTTATGTTAATTCTATAAATTAAGGTTATGTGTCTAAAGTTGTGGGCCAATCATTGGATAATAACCTATGCACACTGTTAACTTAATTTGTTTATTAGTTCTTTTGTTTATTTGGTATCCTCAAAGGAGTATAAAGAGACACTTTGCCTGTAATTGTTGTAGCCTTCAAGAGTCAGTGTTCCACATTTATGCAGGTTATGCGAGGTTGTAGCCTCTTTTTTCATTTTTTGAGGGGGCTGCTCCTGATATTTGGCAACCTGTTCAGAGAACCAGATCAGAGGCTCTTCCTGGGCCTGGCTAAGGTGGGCACTAACAGGTCTGGGCAGTGGGTGGTTGAGGGGAGTCTTTCGACTCGACGGTCTGCCACTTTTCCGTGGTTATTATCCATGCCCGGGTGTCCCTGGTGTCTGCTGGTACACGCTTGAGGACTTCTGCCAATAGTGGGCATCGCCAGCCTCCAAAATACTATTTTGATAAGTTTCAATTGAAATTTTTGCTTTTAGTTACAATGCATCTTTAAGGGGCAGTTAATTTATTGATTTACTCAAGAGTACAAGAATGGTTCACTTGTGAATGATTTAATGGAGCACTGGCACATGGTTCTATATGTTAACTGCATAAATTAAGTATATGTGTCTACAGGTGCGGGCCACTCATTGGATAATAACCTGTGCACACTTAATTTGCTTATTAGTTCATTTGTTTATTTGGTATCCTCGAAAGAATATAAAGAGACACTTTGCCTTTCTGTGGCCTTAAGGAGTCCCTGTTCCACGTCTACCTAGGTTGTGGCTCCGTTCCAACTTTTTGAGGGGGCTGCCCTTAAGTTTTGTTTGCACTTCAGCCCCACGCTCCTGATCTTTGGCCTTCTGGTATGGAGGGAGGCGGGCAGGTGTAAGCCTGCTCCTGGGCCTGGCCAAGGTGTCCATTAACAGGTCCAGGCAGCAGAAGGTTAAGAGGGTTGTTTGTCCTGACTGTCTGTTCCTCTTCCGTGATTACATCCGCACAGGGGTGTCCTTGGAGAGGGAGCACACGGTATCCAGAGTATGCTTGAGGCCTTCCACAAGCAGTGGGTGCTGCAGGGACTGGAATGCATCATCTCCCCCCCAAAATTGTATTTGAATTTAAATTTGATGAATTTCCTTCAAAGGTTTGTTTTTAGTGCCACTTTAAAGGGATGCCAATTAGTTAGTTTATTTAATACTCAAATGAGTACAGTACAAAGAGAGACTTATAGAATCCGAGTGCCTCAATCTACTCGGTCTACTTGTCAGAAGGTCCAGGTTTCAAGACCTGCTCCAGGCTTGGGTGCAGCATTCATCTGGATTGAGTTTTTCTCAAAAGAGTATAAAGAAAATTCCCCACCTGCCAAGGTTGGATTTGAACTCATACCTCCATAACTTCTCGGTTACTAGTTCAGTAACACAGCCACTAGGCTACAGTAACCAGTGCCAAAATCAGCTAAGGCACGAATCGTAGTTTGTAATGTCTCAGTTTGTGAATAAATATAAAGAGACACTTGGCAGGCTTGAGGTTGCCAGATGGTGGATGTCCAGCTCGCAGCCAAAGCCATCCAGAGCTTTACAAACGTGGTGCTCAGCCCCGACTGCACTTGTGTGGAAACAGCTCAGGCGTGTGGAGCACTCCCGTCCAAACTGACCCCCAATTGGATGGAATTTCTCACTGGCCTGGGGTCCTGAAACCTCAGACCCACAATCTGAGCCGTCACACTGAAATCCCCTCCATGCCATTCCACTCTGCTCCACTTCCCTGCCCATGACAGCTGTCTGGACATGCTGTGCGTTCCATCCTGCTGTCATGAGGTGGAGGGGAGGTTCCCAGTGGAGGGCTCTCTATTGCGGGAATCCTTCCTTTCTCCGCTGGGGATTTGGAATGGAGGGTGCTGTGTGCAGCAGCCTGGCAAAGGTGGCTATAAACAGGTCCAGGCAGCCGGCAGTTGAGGGGGATCATTCAACTTAACTGTTTGCCGCTATTTTGTCATTATGTCCGCACCCTAGTGTCCCTGAAGAGGGAGCATGCAGTGTCCACCTCGAGGCCTTCTGTGACTGGTGGGTACTGCAGGGGCTGGAGTGCATCATGAGCCTCAGCATTGACATTTTAATTTGGTAAGTTTCCTTTAAAGTGTTTTGCTGTCACAGTAAAGTTATAGTGCCCCTTTAAAAGGGGTTGATCAACTGACTATTTGATTTGATTTTCAAAAGAGTATAAAGAAACACTAAATTTCTGTTAAAGTTTCTGTTTTAGTTACAATAACATGGAAGTACCCCTTTAACAGGGGTTGTTAATTTGAAATAAAAAGAGAAAATGCTGGCAAAACTCAGGAGGTCTGGCAGCATCTGTGGAGAGAGAAACAAAGTTAATGTTTTGAGTCCCTACGACTCTTCTTCAGAGCTAAAGAGGCAGGTCCCCATTTGTACACGAGTGCAGCATTCATCTGGATTGAGTTTTTCTCAAAAGAGTATAAAGAAAATTCACCACCTCCCATGGTGGGATTTGAACTCATAGCTCCATAACTGCTGGGTTACTAGCTCAGTAACATAGCCACTAGGCTACAGTAACTAGTGCCAAAATCAGCAATGGCACGAATTGTAGTTTGTAATGTCTCACTTTGTGAATGAATATAAAGAGACACTTGGCCCTCTTGGTCCACTCTTTAGCTCTGAAGAAGAGTCATACGGACTCGAAATGTTAATTCCGTTTCTCTCGCCACTGATGCTGCCAGACCTGTTGAGCTTCACTAGCATTTTCTGTTTTTATTTCTGATTTCCAGCATCCGCATTATTTTGCTTTTATCTTGGGATTGTTAATTTGTTTATTTCATTGGTTTACTGATGAAACAAGAATATCAAGAGATACTTATTGATGCTGGTGGTGGTTGTAGAGTTGTAGAGGCTGGCATCAAACATCCAGCCTGCCAGGTGAAATTTGGCGGACTAGTGGCCGGCAAGGGGAGGGGGAGCCGCCTTTTCAGGCCACCCTGTGCCCATCGGAGTCTCCCCCCCCCAACCACCGTGAGATATTCTACCAACCCCCACCGTTGTGTTTCCCGACCCCCTGCTAGCCTGGGCCCATCTCTCAATCAAGGCTCCACTTGTCTGCAGTCCCAGCAGTGGCCTCACTGCTCCCAGCGGTGCTGCTGGGACAAGACAGCTGCCAGCCATTTGATTGGCCAGCAGTTCCAGGAGACCGAACTTCCTCCTGATGGGGGCGCAAGACCTGCCTTGAGTCATTTAGATGCCCAGCAGCCATTAAGTGGCTCCAGTGCAAGCCAGGCAAGCACAGATGGAGACCTGCTCCAAGGATAAAATTCAGCCCATGGTGAGTGGGGGCTGAGATGATGCTGCTTATCAGAGGGAGCCACACAGAGACAAAGGTTACATCAGCTTTAAAGAAAGATCCACCCTGAGAAAAAGCTGTGATGGCTTGACATGATTGGGGATACTGCGATGGATAGAATTATCCAAAAGGAAGCATTACCCTAACAAACATAAGGTGGCAAATATCTTGTTTCCAGCTGAACATCAGCTGCTGAGAGAAGGCGGACAATTTTTTGGTGAACAGGTTTCTTGAAGCATACTTAAGATTTAAGATGAAAAAGGATATTGGAGTCAGTGCTTCATGAAGATCAGGACAATGACAATAGCTGTGAGGCGATGTCATAGTGGTACTGTCGCTGGACTAGTAATCCAGAGACCCAGGGTAATTTGAATCCAATAAAAATCTGGAATTAAAAGTCTGGCGATTGAACCATTGTTGATTGTTGTAAAAACCCCATCTGGTTCACTTCCCTTTAGGGAAGGAAATCGGCTGTCCTTACCTGGCCTACACTTGACCCACAGCAATGTGGTTGACTCTTAAAAGCCCTCTGAAATGGGCAAGTTGTAACAAACCTCTACAAAGTCACAAAAAAGGAATGAAATCGGACCTAGGCACCGGAAACGATCTCAGCCCTGTGTACCCTGCAAAGCCCTCCTTCTGGGGGCTAGTGCCAAAATTGGGAGAGCTGTCTCACAGTCAAGTCAAGCAACAGCCTGATATAGTCATCCTCACGGAATTATGCCTTACAGACAATGTCCCAGACATCACCATCACCATCCCTGGGTATGTCCTGTCTCACCGGCAAGACAGGTCCAACAGAGATAGCAGCACAGTGGTATACAGTCCTCAACATCGACTCCGGACCCCATGAAGTCTTATGGCAGCAGGTCAAACACGGGCAAGGAAACCTCCTGCTGATTACCATGTACCGTCCTCCTCAGCTGATGAATCAGTGCTCCTCCATGTTGAATACCACTTGGAGGTGTACAGAATGTACTCTGGATGGGGGACTTCAATGCGCATCACCAAGAGTGGCTTGGTAGCACCACCACTGACCGAGCCCTAAATGACATAGCTGCTAGACTGGGTCTGCAGCAGGTGGTGAGGAAACCAACAAGAGGGAAAAACATACTTGACCTCACCAACCTGCCTTCTGCAGATCCATCTGTCCAAGACAGTAGGGGTGACCACCGCATAGTCATTGTGGAAATCACACATTGTCCCGCCTTCACCTTGATACCTTCCATCGTGTTGTGTGGCACTACCACAGTGCTAAACGGGATAGATTTCAAACAGATCTAGCAACTCAAGGCTGGGCATGAGGTGCTGTGGGCCATCAGCAGCAGGATTGTACTCGAACACAATCTGTAACCTCATGGACTGACATATTCCCCATTCTACCATTACCATCAAGCCAGGGGATCAACCCTGGTTCAATGAAGTGTGGAGGAGGGCATGCCAGGAGCAGCACCAGGCATACCTAAAAATGAGGTGTCAACCTGGTGAAGCTACAACATAGGACTACCTGCGTGCAAAACAGCATAAGCAGCAAGTGATAGACAGGGCTAAGCGATCCCACAACCAA
The DNA here is from genome assembly GCF_964194155.1 of Cetorhinus maximus. Classification (NCBI taxonomy): domain Eukaryota; kingdom Metazoa; phylum Chordata; class Chondrichthyes; order Lamniformes; family Cetorhinidae; genus Cetorhinus; species Cetorhinus maximus. The sequence continues at coordinate 36,985,257 of NC_135904.1, forward strand.
CAGATCTGATCTAAGCTCTGCAGTCCTGCCACATCCAGTTGTGATTGGTGGTGGACAATTAAACAACTCACTGGAAGAGGAGGCTCCACAAACATCCCCAACCTCAATGATGGAGGAGCCCAGCACACCAGTGCAAAAGATAAGGCTGAAGTACTTGCTACAATCTTCAGCCAGAAGTGCCGAGTGTATGATCCATTTCGGCATCCTCCAGAGGTCCCCAGCATCTTTAATGCCAGTCTTCAGCCAATTCGATTCACTCCACGTGATATCAAGAAATGGCTGAAGGCACTGGATACTGCAAAGGCTATGGGCCCTGAAAATATTCCGGCAACAGTACTGAAGACTTGTGCTCCAGAACTTGCCGCACCCCTAGCCAAGCTGTTCCAGTACAGCTACAGCACTGGCATCTACCCGGCTCTGTGGAAAATTGCCCAGATATGCCCTGTGCACAAAAAGCAGGACAAATCGAACTCGACCAATTACCGCCCCATCAGTCTACTCTCAACCATCAGTAAAATAATGGAAGGAGTCATCAACAGTGCTATCAAGTGGCACTTGTTCAACATTAACCTGCTCACTGACACCCAATTTGGGTGTTGCCAGGGCCATTCAGCTCCTGACCTCATTACAGCCTTGGTTCAAACATGGACAAAAGAGCTGAACTCCTGAGATGAGGTGAGTGTGGCTGTCCTTGAAATCAAGTGCACATTTGACTGAGTGTGGCATCAAGGAACCCTAGCAAAACTGGAGTCAATGGGAATCAGAGGAAAAACTCTTCACTGGTTGGAGTCATACCTAGCACAAAGGAAGATGGCTGAGGTTGTTGGAGGTCAGTCATCTCAGCTCCAGGACATCACCACAGGAGTTCTTCAGGGTAGTGTCCTCGACCCAACCATCTTCAGCTGCTTCAACACTGACCTTCCTTCCAACATAAGGTCAGAAGTGGGGATGTTCACTGATGAATTGCACAACGTTCAGCACCATTCGCGACTACTCAGATACTGAAGTAGTCCATGTACAAATGCATCAACACCTGGACAATATCCAGGCTTGGGCTGACAAGTAGCAAGTTGGGTAAGTTGTTTATTTTTCCACTTTAAAGCGACATTACAGATGTAAGAGTCTCAGTATTTGTTTTTAAGAAAAACTAAAGAGTTTTCTACTTGACTTAAATTTAAGGAAATAGTCTTTTAATTAAAAACAAACAAAAAGTATGGTGAGGGAGCTCAGTCCCGTGTGTTGTACGGCCTGCAGCATGTGGGAATTCTTAGACACTCTTTGCAGTCTGGATGACCACATGTGCAGAAAGTGCCACCAGCTTCACCAGCGTGAGAAACAGGTCTTGGAGCTCGAGCATCAGCTGGAGATGCAGCGGCGCATCCGCGAGGCTGAGTGTTACATGGGTAGCACATTTTTAAATGTGGTCACTCCGCAGCTTAAGGAAGTGCAGTCAGAGAGGGAATGGGTGACCACTAGTCAGGAGAAGGGAGGCAGGCGGGTAGTCAGGAAAACCCCAGAGTGCATCTCACTCAAGAACAGTTTTCCTGTGTTGGAAAATGGTAAGGGTGAAGGTTCCTCTGGAGCATGCAGACAGAGCCACATTCATGGCACTGTGGGTAGCTCAGCTGCACAAGGAGGGAGGATTAAGAGTGCAAGAGCAATAGTGGTAGGAAACTCAATAGTGAGGGGTGCAGACAGGCACTTCTGTGGCCATAGACGTGACTCCAGGATGGTGTGTTGCCTCCCTGGTGCCAGGGTCAAGGATGTCACAGAACAGCTGCAGGGCATTCTGAAGGGGGAGGGCGAACAGTCAGAGGTCGTGGTTCACATTGCTACCAACAACATAGGTAGAAAGAGGGATGAGGTCCTGCAACAAGAATTTAGGGAACTAGGTAGCAGATTAAAAAGATGGGCCTCAAAGATTGTAATCTCTGGATTACTCCCTGTGCCATGTGCTAGTGAGTATAGGAATAGGAGGATGGAAAGGATGAATAATGAAAGAGGATGATTCTTTTCCAAGAATCCTTAGATTCTGAAAAAGTCCCAGAGGATTAGAAAACTGCCAATGTAACACCCTTACTCAAAAAGGGAGGGAGACAAAAAATAGGTAACTATAGGCCAGTTAGCTTAACATCTGTCATTGGGAAAATGTTACAGTCTTGTAAAGGATGTAACAGCAGAGCATTTAAAAATGTATAATATAATCAAGCAGACTCAGCATACCTTCATGAAAGGGAAATCATGCCTGCTAAATTTATTAAGATTCTTTGAGGAGGTAACAAGCAGGATAGATAAAGGGGAACCAGTAGATGGAATATTTGGATTTCCAAAAGGCAAGGTACCACACATAAGGCTACTTAGTAAGATAAGAGCCCATGGTGTTGGGGGTAATATATTAGCATAGATAGAGGACTGGCTAGCTAATAAAAAACAGAGAGTTGGGATCTAGGAGGCATTTTCAGGGTGGCAACCTGTAACCAGTGGAGTGCCACAGGGATCAGTGCTGGGGCCACAATTATTTACAATATATATTAATGACTTGAATGAGGGGAATGAGTGTACTATTGCCAGGTTTGCGGATGGCACAAAAATAGGTGAGATGACACAAAGAGTCTACAGAGGGTATACACAGGTTAAGTGAGTGGGCAAAAAAGTGGCAGATGGAATATAATGTGGGAAAATGTGAGGTTATGCATTTTGGCAGGAAGAATAGAGGAGCTGAATATTACTTAAATGGAGAAAGACTGAAGAAAGCTGCAGCACAGAAGAGTTTGGGAGTCTTCGTGCATGAATCACAGAAAGCTAGCATACAAGTTCAGCTGGTAATAGGGAAGGCAAATAGAATGTTGGACTTTATTTCAAAGGGAATGGAGTGTAAAAATAGGAAAGTCTTGCTAAAACTTACAAGGCACTAGTTAGACCACACCAAGAATACTGTGAACAGTTTTGGCCCCCTTATCTAAGGAAAGATATACTGACATTGGAGGCAGTCCAGAGAAGGTTCACTAGGTTGATCCGGGGGATGGAGGGGTTTTCTTATGAGGAGAGGTTGAATAAGTTAGGTCTGTACTCATTGGAGTTTAGAAGAATGGGAGGTGACCTTATTGAAACACATAAGATTCTTCGGGGGCTTGACAGGGTAGATGCTGAGAGGTTGTTTCCCCTTGTGAGAGAGAGTCTAGGACCAGAGGGCATAATCTCAGAGTAAGGGGATGCCCATTTAAAACAGAGATGAGGAGGAATTTCTTCTCTCAGAGGGTAGTCAATCTATGGAATTCTTTACTGCAGAGGGTTGTAGGGGCTGGGTCATTAAGTATATTGAAGGCTGAGATAGACAGATTTTTAATCAGTAAGGGAATCAAGGGGTATGGAGAACAGGCAGGAAAGTGGAGTTGAGGATTATTAGATCAGCCATGATCTCATTGAATGGCGGATCAGACTGGACTCCTACGTCTTATGGAATGCATGGCTAAAGAGATGGTGCAGGAGGGAGGGCTTTACTTTCCTGGATCACTGGGTCTGTTTCTGGCGAAGGTGGACGTACAAGTACGGACGGGTTGCATCTGAACCGGAACGGGACAAACATCCTTGCGGGGAGGTTGGTGCGGAGGGGGGGGTTTAAACTAATTTGGCAGGGGAATGGGATATAGAGTGGAGGTACAGGAGGGGGTGATGCACAGCCAAATATAGAAGAGAAACTAAGTCAGTCTGGAAGGCAGAGCAAATATAGACCTGTCAAGGCACAAAGGAATAATGCAAGGCTGGATTACATCTATTTTAACGCAAGGAGTCTTACAAGTGAGGCAGATGAATTGAGGGCGTTAACACATGGGAATATGATATTGTTGCTATCACAGAGACATGGTTGAGGGAAGGGCAGGACTAGCAGCTCGATATTCCAGGGTACAGAATCTTCAGGTGTGACAGGGACGGCTGTAAAAGAGGAGGTGGCATTGCACTATTGATCAAGGAGTCAATTACTGCAGTAAAGAGGGATGATATCTTAGAAGGTTCTTCAAATGAGGCCATATGGGTAGAACTTAAAAAGAAAAAAGGGGCCAATCACTTTGCTGGGAGTGTACAATAGGGCTCCAAACAGTCAGGGGGAGATAGAGGAACAGATGTGTAGACAAATCTCAGAGAAGTGTAAAAATAATAGGGTAATAATAGTAGGGGATTTCAACTTCCCCAATATTAACTGGGATAGTCTTAGTGTGAAAGGCTTAGAGGGAGCAGAATTCTTAAAGTGCATCCAGGAGAGCTTTTTGACTCAGCAAGTAGAATGTCCTACAAGAGTAGGGATGGTACTTGACCTAATCTTAGGGTGTGAAGCCGGGCAAGTGGCAGAAGTGTCAGTGGGGGGATCATTTTGGGGATAGTGACCATAACTCTGTAAGATTGAAGGTAGTTATGGAAAAGGGCAAAGATGGACCGGAAATAAAGATTCTGAACTGGGGGAAGGCCGACTTCAATATGACAAGACAGGATCTGGCCAAAGTCGACTGGGAGCAGCTACTTGTAGGAAAGTCTACAGCAGACCAGTGGGAGTCATTCAAAAAGGGAATAGTAAGAGTTCAGGGCCAACATGTTCCCGTAAAGGTGAAGGGTAGGACCAACAAGTCCAGGGAACGCTGGATGTCAAGGGATATAGAGGATTGGATAAGGAAAAAATGGTGTATGGCAGATACAGAGGGCTGAAAACAGAAGCCCTAGAGGAGTATAGAAAGTGTAGAGGGGTACTTAAAAATATAATTAGGAGAGCGAAGAGGGGGCATGAAAAAGCACTGGCAGGCAAGGTAAAGGAAAATCCCAAGGCATTTTATAAATATATTAAGGGCAAGAGGATAACCAGGGAAAGAGTAGGGCCCATTAGGGACCAAAGTGGCAATCTGTGCGAGGAGCCAGAGGATGTAGGTGAATTTTAAATGATTACTTTTCATCTGTGTTCACTATGGAGAAGGGTGAAGTAGATGTAGAAATCAGGGAGGAGGACTGTGATATACTTGAACAAATTAACATTGAAAGGGAGGAGGTATCAGTGGTTTTAGTGGGCTTAAAAGTGGATAATCCCCAGGCCCAGATGAGATGTATACCAGGCTGCTATGTGAGGCAAGGGAGGAGATTGCAGGGGCTTTGACACTAATTTTCAAATCCTCTCTGGCCACAGGAGAGGTGCCATTGGACTGCAAATGTGGTACCATTATTCATGAAGGGTAGTACAGATAAACCAGGTAATTACAGGCCAGTGAGGCCAACATCAGTGGCAGGGAAACTATTGGAAAAATATTCTGAGGGACAGGATTAATCTCCACTTGGAGAGGCAGGGATTAATCAGGGATAGTTAGCATGGCTTTGTCGGGGAGTGGGGAGATCATGTCTAACAAATTTGATTGAATTTTTCGAGGAGGTGCCTAGTTGTGTAGATGAGGGTAGTGTAGTTGATGTTCTACATGGACTTCAGTAAGGCTTTTGACAAGGTCCCGCATGGGAGAATGGTCAAGAAGGTAAGAGCCCATGGGATCCAGGGCAATTTGGTAAATTGGATCCAAAATTGGCTTAGTGGCATGAGGCAGAGGTGATGGTCGAAGGTTGTTTTTGTGATTGGAAGCCTGTGATGAGTGGTGTACCGCAGGGATCAGCGCTGGGACCCTTGCTGTTTGCAGTGCACATTAATGATTTTGACGTGAATATAGGAGGTATGATCAGTAAATTCGCAGATGACATGAAAATTGGTGGTGTTGTAAATACTAAGGAGGAAAGCCTTAGATTACAGGACAATATAGATAGGCTGGTAAGATGGGCAGAGCAGTGACAAATGGAATTTAATCCTGAGAAGTGTGAGGTGATGCATTTTGGGAGGACCAACACAGCAAGGGAATACACAATGAATGGTAGGACCCTAGGAAGTACAGAGGATCAGCGGGACCTTGATGTACATGTCCTTAGATCCCTGAAGGTAGCACCACAGGTAGATACGGTGGTTAAGAAGGCATGTGGGATACTTGTCTTTATTAGCTGAGGCATAGAATACAACAGTAGGGAGGTTATGTTGGAGCTGTATAAAATGCTATTTAGGCCACAGCTGGAATATGTGTGCAGTTCTGGTCTCCACACTATAGGAAGGATGTGATTGCACTGGAGACGGTGCAGAGGAGATTCACCAGGATGTTGTCCGGGCTGGAGCATTTCAGCTATGAAGAGAGCCTGGATAGGCTGGGGTTGTTTTCCTTAGAGCAGAGAAGGCTGAGGGGGGACCTGATAGAGGTATACAAAATTATGAGGGGCATAGATAGGAGAGAAAGGAAGAAACTTCTCCCCTTAGCACAGATGTCAATAACCAGGGGGCATAGATTTAAGGTAAGGGGCAGGAGGTTTAGAGGGAATTCGAAGAAAAAAATTTTCAGCCAGAGGGTGATTGGGTTATGGAACACATTGCCTGAGGGGGTGGTAGACGCAGGAACCCTCACAACACTTGAGGAGGATTTAGATGAGCAGTTGAAACACCATAGCATACAGGGCTACAGGCCAAGTGCTGGAAAATGGGATTAGAATAAATAGGTGCTTGATGGCCGGCACAGACATGATAGGCCGAAGGGCCTGTTTCTGTGCTACATAACTCTATGACTCTATTTTTGTGAACTTTGCATTTCAGAGATTTTACTATGGAGTGTCTCAGTATGTGGAATTGCATGTCCTCTGGTGGTGCTATTGGGTTTGAGGCAGTCAGCCCTCATGCCACCTGTTTTTGCTGAAACACACTATTCCCCCAATATTACAGATCATTCAGATTCTTTAAATTCTTCAACTGGCAGTTCCAACTCATTATCTCATGAGCTGGAGAAAAATGAGACATCTCAATATTTACCTTAGAAAACATCCCAATGAGACGTCAAAGCAAAAGACACAAAAGCCCACTACAAAAACCTTATTGAATTCTTTGTTTTGCATGTATTCTGTGGATTTTTTGGCCAAATGTTTCTCCCCCACCCAATCTGCTGGGCTGTGATTCTACTGCCTGCATCTAGACAGTGACCGCTGGTGGATAGGACTAGTGGGTATATCAGCTGAACCTTGCTGGTCTGTATGATTCAGTTGCTTCTCCAACACGGTGAAAAAATTGGGAGGGGAAACCATTTTGTCCTCTGAGTGAAGCCAACATAATATATAAAAAGTTTAAATAGCTCAAAAATCAATGAATTCCCTTGCTACAAATATGATGCCACAGGCTCAGGGAGACTAGAAACAAAGGCCAGGAATTTCCTTGAATCTACTCACCCTCTGCCACTGTAACCCTGCCAGCAGTGTGATGGAAACCCTACAACATAAATGGGGCTTCTGCTGCACTTCCCATTAAGTTAGTGCAGCAGAACATGAACAGCTCCAAGAAAGTCTCCAGCCAAAATCCACAGTGCTGACTGCCATCAAGTCAGTAAATAGAAGAAAGTACCCACTGGACTGGAAATAAAAGTAATACAGTGGTATTCATTTTCAAGAAAGATAATAAGGCAAACATGGGTAACTACAGATCACTGGTTTCATATCAGTGACTAGTACAATAATGGACTGAGTTATAGGGAACAGCTTAGTAGTGGCACAAAATAACCAGTCCTGCCTCACCAACCAGTGATGTCTTTGAGGAAGCAGCATCTCAAATATAATCAACATGGCTTCTATAAAGCTGTTGATAAAAGGTCCCCATGAAAGGCTGCTACACCATTTCATGTCGTGGTTGTTAGGTAAAACTTAGGAGGAGGATGAAAAATTAGCTGAGAGAGAGTAGCAGGTAGTAGTTAGGAGAATGATGCCGGCCTGGGGAGATGTCCTGGAGTTCCAGGGATCACTGCTTTTGATCTCCAAAAAGAGAACAAAAGTAACTCGGTCAAATTTGTAATACTGAACCAATAGAGGGACAATAGAATCCGAAGAACCCACTAACAAATTAGGAAAGCATTTTGATGCTGTTTGCAAGTCTGCAGAGCTATGCAGGTCAATTATGTTAAATGGACCATGATGAAGATGGGGAGAGGGGAAATGTTAGTAGATGGCAGAGAGGAGGGAGAGGGAAATTGGGAAAAGATGGAAGGGCTAGGGATGGGGAAAGGGCAGCAAAGAGGGTAGGGGGTGGGTTCTCAGTCTGCAGGGGTGTGGGTGGCTTCATAATCTTGTTCTTCTGTCAGGTATGGATTTAATTCCAGCTGGTTCTGGGGTGTGGAGAACTAACACTGGGTCTATGGACTACAAAGGGTAGTGAGTCTTTGGAACTCCTTTCCTCAAAAGGCAGTGAAAGCAGAATCTTTGAATGTTTTCAAGGCAGGGGTAGGTAGATTCTTGATAAACAAGGAGGTGAAAGGTTATCAGGGGTAGGCAGGAAGGAGGTTACATTCAGATCAGCCATCAGCTTATTGAATGGCAGAGCAGGCTCTCCTGCTACTCCTGCTCCTAACTCATGTGTTCGTAGATCACTGTTAGTGGTAGGTATTAGGCAAAAAAGCGACCACCTTATTCCGGGTGGAGTTTAAGCAAATGGGAAAATGTCAATTGGGTAGCATATGTAAAGTTTGTGAATTGTTGGTTATATTGACCTTAATAGATGCTTACTATTATAGGTTGATTGTTCTTTAGATTTTGAGATACAATGGGAAATAATTGTGACAGCCACAAAGAATAACATTTCTTATTTCTGATGATAGACTATCCACCAAAATTCATTACAAGCCCACTGACTCCCACAGCTACCTCGACTACAGCTCCTCACACCCTGCTTCCTGTAAGGACTCCATCCCATTCTCTCAGTTCCTTCGCCTCCGTCGCATCTGTTTTGATGATGCCACTTTCAAAAACAGTTCCTCTGACATGCCTTCCTTCTTCCTTAACTGAGGTTTTCCACCCATGGTGGTTGACAGGGCCGCAAACATGTCCGGCCCATCTCCCGCGCATTCGCCCTCACACCTTCCTTACCCTTCCAGAACCACGATAGGGTCCCCCTTGACTTCACTTATCACCCCACCAGCCTCCGCATTCAAAGGATCATCCTCCACCATTTCCGCCAACTCCAGCATGATGCCACCACCAAACTCATCTTCCCTTCACCCCCCACCCCACCACCCCCGTGTCGGTATTCCGCAGGGATCGTTCCCTTCGGGACACCCTGGTCCACTCCTCCATCACCCTCAAACCCCTCCCACGGCACCTTCCCATGCAACCGCAGAAGGTGCAAAACCTGCCCCTTTACTTCCCCTCTCCTCACCTTCCAAGGGCCCAAACACTCCTTTCAAATGAAGCAGCATTTCATTTGCACTTCCCTCAATTTAGTCTACTGCATTCGCTGCTCCCAATGCGGTTTCCTCTACATTGGAGACACCAAATGCAGACTAGGTGGACCGCTTTGCAGAACACCTTTGGTCTGTCCGCAAGCATGACCCAGACCTCCCTGTTGCTTGCCATTTCAACACTCCACCCTGCTCTCATGCCCACATGTCCATCCTTGGTCTGCTGCAATGTTCCAGTGAAGCTCAATGCAAACTGGAGGAACAGCACCTCATCTTCCGATCAGGCACTTTACAGCCTTCCGGACTCAACATTGAGTTCAACAACTTCAGATCATGAACTCTTTCTCCTCCATCCTCACCCCCTTTTTGATCCCCTTTTTTCAAATAATTATATATTTTTATATATATATATTTTTCTTTTCCCACCTTTTTCCATTATTTTTAAATTTATTTCCATCCATTGTTTTATCTCTACCTTTTAGCCTATTTCGATCCCTTCCCCCCCACCCCACCCCCACTAGGGCTATCTGTACCTTGCTCATCCTACTTTCTACCCTTAATGTCACCATTAGCACATCCATTAGACAATATCACTACCATCAACACCCCTTTGTCCTTTTGTCTATGACATCTTTGGCAATCTCTCCTTTGCCTCCACCTATCACCGGCCCTCTATTCAGCTCCACCTGTCCCACCCCCTTTAAACAGCTTATATTTCACCACATTTCTACCCCTCTTAAGTTCTGATGAAGAGTCATACAGACTTGCAACGTTAACTCTGTCTTCCCCTCCACAGATGCTGTCAGACCTGCTGAGTTTTTCCAGCAATTTTTGTTTTTGAATCAATAAAGCAAACCAACTATGAGGTTGTATTGCCAGATCAGTGGAGTACAAGTCTAAGGCCATCATACTGAAGTTGGACAGTGCAATAGTCAGAGTGCAGAGGCACTATCTAAAGTGTGGGCGGGGTGATCACAATGATCATTTTTCCCACCCTTCCTTTAATATGTGCACAATGAAGTTTAAAAATACACAATTCATTACAGCTTTATCTTGGATATTACCACAAGGAAAGGATACACTAACCTGTCTTGTTCAGGGATTTTCCCTTTAAAACTTCTTTAATCACAAATGTAATTGTTTGCAGCCATTCAGCTGCTTTACTGCTTCCAGAGTCTTCTGATAGAGTGTACAAACAGCTGTTCATCCAGCTTTCAATGGACAGATTCTAAAAACAAGTGACAACAGAACCCATTGTTAAAAGTTACTAACAAAACTGTACCGCACTGATGATAGGTCACTGACCTGAAACATTAATTCACATTCTCTCTCTACGCAGATGCTGTCTAACCTGATGAGTTCTTTCCAGCACTATCTGTTTTTATTCCTGTTAAGGAGATGACCGTTAAAAAATCTAGCTTGAACTGAAACCTAGCTTGCATTTAGCAAATATTACTAATTTGTTTCCACCTTCAAATCCCTTAACTGTAGTCAGACATATAACAAGGGATGATTGGGCAATCTAAAATAATTTCATGATCCTTAAAAACACAAAACATTAGGTCAAAAACTTGAGCATTAGCTGAAAGATATAGGAGATATGTGAATACTGATGTAAACAGTATGATAGATTTGGAGGAGGAATCTGTGGGGGCAAATGAAGACAGGCGCTGGGAATCTGTAAGCATTTTGGAGATAGATGACATTAGTACACAATTTTAATTCCAATCCAGCAAATTCCACAAGAATTCCACAAGACATGGCTTAGACAAAGTTTGCAACCTGAGGTGGCGTTTCGCTGCTAACATGACCCACCCATCCTCCTAATTCCCTTTTACTATTTATATGCTAGTAGGAGACTTTTGGATGCCTTTTATGTTAGACGCCAGTCGTTGTTAGCTGCCAGTCGCTTCTCATGCTCTCTCTTTGCCTCATTTTCTTTTTAATTCCCCCTCTGAAATTTCTATATTCAGCCCGATTCTCACTTGTAGTATCAACCTGACATCTGTCTTACATCCCCTTTCTCTACACATTTTATTCTCTTTCTCCTTCGTCATCCAGGAAGCTCTGGTGCCAACTGCTCTACCTACCCCACCTTGTGAGAGCATCTCTTGGCTGCTTGAATCATTTCTTTCAAGGCAGTCCATTGTTCATGTATCATTTTGACTGCCAATCTTTGATTCCAATTTATCCTGGACAATTCCATTCTCATCCCACTGAAACTGGTCCTCTTCCAATTTAGTACTTTGACCCTGGATTGCTCCTTGGCCTTTTTCATAAATAACCCAAACCTTATGATACTATGATCATTGTTCCATAAACATTCCCCTAGTGACACTTGACCCACCTCATTCCCCAGAACCAGATCCAGCAATGCATCCATCCTCGTTGGGCCAGAAACATACTAATCAATCATTTTTTTCTGAATGCACTTCAGAAACACTTCCCCCTCTCTGTCTTTTATACTATTAGTATCCCAGTTGTTATGATCCTTGGCCAGAGCCTGGGACGTGGGGGAGATCCGGTTAGGGACCAATAAACTTTATTTGCTATAAACAAAACCTAAGACTCAAGACACTTTGTAAGTGAATAAAGCCACAAGATTCCACGAGTTTGAAACAAACAAAAATAAACTTTACTGTACAAGTTCAGAAAGATAAAACAATTTACAATATCTTATACTCCCAACATTCCAACAAAACAGCTTCCATGGATTTCTCAATAACCCACTCAGATGTTTGTCCCATTGTGAGCCAACCAATCTCACTGAAACTTCGTCTTCTCTTGAGGGTTTCCAATCTCCACATCTGAAGATCTCACCTTAGAATTCTCTTCAAAAGTCACTCCCACTTGGACGTCTTCAACGATGACCCGCCTTGCAGGGTTTCAATCTAGTCTTCCAGGATTCTTTTCCCCTGGATCTCCGAGCACACTCAAGCTTCACTTTCCACGCACAATCTCAGATCTTTGGCTATGCCAAGTGGAACACCACTGCTCCAAAGGGGCACCTTTGCCCCACCCATCAGCTGCCTTCTCGGATCTTCAGGGCTCCTCTTGTGCCCACTTCACTCAAAGTCTGGTCCCTGCAGCTCTTTCGTGAGCTGGGAGCCTATTACTCTGTTTCTTTCTTTAACTTCACTGAAGGGACACGTTTCCATCCCCTGGCTTTGTCCCTTACCTAGGACTTCTTTTTGGAACCTCTCCCTGTTCCCCTCCTTGATTTGGGACCTCTCCCCATCCCCCTCTCTGAGACACAAACACAACTATGGCGCTCCATGTCAGGTCATTTGATCAGCATTTTCACACCATTTTGTTTCTTTTCTTCTGCGCAGACACGCAGGGCCGTTCGCCAGCCTGAGGAGTGCAAAAACCCAAACCGTGCATGTGCAGCCTTTTCCCAGCTGGCACATGCACAGAAGGCCTGAGGTTTGTCGGGAACCGACATTCCCAATCTACAAACTAAAGGGAAGCATTTGAGTTTCATCACACAGTCTATTTTAGGATAAAGTCTCCCATTATCACAACTCTATAGGTTTTTCATCTTTATGTAATTTCCTTGCAAAGTTGCTCCTCTATATATTTCCCACTATTTGATGACCTATAGAATACACCCAGTGGTATAATGGCACCTTAAATGTTTCTTAATTCTAATGAAATAGCTTCAGTCCTGGAACCCTCCAGAACAGCCTCTCTCTCCAGCACTGTAAATTTTCCCCCTAACCAATACTGCCACTTTTCATCCTTTGTATGCTACCCTATCTTTCCTGAACACCTTGTATTCAGGAATATTTGGTGCCCAGTCTCTCTTGAAAGTTACTATTGAATCTGTTTCCACCACTTTTCCAGGTAGTGCATTTCTGATGATAAGAACGTAAGAGACAGGAGCAGAAGTAGGCCTGCTGGGACCTCGAGCCTGCTCCACTTGTCAAACTGATCATGACTGATATCCTACTCAACTCCACTTTTCTGACCTATCGCCATAACCCTTGTTTCCCATAGAGTCCAAAAGACCATTGATCTCAGTCTTGAATATATTCAATGACTGAGCGTCCACAGCCTTTTAAAATAGAGAATTCCAAAGAGCTGTGTCCCTGAGTGAAGACATTTCTCATCTCAGTACTAAATGAGCAACCCTTTGACACTAGTTCTAGACACTCCAGCTAGGGGAAAACAGCTAAGGATCTACACTGTGAAGTCCTCTAAGGATTTTATGTTTCTCAGTGAGATAACTTCCCATTCTTCTGAATTCCAAAGCGTACAGGTGCATTCTATTCCAGTTCTTCTCATAGGCCAACCCTCATATCCCAGGAATCAATTTAAGGAAAGGAGACCAAAACTGTATACAGTACTCTATACAGTAGCCCTATACAATTGCAGGAAGATATCCTTCCTCAAACTCCCACCACCTTGCAATAAAGGCAAACATAACATTTGCTTTCCCAATGGCTGCCGTCTTTGCATGTTTACTTTGTGTTCCATGTATAAGGACACTCAAATCCCACTGAACAGCAACATTTAATAGTTTCTCACCATTTAAAAAATATTGTTTTTCTATTCTTTATACCAAAGTGAATAACCCCACACTTCCCTACATCATACTCCATCTGCCACCTTCTTGTCCACACATACAACCTATATTCCATATTCCTTTTCCGTCTCTTCGCATCCTCCTCACAGCTTATTTTTCCACATAATTTTGTATCATCTTACGTTACACTCAGTCCCCTCATCCAAGTCATTGATAACTCAGACACAAGCATTGATCCTTGTGATCAAAAATGATCTACTTATTCCTACTCTCTATGCTGGTATACATTACTCCAAACCCCACGAGCCCAATCTTGTGTAACCACTTCATGTCAAGTGCCTTCTGAAAATCCAGATGTACTACATCCAATGGTTTCCTCTTATCTACCCTGCTAGTTCCATCCTCAAAAAACTCTTAATAGATTCATCAAACATGATTTCCCTTTCATAAATCCCTGCTAACTGTGTCTAATCATATTGTGATTTGCTAAGCCTCCTGTTATCACATCCCTAAGATGGACTCAAGTATTTTCGCTACTATAATTGTCAGTCCAACTGTCTGTTGTTAGTTAGGCTCACAAATTTTCTTTTGTTAATTATCTGAAATCTGTGCACTCTGGTTACTGACCTTTCCTACCAGTTGAAACTGTTTCTTCCTATCTACTTATGGGGAGAATTTTCTCCCCGTCGGGGGGTGGGGGGTGTAGGGCGGGAGTGGCTACGCGCCGCCATTTTACGTGACGTGCACTCGGAAGCGCTAAGCGCTCCCTGTGCGGGCGGGGGGGAGTAGGCTGAGTTGGGCCTGCGTTCCTTTGCGCATGAAAGAGTGCAGAAATCTCCCTGAGGCACAGAGCTACCTCAGGGAGATTAGTTTGTTAAAAACTTTAATAAAGAAAAAGAAAATTTTTCAGACATGTCCCCTCTTGTGAAGGTGTCACATGAGCTGGGACATGTCTATGAATTTTAATAAAATGTTTTATTCAATTTATCGACACTTCATGAAACCTCATCCTGCTTGTGGGTGAGGTTCCATGATAAATGCGAAGGCCGCCTGGGCTCTTCTCCTGCCCGACAACCTTAAGGTTGGACGGGCAGCTCCGGTAAGTATTTCAATTGATATTTAAATGGCCTTAATAGGCCTTTGACAGTTCGGTGGGCGTGCAGCCAACTCCGGTGTGTGCCCGCCGAACTGAAAATCAGAATAACGCGCGGTGACGTCGGGACACACACCTGACGTCACTGCGTGTCATCTTCAGCGTCGGTGAGTGGGGCCCACCCCCACTTGCCGACCTGAAGATTCTGGCCATCAAAACATCTCGATTTTAAATGATGGGATTTTGTTGTGCAAACTACAAAATGGATTAAAAATTGGATTGGACTACTGACATGTAATTACATTTAGAAATTGGATCCTTCGTTCCCAATGTGGTTGATTAAAGGTCAAAAGCCACTGCATGATCCATTACAGATGAGGGATTACAGAAAGCACATAGTTCCATGATTAATAACTGACCCCGTAAACATTCTAATTCACTAATCATCTCACTTGCAACCTCCTTTATCACTGGCAGTTCTGTACTTTGTACAAAACAATTTTTACCCAATTAGCATTCCCCCCTCCACCCCCCACGCCACCAACAGCTGAAAACTGCCATCTGAGCATTGACATTATGTAAAGTACTGATTCATGCGAGCCATTAACCTTTATAAAACCATCCAACCTGCTTGTGAAAGTTTTTTTAGTGCAGTCATAATGAGCACTTGATTGTGTTTCATATTGATCTAGGGATTGCTTAAAGGAGAAGTGGCAGCCAATTATTTAATTATTTCAGTGTTCCCTAATTCAATATTAAACAATGAAGCATTAATTACATAATTATACTTATCAGATGAATGCATACAAACAGAATGAAGCACAACTACTGAAGTTTCAAGGAGTAGTTTACTTCTTTAATATAATTTTAGAAATCTGGGTTTTTGATTCATTAACTAATTCCCGTGTATTCAGAATTAATCACGGAAAATGGAGTTGTGCAACTACAGTGGCCCATTTTGCATAGCCAGACTGAAAAAACCTGTAGCATTGATGCAAGCCTTTTATAGTTATTACTACCAGACCTCCTGTAGCATTGTTCATGGTAAGTCAGAAGTTATGCTGCATCATGTAACAGATAATGTGCTATTCTGTGAAGATGTAGGTGTGTTTAACATGGACCCTTTCTTTCACACCCGCTTAATGAGTTTAATTGCTGTTGATGGAAGTTTGCAGTTGTTTGTAAATTTTTGTCTACTGGTCAGAAAGATGGCTGTCTTTCTTTCTTTATAAAACACTGAAATGTGATGGAAGTCTAGGAATGTCTCCAAAGGCTATTGAATAAACTCAGCCTTAAGGTCAGGACTTCACAGCATCTGATAACGCTGAATATAACCTGAAGATCCAAGTTAACAGCCACTGGTATCAGCTAAATGTCTTGATGGTTTTTGGTCTCAGTAGGGACCCTCTTCTTGTGGGCAGAAGCCACAAGTGTGCAATAGAACCACAAGTGCACAAGCATTGCAAATAGTGCTTTTTCAGAAACCTACCTCAGACAACAGAGCCAACAATGTTTGCCTATACGCAATGCCATGTAATCAACACAACATTTGAATCTAATAGTAAAATGCTTCTATTATTACAAACTGTACCCTCAGTTCACACTCACCATCACCAAAATCTGAACTAGGATCAGTGATGCAACGCATTTCACAGCCAAGTGAGACAACAGCTTGTCTGGGCAGCCAAACAGTGGAACCTAGGGATGGAATACATTATACGTCACTCAATTTCAAGAGTGCAGCAATTAATAGAAAATAAAGCTGTTATTGCTCTTTCTATATGACAAGGCTGTGGAATAATTTAGGAAGGTATTGAGGTCTTATAGTCATAATTTCAGGAGCTAGGGAGTAAGTTTAAAAAATAGGACCTTGAGGATTGTATAATCTCTGGATTACTCCCGGTGCCCTGCAACAGTGAGAGTAGAAAAAGGAAGATAGGGAGGATCAATGTGTGGCTTGAGGCATGGTACAGGAGTGGGGGTGGGCTTCAGATTCTTGAGTTCTTGAGGCATTGGGACCAGGTCTGGGGCAAGAGGCACTAATTCAAAGGGACAGCTTGCACCTCAACAGGATAGGACAGGGAGGTTCACTAGTGTGGTTGGGGAAAGTTTAAACTAAATTGGCAGGGGGACTAAGAAGTTCTATGAGGAATATAAAGACAGGTTTAGAGTGCATTCACGTAAATGCACAAAATGTGGTGAATAAGTGCAAAATACAAATGTAAACAGCCACGTGGGAATATGATGTAATGGTAATAATGGAATGGTGAGAACTGGATGCCTAATATTCACAGATTCAAAGTGTTCAGAATGCACAGGGAATATAAAAAAATGGTGGGGTGAAAGTTCTGATTAGGGAAGACATGGTGTTGAAAAGAGAGGAGACAAGGAGAGAATCCAGCTGGTTGGAGATGAGAAGCAAAAAGAGTATGACTCTATAGACCACCAAGGGACAGAGGAGCAAATCTGCAGGGAAATCACAGGGATGTGCAAGAACCATAGTGCGGCGAAACTGAGGGACTTTAATGACCCAAATATCGATTTCAATAATGTTCGAGTAAAGGGAAAAGGAAAGGGAGGAATTTCAGAAATGTGCCCAGAGAACTTCCTTGATCAGTACATACTCAGCCCAACTGAAAAGGAGGCATTGCTGGATCTGGAACTGGGGAAGCATTTTGGTAAGAGTGATCATCATGTCATAAGGCTTAGATAAGTAACGGAACAGAACAAGAAACAATTCAAAGTAGAACTTGCAAATTGGAAGAGGGCTAACCCTTGACCAGCCATCTAAATAACCATTGACCAGAAACTGAACTGGACCAGCCACATAAATACTGTGGCTACCAGATGAGTCAGAGGCTGGGAATTCTACAGTGAGTAACTCACCTCCTGACTCCCCAAAACCTGTCTACTAGACTCAAGTCAGGAGTGTGATGGAATACTCTCCACTTGCCTGGATGAGTGCAGCTCCAACAACACTCAAAAAGCTTGACGCCATCCAATAAACAGCCCACTTGATCATCACCCCATCCACCACCTTCAACATTCACTCCCTCCATCAACGAGATATAGTGGCAGGAGTGTGTACCATCTACAACAGGCTTGTCCAATACACTACCTGGCCTGCAGACGCAGTGTTCAAAATGTCACTAAGTAAATTTGAAGATTCTTCAAAGAACTGCCCCAACCAATCACAATCCGCTTCTCTCCTGCATTTGCTGTTGCTAGGAACACTAGTGAGCCAATCAGCAGCAAATGTGGGACAGAACCAGACTCTGATTGGTAGAGCAGCTTTCTTCAGCCTAAGGAATGAAAATATGGTGCGATGGGAGTGATGAGTGTGCTAGGGAGGAAGGGAGGTGAGGGGGTGCGCGCGAGCAGGAGAGAGGGGGCGTACATGCGAGCGAGGAGAGGGGGCAAATGTGCGAGGAGAGGGAGCGCGTGCGGGCGAGAAAGGACACGAGAGAAGTGACAAACGCTCATGCAAGAGAGAGGGCGCCCGCCCCCGAGCCGGGGGGGGGAGAGGGGGCGCCCGAGTCGGGGGGAGATGGGGCGCGCGCCAGTGGGGGAGAGGGCTGCTGGTGAGCTGCCTTCTTGAACTGCTGCAGTCCATGCGGTGTATGTACACCCACAGTGCTGCTAGGGAGGGAGTTTCAGGATTTTGACCCAGTGACAGTAAAGGAACGGCAGATATATTTCCAAGTGTGTGGCTTGGAGGGGAAATTCCAGGTGGTGGTGTTCCCGTCTATCTGCTCCCCTTGTCCTTCTAGATGGTAGTGGTCATGGGTTTGGAAGGTGCTGTCTCAGGAGCCTTGGTGAATTCCTGCAGTGCATCTTGTAGATGGTACATGCTGCTGCTACTGTGCGTCGGTGGTGGAGGGACAGAATGTTTGTGGATGGGGTGCCAATCAAGTGGGCTGCTTTGTCCTGGACGGTGTCAAGCTTCATGAGGCAAGTGGAGAGTATTCCACCACACTCCTGACTTGTGCCTTGTAGATGGTGGACAGGGTTTGGGGAGTCAGGAGGTGAGTTACTCGGTGCAGAATTCCCAGCCTCTGACCTGCTCTTGTATCCACAGTATTTATATGGCTAGTCCAGTCCAGTTTCTGGTCAATGGTAACCCTCAGGGTGTTAATAGTGGGGGATTCAGTGATGGTAATGCCATTGAACATCAAGGGGCGTTTGTTGGATTCTCTCTCGCTGGAGGTGGTCATTGCCTGACACTTGTGCGGCTGGAATGTTACTTGCCACTTGTCAGCCCAAGCCTGGATATTGTCCAAGTCTTGCTGCATTTGGACATGGATTGCTTCAGTATCTGAGGAGTCATGAACGGTGCTGAATATTGTACAATCATCAGCGAACATCCCCACTTCTGCCCTTATGGTGATGAAGCAGCTGAAGATGGTTGGGCCGAGGACATTACCCTGAAGAACTCCTGCAGTGATGTCCTGGTGCTGAGATGACTGACCTCCAACAACCACAACCGTCTTCCTTTGTGCTAGGTATGACTCCAACCAGCAGAGAGTTTTCCCCCTGATTCCCACTGACTCCAGTTTTGCTAGGGGTCTTTGATGCCACACTTGGTCAAATGTGATTTTGATGTCAAGTGCAGGTCTCTCAATTCACCTCAAGAGTTCAGCTCTTTTGTACATGTTTGAACCAAGGCTGTAATGAGGTCAGAAGCTGAGTGGCCCTGGCGGAATCCAAACTGAGCATCAGTGAGCAGGTTATTGCTAAGCAAGTGCCGCTTAATAGCACTGTTGATGACCTCTTCCATTACTGTAGTGATGATCAAGAGTCGACTGATGAGGCGGTAATTGGCTGAGTTGGATTTGTCCTGCTTTTTGTGTACAGGACATACCCGGGCAATTTTCCACATAGCCGGGTAGATGGTAGTGTTGTAGCTGTACCAGAACAGCTTGGCTAGGGGTGCGGCAAGTTCTGGAACATACATCTTCCGTACTATTGCTAGAATATTGTCAGGGTCCATAGCCTTTGCAGTATCCAGTGCCTTCAGCCGTTTCTTGATATCACATGGAGTGAATCGAATTGGCTGAAGACTGGCATCTGTGATGCTAGGGACCTCCGGAGGAGGCCGAGATGGATCATGCACTCAGCACCTCTGGCAGATTGTAGCAAATGCTTCAGCCTTATCTTTTGCACTGATGTGCTGGGCCCCTCCATCATTGAAGATGGGGATATTTGTGGAGCCTCCTCCTCCAGTGAGTTGTTTAATTGTCCACCACCATTCACAACTAGATGCGACAGGAATGCAGAGCTAAGATCTGATCCGTTGGTTGTAGGATCACATAGTTCTGTCTATCACTTGCTGATTATGCTGTTTGGCACGCAAGTAGTCCTTTGTTGTAGCTTCACCAGGTTGACACCTTATTTTTAGGTATGCCTGGTGCTGCTCCTGGCTTGCCCTCCTGCACCCTTCATTGAACCAGGGTTGATCCCCTGGCTTGATAGTAACGGTAGAGTGTGGGATATGCTGGGCCATAAAGTTACAGATTGTGTTCGAGTACAATTCTGCTGCTGCTGATGCCCCACAGCGCCTCATGGAGGCCCAGTCTTCAGCTGCTAGATCTGTTCGAAATCTATCCCGTTTAGCACAGTGGTAGTGCCACACAACACGATGGAGGTTATCCTCAATGTGAAGGCAGGACTTCATCTCCACAACAACTGTGCAGTGGTCACTCCTACCGATACTGTCATGGACAGATGCACCTGCGGCAGGCAGGTTGGTGATGATGAGGTCAAATATGGTTTTCCCTCTTTTTGGTTCCCTCACCACCTGCTGCAGACCCAGTCTAGCAGCTACGTCATTTAGGACTTGGCCAGCTCGGTTAGTAGTAGTGCTACCGAGCCACTCTTGGTGATGGACATTGAAGTCCTCCCACCCAGAGTGCATTGTGCACCCTTTCCACCCTCAGTCCTTCTCCAAGTGATGTTCAACATGGAGGAGCACTGATTCATCAGCTGAGGGAGGGCGGTATGTGGTAATCAGCAGGAGGTTTCCTTGCCCATGTTTGACCTGAGGCCATGATATTTCATGGGCTCTGGAATCGATGCTGAGGACTCCCAGGGCAACTCCCTCCCGACTGTTTCCCACTGTCAAGGGACAAGAGACAGACAATGGTGAGAGCTAACAGCAAAAGGCAGGAAGTGGGAAGGAGGAGGGCAGAAAGTAGGCAGAAAATGATCGGATGTGAGAAACGCCACAGAATAGAATAGAATAGAAAACTGAAGAGATGAAAGAAGAGAAGGGGAGAGGAAAAGGAAATGGCAAGGGAGGCAAGTGAAAAAAGTGAGAGACACAAAAAGAGGTAGAGAAGATAATGTGATGGAGAAAGGGTCAACGGCTGAAAGGAAAAGGAACAGAACAAAAGGAGAGCAAGAAGTGACCAGGTAAAGAGAATGGAAGTGGTTAGGGACATTTGGGTGCCAAAGTGAGAAACTCAGTAAATGAACAGAAGGGAGGAACAGGACATGCTGTTTTTAAAAATATTGTCAAGCATTTTTTGGAGCCGTGTCAGCGTTTCCAAGTTTTGTACATTGGTTTCACCATGGGCGAGGGGGATGGATCACTGCCAGAAAAAAAGCATGTTGAAACTGCACTGCCAACCAGGGTCATCGGGATTTAATTTTAATGAAATGCTTTAGATATAATACCCATGAATTTTTCATATTTTATTTTCTTTACCAATCTTTTCCGCAGTATTGATTGGTAAGCTTAGCTCCAAACATCCATTTTCCAGATGGCAGGTCTTAACAATTAGTGGGAGCGAAAAGAATCTCAATTTTTGGCCAGGGAAGCTTGCCCTTAATGTTGGCATGGCTATATGCATGCTAACAACTCAAATTGTTATCAATCACAATTTCAATGTTGGGGCAGTTTCCCAGAGAAAGAAGTCACACACTGAAGAAAAATATGTGGACACGCTTACATAAAGAGATAGAAAGTGGCTGAAAGATATCTGGAAGTGATGGAAACTCAATATGGGCATTACATTCTTTGCAGTGGAGCAAACAGAATGCTGAACTACAATACCACAAGGTGCAGGGCAAAACTTCTGCGGCCTCTATCCTGTTCCCATTGAATGCACTCAATAACTTCACATTATACAGCGTTTCTCACCCTCTCCAACTCATGGGTTTGGTAGCTGTCACCACAATCTGACTGAAGAAGGAATTTGAATAATGAAGAGAGAAGTTAAGGTGACTAAGCAAGTCCCTGATTCTATAGCAAAAGCAACAGGGGCAGATAGAGGCACAGTAACTGCAAAAGGGGAGTTTAGAGAGACTATGCAGAAGAAAAAGGTGTGGTAACATAGTCATTACGTTACTGCACCAGTTATTCAGAGACTAATGATCCAAAGACATGAGTTCAAATCCCACTAAATCTGGAATAAAAAGCCGCTTCAGGAATGCTGACCATGAAACTACCATATTGTCATAAAAATCCATCTGGTACACTAATGTCCTTTAAGGAGGGGAAATCTTCTGTCCTCAGCTGGTCTAGCCTGTGTGTGGCTTCAGGCCTCTGGCAAAACTTGGTAATGTAGTAAGCATTGAAAAGGATAGTAGCAGACTTCAGGAAGTCATAAACCTAGAAATGGTAAGATTTGTGGCAGATTAAATTCAACACAGAGAAGTGTGAAGTGATATATTTTGGTAGGAAAAATGAGAAAAGGCAATATGAAGTAAATGATACAATGTGGGAACAGAGAGACTTGGGCTGTGTACACACTAATCTTTGAAGGTGATAATAATATAGAAGGCTGTCAAAAAAACATAAAGGAACTCTGGCTTTATTAATAAATATAATGGCTTTATTAGAAGAAGCCAAGGCAGAGGTTTACTAGAATGGTACCAGGGATGAGGGACTTGAGTTATGTGGGAGAGCAGATGGAAAACTTCAGAGCACAGCAGGGTAAGGGTTGAAAGATAATGGAGTGTGACATGAGGAGAAGTTTGTGCTTGAGTGTGTGCAAGGATATCAGGAAACAGGAAATCATTCAGGGAGAACCAAGTCCATAAAGACATCTGAAAACAAGGGTGAGAAATTGAAACCGAATGATGAAAATGGGTGATGAGAGCGTGGCACTTAGTAAGGTTGAGTTTTTGCCAAGTAGTTGATGGAGAGGGGTTAAATCAAGCCACAAGATGATGAGTACATAGATTAGAGTTTCAGTGGGAAAGGAGTGGAAAATGCTACAGATGCGGAAGGACATATTTTTGGTAAAAGAATGGATCTTGATGGTCAGGCAAAAGGAAGCTGAGGTTGGGGTCTAGCAAGGTATCAAAGTTTCACACTTCAAATCTTGAGCTATAACTCAGTAAATTAAATGGATTCAAGGCTAAAAAATAGTTACATACACAGAGCTTAGATGGCAAAGTGAGTGACAGCCCACAGCACAGTGAATCTATTGTCAGTTACACTTCACACAAATGACTCACAGGTCAGTGGTGTACTAACCCCAGCCGAAAGCAATTCGCTCCACAACGTACTCAGAAACAATATATGAAAATAACTAAACATAATCTTCCAAATAATGATAACACAGTACATAATCACGCTTGGGAGTACAGTGCACAGTTACATCTCCGTATTGCAAAAGGACATAGAAACACTGGAAAAGGTACAAAAAAGATGTACAAGAATGATACAAGAACCAAACAGGTACAATTATGAGGAAAGAGTGATCAGACTGGGGTTCTTGCCTTTAAGATGGTAAGTCTGAGAGGTGACCTGATAGAGCTCTTTAATATTATGAAGGGATTTAATAGGATAGATGTAAGACTGATGTTTCCACTTGCGGGGGAAACCAGAACTAAGGGCCATAAATATAAATAGTTATTAATAAATGCAATAGAGAATTCAGGAGGAACTTCTTTACTCAGAGTGGTGAGAATGTGGAACTCATTACCACAGGAAGTTGAGACAAATAATAAATGTATTTAAAGAGAAGCTAGATAAACACATGATAAAGAAAGGAATAGGATTATGCCGATAGGGTAGAGGAGCAGCAGGTTTGTGCAGAGCATAAACACTGGCATTGATTAGTTGGGCTGAATGGCCTGTTTTCATGTCATAAAACATAAAAGAACGATTCTTATCAGACTACCCAGTCACGCTCACCAGTTTAGATGAAATGTCCATATCTTCTAATAAAACTCTTGTCGCCTTCATGTAGGATTCTCTGACATCTTGATTCAGTATTTCAGAATGTAATTTAGAACCCATCATCTGAATCAAGGATATCTGAAGCAACAGGATATCATTCTGACTGCCATTTGTGGTTGAGTGGCTATCATGTAGCATGCCATGACTATCCACAGTCAATATGCTCCCATGGAAATGAAAAGCTTGGCTACTTGGTTCAGTGAATTCATTGGTTTCCAGAGGAATGTTTGAATCTTCCATGCACACGTTGGGAGAAAGCAAAGCTGCCAATTCCTGACTGTCCTTGCTTGGCCTCTCTCCTGCCAACAACTCCTTGTAGAATTGATGAAGACATGGCAAGTATTTTCCCATCATTCTGTATCATTGGACGCCCATTGCCACCAATAGGATTCAAGTTGGAACTAAGAAGTGGGAAGAGAGAAAACAGAGTAATTATGGGGTACATAACATTTAACTGGGAAAATGGCTGAAGTTTCACAAGGATCAGCACTTAGACTTGTTACTTCTGATTTACAGTTCGTAACCTGGATATCCAAATATTAAAGGTTCTCAAATAGGCAGAGTAGAGACAAGAAAATGCAACAAAAGAATTATGTCTGGATTCAGATCATTCATGCAATACAGCTGAAAGATGGCAAATAAAATTTAACACCGCCCAATGTGTTGTTGATTTATTGAAACATATACATGATAAGAATTCATGAATGGAATTTAATTAACAAAGAGAGACTGAGAAAGGAACAAGACAGTGCCAGCAGTCTCATCATTTTCAGAGTCTATGCAACGTGGTGAGAGGACAAAAATGTCAGGACAGATAAAATAGTAACTTGAACAACAGAAGTGTCAGGAGGTTGTTAAGGTACTGGTCAGATCATCTTATACTATGGGCAATTCTAATCATTAAGTCCAGAAAAGCATGGGCAACAGAGAAAAACAAAACTGATTCGAACTGCAAAAGAAGTGAAATGCAAGGAAAGATTTAACAAGTTCCAGTTCAGGGATATAAAATATTAGTTTAAAATGAACTCAGGTTACTGCAAATTAAACCAGCGACATCAGAGAAGACAAGTCAGGGAAAAGTAAATATAAAACGTTATAAGGGAGATCTTCTATACTAAGAGTGTTAAATATTAGTTTTCCAGGTTGGGCAGTAGAAAGATACTGGAGAGGGAGGGGGGTCGGGGGCAGGAGAGGGAGGGAGGGGGGTCGGGGGCAGGAGAGGGAGGGAGGGGGGTCGGGGGCAGGAGAGGGAGGGAGGGGGGTCGGGGGCAGGAGAGGGAGGGAGGGGGGTCGGGGGCAGGAGAGGGAGGGAGGGGGGTCGGGGGCAGGAGAGGGAGGGAGGGGGGTCGGGGGCAGGAGAGGGAGGGCGGTCGGGGGGCAGGAGAGGGAGGAGGGTCGGGGGGCAGGAGAGGGAGGGGGGTCGGGGGGCAGGAGAGGGAGGGGGGTCGGGGGGCAGGAGAGGGAGGGGGGTCGGGGGGCAGGAGAGGGAGGGGGGTCGGGGGGCAGGAGAGGGAGGGGGGTCGGGGGGCAGGAGAGGGAGGGGGGTCGGGGGGCAGGAGAGGGAGGGGGGTCGGGGGGCAGGAGAGGGAGGGGGGTCGGGGGGCAGGAGAGGGAGGGGGGTCGGGGGGCAGGAGAGGGAGGGGGGTCGGGGGGCAGGAGAGGGAGGGGGGTCGGGGGGCAGGAGAGGGAGGGGGGGTCGGGGGGCAGGAGAGGGAGGGGGGTCGGGGGGCAGGAGAGGGAGGGGGGTCGGGGGGCAGGAGAGGGAGGGGGGTCGGGGGGCAGGAGAGGGAGGGGGGTCGGGGGGCAGGAGAGGGAGGGGGGTCGGGGGGCAGGAGAGGGAGGGGGGTCGGGGGGCAGGAGAGGGAGGGGGGTCGGGGGGCAGGAGAGGGAGGGGGGTCGGGGGGCAGGAGAGGGAGGGGGGTCGGGGGCAGGAGAGGGAGGGGGGTCGGGGGCAGGAGAGGGAGGGGGGTCGGGGGGCAGGAGAGGGAGGGGGGTCGGGGGGCAGGAGAGGGAGGGGGGTCGGGGGGCAGGAGAGGGAGGGGGGTCGGGGGGCAGGAGAGGGAGGGGGGTCGGGGGGCAGGAGAGGGAGGGGGGTCGGGGGGCAGGAGAGGGAGGGGGGTCGGGGGGCAGGAGAGGGAGGGGGGTCGGGGGGCAGGAGAGGGAGGGGGGTCGGGGGGCAGGAGAGGGAGGGGGGTCGGGGGGCAGGAGAGGGAGGGGGGTCGGGGGGCAGGAGAGGGAGGGGGGTCGGGGGGCAGGAGAGGGAGGGGGGTCGGGGGGCAGGAGAGGGAGGGGGGTCGGGGGGCAGGAGAGGGAGGGGGGTCGGGGGGCAGGAGAGGGAGGGGGGTCGGGGGGCAGGAGAGGGAGGGGGGTCGGGGGGCAGGAGAGGGAGGGGGGTCGGGGGGCAGGAGAGGGAGGGGGGTCGGGGGGCAGGAGAGGGAGGGGGGTCGGGGGGCAGGAGAGGGAGGGAGGGGGGTCGGGGGGCAGGAGGGGGGTCGGGGGGCAGGAGGGGGGTCGGGGGGCAGGAGGGGGGTCGGGGGGCAGGAGAGGGAGGGGGATTGGGGGGAGGGCATTGGGGGAGGGGGATCGGGGGCAGGAGGGGGATCGGGATGGGGGGCGGGAGAGGGATGGCGGGGGGGGGACAGGGGGAGTTTTACTGAGCCCCTTTCCCATCCTGATACAAATTAAACCAACATAAGGAATGTTAACATTAACAGTTAATGAGAGCCGGATAAAGCTGGCCCCGAGCCGCCAGGCTGCTCCTGCTCCCGGGACACCCGGCCCTCACCCCCCCGCCGGGCCCGACCTCCCCCCGGGTCCGGGCCGGGATCGATCCCCCTCCCGCGGTGACAAACCTGAGCAGCCGCCAACTCCGCACAGGAACCATATCAATGTGCGCAGGCGCACAATGCGGCATCTCAAATGCATCAAGCGCGAAGCGCAAGTGGGAGGGGCCAGTGGAGGGATCAGGGGACGTGGGCGGGGCCAGTGCGAGGGGTGGATCAGAAGGTGTGAGTAGGGCCAGTACGAGGGGAGGGATCAGAGGATGTGGGCGGGGCCAGTGCGAGGGGTGGGATCAGAGGGAGTGGGCGGGGCCAGTGCGAGGGGTGGGATCAGAGGGAATGAGCGGGGCCAGTGCGAGGGGAGGGATCAAAGGGCGGGGCCAGTGCGAGGGGTGGGATCAGGGGCGGGGCCAGTGCGAGGGGAGGGATCAGAGGACGTGGGCGGGGCCAGTGCGAGGTGAGGGATCAAGGGCGTGGGCGGGGCCAGTTCGAGGGGAGGGATCAGGGGCGGGGCCAATGCGTGGGGCGGGCCAGTGCGAGGGGAGGGATCAGAGGGCGTGGGCGGAGCCAGAGGGAGAAGTGTGTTGTTGCATGTTCAGCTTCATTCCAGGCTGAAGACGGATGTATATCAGTTGAAAACTTGCTCCGGCGTTCATTTACTCTGGGCAACCTGTGTTCACAACGACCACATAAATGTTCAAATACTTTACTCTGAGTAAGATTTTCTCAAGAGTTACATTTTGAAGTTGTAACTTCATGCGTTTTAATGACGCTTGCATGAAGTGAATAAACTTGTACAAAAGTTAAATACTGCAGATGCTGGAAATCTGAAATACTCAGCAGATCTTGCAGCGTCTTTGGAGAAACAAAGTTAACGTTTCATGTCTGTGACATTCATCAGTACCTATATGCCTGTTATTTCTTGTAGGGCTTTTTCCGGAAATACCAACAGCAAATTTAAATGTGAACTGTGGCTAAACTCCCGCCTCTGAGTCAGAAGGTTTTTGGTTGTAGTCTAACTCCAGGGGCTTGAGCAAAAAATCTAAACTGATACTCCAGTGCGCTATTGAGGGAGTGCTGCACTGTTAGAGGTGCTGTCTTTCAGATGAGGCGCAAAACCGAGGCTGCCCTCTCAGATGGATGTGAAAGCTCCCATGGGCACTATTTTGTGGAACAGCAGTGGAGATCTTCCGGCTGAATATTTATCCGCCAAAGAGATTGTATGGTCATCATATTGATGCTTGTGGGGTTGTGTTGTGCATAAATTGGCTGCAGTGTTTCCTACATTACACCATTAACTATGCTTCAAAGCTATTTCATGGGCTGGGATATCTCAAGGTTGTAAAAGGCTGTATAAATACATGTCTTTCTTTCTTTAAACTTCTTCCAGGAAAATGTTCTGCATGCTAATCCAAATTAAAATGAATTTTTGATCTGCCAGGAACATTGCTTTAGTTCCTGCAAAGATAATATTCTTTAAAGGGGGTCAGGGTGATTGCTGTGGGAACAGTCCATGGGAGGTTTGCTTGGCAAAATGGTGCTACTGGGAACCGGGAAATGCTAAGTAGGCCCAAAGAGGAATCAGATCCCTTTACCTTACAGACAGGAACTGGCGGGACTTAATCAAAAGTAAATATATACATGTAGATTGGTATAGCCTAGATAATAACACGCAGGTATGATTGAAAATGTTAGGATGATTCTTTTTTAATTTATTTGTGGGATGTGGGCATCACTGGCTAGGTCAGAATTTATTGCCCATCCCTAATTGCCCTTGAAGAGATAATAGTGAGCTGCCTTCTTCAACCACTGCAGTCCATGTGGTGTGGGTACACCCACAGCGCTGTTAGAAGGGAGTTCCTGGATTTTGACCCAGCGACAGTGAAGGAACAGCGATATATTTCCAAGTCAGGACGATGAGCGGCTTGGAGGGGATCTTCCAGGTGGTGGTGTTCCCATATATCTGCGGCTCTTGTCCTTTGACATTGTAGCAGTCGTGGATTTGGAAGGTGCTGTCTAAGGAGCCTTGGTGAGTTCCTGCAGTGCATCTTGCAGATGGTACACACTGCTGCCACTGTGCATCAGTGGTAGAGAGAGTGAATGTTTGTGGATGGAGTGCCAATCAAGTGGGCTGCTTTGTCCTGGATGGTGGTCAAGCTTCTTGAATGTGGTTTCAGCGGCACTCATCACAGAATCACACAGTGCAGGAGAGGCCCTTCATCCCATCGAGTCTGCAACAACACGTGAGAAACGCCTGATCTACCTACCTAATCCCATTTACCAGCACTTGGCCCATAGCCTTGAATGTTATGACGTGCCAAGTACTCATCCAGGTACTTGTTAAAGGATGTGAGGCAACCCACCTCCACCACCCTCCCAGGCAGTGCATTCCAGACCGTCACCACCTGGTGGGTATAAAAGTTTTTCCTCACATCCCTCCTAAACCTCCTGCCCCTCATCTTGAACTTATGTCCCATTGTGACTGACTCTTCAACTAAGGGGACCAGCTGCTCCCTATCCACCCTGTCCATGCCCCTCATAATCTTGTACACCTCAAACAGGTCGCCCCTCAGTCTTCTCTGCTCCAATGAAAACAACCCAAATCTACCCAACCTCTCTTCATAACTTAAATGTTTCATCCCAAGCAACATCCTCTGCACCCCCTCCAGTGCAATCACATCCTTCCTATAATGTGGTGACCAGAACTGCACACAGTACTCCAGCTGTGGCCTCACCAAGGTTCTATACAACTCCATCATGACCTCCCTACTTTTGTAATCTATGCCTCAATTGATAAAGGCAAGTGTCCCATATGCCTTTTTCACCACCCCACTAACATGCCCCTCCGCCTCAGAGATCTATGGACACACACGCCAAGGTCCCTTCATTCCTCATAACTTCCTAGTGTCATGCCGTTCATTGAATACTTCCTTGTCCAATTACTCCTTCCAAAGTGTATCACCTCACACTTTTCAGGGTTAAATTCCATCTGCCACTTATCTGCCCATTTGACCATTCCGTCTATATCTTCCTGGCAAGTGAAGAGTATTCCATCACACTCCTGATATGTGGCTTGTAGATGGTGGACAGGCTTTGAGGAGCCAGGAAGTGAGTAACTTGCTGCAGTGTTCCTAGTCTCTGACCTGCTATCGTAGCCACAGTATTTATAATTAATATGTCTGACTAAACAGGTTATTATATATACTCAAGACTTTTGGTACCTCAAGGATCACTGCTTGCATCTCAGCTATTTACAATCTACCAGTGTATCAATGGCCAATTGCAATGCATCCAGCTTTGCTGATGATACAAAGTTATGTGGGGAAGTAAGCTGTGAGGAAAAACAAAGAGGCTCCAAAAGGATATAGGCAGGCTAAGTGAGTGGGCAAGAACCCTGACAGTTGGAATATAATGTGGAGAGATGTGAAGACATTCATTTTGGTTGGAAAAATAGTAAGTCAAGAACTTTTTTGAATGTTGAGAGATTGGGAGATGTTAGTATTCAGAGGACCCTGGGTATCCCTGTACGTGAATCACAAAGTTTACATGCAAGTACAGCAAGCAATTCGGACAGTAAATGGTATGTTAGCCTTCATTACAAATGAATTGGGGCATAAGGGTCAAGAAGTCTTACGGCAATTGTATAGAGGCTGAAAGTGACATCACACTTGGAGTGTTGTGTAGTTTTGGTCTCCTTACCTAAGGAATGATATACTTGCAGGGAGTGCAATGGAGAGTCACTAGGTTGATTCCTGGGAAAGAGGGGATTCTCCTCTAAGGAGATGTTGAGTAGTCTAGGCCTGTATTGTTTGCAATAAAAGCAAAATATTGCAGATCCTGGAAATCTGAAATAAAAACAAAAATCACTGAGTCAGCAGGTCTGGCAGCATCTGTGGAGAGAGAAACAGAAATACTATTTCAAGTCCAATATGACTCTTCTTCAGATTCTTCTGGGTTCTGCTAAGTTTTCCCAGCATTTTTTGTCTATATTGTCTGGAGTTTGGGAGAATGGGATGTGATCTCATTGAAAAATATAAATATTTATGAGGCTTAACAGGGTAGATGCTGGGGGATGTTTCCCCTTACTGGGGAGTCTAGAACTAGGGATCACAGTCTCAGAATAAAAAGTCAGTCATTTAGGACTAAAATGTGGAAAGATTCTTTCACCTTTAGAATTCTCTACTGTGGAGAGTAGTGGATACTCAATCATTGAGTATATTCAAATTAGGGATTGATGTATTTTTCGGTACTAAGGGAACCAAGGGATATGTGGATAGTGCGGGAACATGCAGCTGAGGTAGAAGATCAGCAATGACTTTTTATTGAAGGAAATACGATGGACCAAATTCCCATTCTTGACCCTATTTCTTACATTGTGATGTTTTATAACAATATTTTATTGTTACATCTTTCATATCAATAGTCACAGTGAATTGAAAGGTTATTGGTTTACAACAAAAAGCAAGGGTATAGTCATCTGCATGTTTACCATAATCACAAATTTGTTGTCCCATTACAAAATTGACCTTTCCTGGAATTCCCGTGAAATTTTCTTTCACAAGTTTGAAGTTGTAAAAATGCTTGCTGCTAAGAAAAGCTATGGGACATGTACTGTGAGGGGTGAGGAGGGTGTTAAGAGGTTTCAAGGTGATTTAGACAAGTTGAGTGACTGGGCAAATACATGACAGATGCAGTTTAACATGGCTAAGTGTGAAGTTATCCACTTCGGTAGGAAAAACAGAATAGCAGAGCATTATTTAAATGGTGACAGATTGGGAAATGTTGATGTTCAAAGGGATCAGCTCCTTGTACACCAGTCACTGAAAGCAAGCATGCAGGAGCAGCAAGCAGCTAAGAAGGCAAATGGTACGTTGGCCTTCATTACAAGAGGACTTCAGTACAGGAGCAAGGATGTCTTACTACACCTATACAGGGCCTTGTTGAGACCACACCTGGAGTATTGTGCGCAGTTTTGGTCTCCTTACCCAAGAAAGGATATACTTGCCATAGAGGGAGTGCAGCAGAGGTTCACCAGACTGATTCCTGGGATGGCAGGATTGTCGTATGAGGAGAGATTGGGTTGACTAGACCTGTATTCACTGGAATTTAGAAGAATGAAAGGGGATCTCATTGAATTCTGACAGGGCTGGACAGACTGGATGCAGGGATGATGTTTCCTCTGGCTGGGGAGTCTAGAACAAGGGGTCACTGTCTCAGGATACGGGGTAGGCTGTTTAGGACTGAGATGAGGAGAAACATCTTCATTCAGAAGGTGGTGAACATGTGGAATTTTCTACCACAGAAGGCTGTGGAGGCCAAGTCACTAAATATATTTAAGAAGGAAATACATAGATTCCTAGACTCTAAAGGCTCCAAGGGGTACAGGGAGAGAGCGGGAGTATGGCTTTGAGAGAGAGAATCAGCCATGATCATATTGAATGGCAGAGCAGGCTCAAAGGGCAGAATGACCTACTCCTGCTCCTATTTCCTATGTTTCTATGAAAAGTCTTGCAACCAATGTGCACCATTTGTCACACATACTTTCAGAACATTGCTACTTTTATTGTCACACAATTTGTTGAGTAAAACGGCAGCAAATCAACGTTTCACTTAAGGTGTACATGGTCTCTTCTGTTATTGATTTAGTTCTGTCGGCATCACAGACTAACGTCTGTATTCCACCAACATTTATGCAGATAATGCTAGTTAAACCAGGCATGACCTGCTAATGTCCTGGTAATGGAAACTTATAAATGAAAATAATTTAAAGAAGATTCTTGAAGATTTCCAATGATATGCTGTGACTATTTCCTTCGGCAGCTTGATCCATTGTGGGATAGTCCTTGTGAAGATTGTTGATACACTGTTTTGGAAACAGCCATGCAATAATCTGAAATGCGTTGTAATAGACAGGCTTCTCTCAACGGCAAATTCAAGAGAAGGCGGGGCTGAACATCAAACCCCAATGGCAAAAGTATGAATGGCTGGGGAGAGGTGGGAAAAAGTACAGTTGTGATTAGAGGAACAGCAAGGACGGAATAGAGGAAAATTTGTAATTGGAAGAGCAGTGAGGGCTGGAGAAGAGGGAATTTTCCACATTCTTAAGCCACTGCAATCCATGTAGTGTCAGTACACCCATAGTACTGTTAGGAAGGGAGTTCAATAATTTTGACCCAGGAACAGTGAAGGCGATATGTTTCCAGGTCAGGATGGTATGTGATTTAGAGGGGAACTTGCCAGGAGAGATATTCCCCTGCAGCTGCTGCCCCTGTTCTTCCAGCTTGTAGAAATCGTGGGTTTGGACAGTGTTGTTGAAGGAGTGTCGGTGAGTTACTGCATCTGGTAGATGGTACACACTGCTTTTTGAGTGTTGTGGGAGTTGCACTCATCCAGGCAAGTGGGAAGTATTCCATCATACACCTGACCTGTGCCTGGTAAAATAGGCTTCAGGAAATCAGGAGGTGATATACTCGCCACAGAATTCCCAGCTTCTGACCTGCTCGTGTAACCACAGTATTATATGGCTGGTCTAGTTCAGTTTATGGTCAATGGTAATCCTCAGGATGTTGATACTGGGGGAATTCAGTGATGTCAAAGAGAGGTGGTTAGATTCTCCCTTGTTGGAGATGGTCATTGCCTGCACTTGTGTGGCACGAATGTTACTTATCACTTATCATCCAAGACTGAACGTTGTCCAGGTCTTGCTGCATGAGGACAGGTACTGCTTCAGTATCTGAGAAGTTGCAAATGGAACTGGACATTGTTGATAAGGCACCAAGACCAGATGAGATGCATCCAAGGGTATTAAGCGAAGTGAGAGTGGAAATTATGGATGCAGAGGCCATAATTTTCCAATCTTCCTTAAACCCAGGGGCAGTGTCAGAGGACTGGAGGATTGTAAATGCTACACTCTTGGTCAAAAAAAGGTGTAAAGATAAGCCCAGCAACTACAGGCCAATCAGTTTAACTTCGCTGGTGGGAAAGTTTCTAGAAATGATGATGTGGGACAAAATTAACACATAGTCGCTCGGGCAAATGTAGGTTAATTAAGGAAAGCCAGCATGGATTAATTGAGGGAAAATCATGCTGAACTAACTTTCTTGAGTTTTTTGGTGAGGTAACAGAGAGGGTTAATATGGGTAATTCTGTTGATGTGGTCTACATGGACTTCCAAAAGATATTTTTAAAAGTGCCATACAATAGTTTTGTTAACAAAATTAGAGCTCAGAATAAAAGGAACAGTAGCAACATGGATCTGCACTGAGTGATACTGTGTCTGGTGAGTGAGGGAGTTTTAAGGGTTAATTTCTTTCTAATGTCTAGTTTTTTCTTTAATTTAGCAATCAACTAAAAATTACTCTTTAAGTTAAGAGAAGTTAAGTTTATTCCAGCCTTAAACAGGGATATACAATCTCTCTGAGAGAAGCTGCAGCTAGTTAATTAGGTAGCTAGCTTAAACTGGTTTTCAGAGTTTGGCCCATTTGTTTTTCAAAAATTATAAAAACAGGGGGTCCTCAGTGCTGCTTGGTCTGCACTGAAAGCACTGCTTTGAATGCAGAGTGTCAAGCTGGGAGTTGGTGGGTGGGTGGGTGAGTTCAATGAAGAGAGGAGCTATAAATTAATTAAGAAAAATAAATTTATTTAATTAACACAATACAGATGACAGAATGGGTAATGTGTCAAGGCTGCAGCATGTGGGTACTCCTGGATGCCACTGCAGTGTCTGTGGCTTGAGGAGCCTTGGGGCAGAGTTAATGAGCTGGAGGCTGAGCTGCAGACATTGTAACTCATCAGGCAGGGGGAAAGTTACATGGGCACTTTGTTCCAGAAGTCAGTCACATCCCTTAGGTTAGTGTCATCTGATTTGGTCAGTGGTCAGTAGGATGTGATTGTGACACAGGCAGGTAAGGGGATTGATAAGATGGAAGTGGAGGAGCCTCAGCCCTTGCAACTGACCAACAAGTTTGAGGTTCTTGCAGTTTGTATGAACAAGAGCGAGGGCTGCAGTGTGGATGCGCAGGCTGACCATGGCACCATGGTACAGGAAACCATTCAAGTTGGGGGAAATAAAAGGAATGTAGTGGTAGTATGGGACAGTAAAGTTAGGTGGATAGACACTGTTCTCTTCAACCGAGAGCGAGAATCCAGAAGGCTGTGTTGTCTTCCCGGTGCCAAGGTTCAGAATATCTGCTCAGGGCTGGAAAGGAACTTGAAGTGGGGAGGGGTGGATCCAGTCGTCGTGGTCCATGTAGCTATTAATGACAATAGGTAGCACTAGGAAAGAGGTTCTGCATAGAGGAGCTAGACACTAATTAAAAAACAGAACCTGAAAGGTAGTAATCTCTGGATTATTACCTGACCCATGTGTAAATTCGCATAGGGTAAATAATATTTATGGAGGGAGGTGGTGGCATAGTGGTATTGTCACTGGACTACCCAGGGTAATTCTCTGGGGACCTGAGTTCAAATCCCACCAAAGCAACTGGTGAAATTTGAATTCAATAAAAATCTGGAACTAATCTGAAAATCATGAAACCATTGTCGATTGTTGTAAAAACTCATCTGGTTCACTAATGCCCTTTATGGAAGGAAATCTTCAGTCCTTACCTGGTCTGGCCCACGTGACTCCTGATGGACAGCAATGTGGTTGACTCTTAAATGCTCTCTGAAATGGCCTAGCAAGCCACTCAGTCTCTGAAGAAGGGTCATACGGACTCAAAACGTTAACTCTGTCTCCCTCTCCACAGATGCTGCTAGACCTGCTGAGTTTTTCCAACATTTTCTGTTTTTATTGTAGCAAACCACTCAGTTTTATCAAATCGCTAAAAAGTCTAAAAGGAATGGAGCAGGGTGGACCTGCCGGCATCGACCTACGCACCAGAAACGACAACGGCAAACTCAGCCCTGTCAAGCCTGCAAAGTCCTCCTTACTAACATCTGGGGGGCTTGTGCCAAAATTGGGAGAGCTGTCTCACAGACTAGTCAAGCAACAGCCTGACATAGTCATACTCACTGAATCATACCGTACAGACAATGTCCCAGACACCACCACTATCATCATCCCTGTCTAAGTTCAGTCCCCCCAGCAGGACAGACCCAGCAGAGGTGGCAGCACAGTGGTATACAGTCAGGATGGAGTTGCCCTGGGAGTCCTCAACATCGACTCTGGACCCCATGAAGTGTCATAGCATCAGGTCAAACATGGGCAAAGAAATCTCCTGCTGATTACCACATGCTGCCTTCCCCCCCATCAGCTGATGAATCAGTACTCCTCCATGTTGAACACCACTTGGAGGAAACACTGGGGGTGGCAATGGCGCAAAATGCACTCGGGATGGGGGACCTCATTGTCCATCATCAAGAGTGGCTCGGTTGCACCACAACAAACCAAGCTGGCCAAGTCCTAAAGGGCATAGCTGCTAACCTGGGTCTGTGACAGGTGGTGAGGAAACCAAAAATAGGGAAAAACATACTTGACCTCATCCTCACCAACCTGCACGCTGCAGGTGTATCTATCCATGACAGTATCAGTAGGAGTGACCACGGCTTGCCCCATGTGGAGGCAAAGTCCCATCTTCACATTGAGGATACCTTCCTTCGTGCTAAATGGGATGGATTTTGAACAGACCTAGCAACTCAAGACTGGGCATCCATGAGGCGCTGTGGGCCATCAGCAACAGCAGAATTGTACTCAACCACAATCTGTAACCTCATGGCCCAGCATATTCCCCACTCTACCATCACCATCAAGCCAGGGGATCAACCCTAATTCAATAGAGTGCAGGAGGGTATGCCAGGAGCAGCACCAGGCATACTTAAAAATGAGGTGTTGATCTGGTAAAGCTACAACACAGGGCTACTTGTGTGTAAACAGCATAAGCAGCAAGCCATAGAGCTAAGCGATCCCACAACCAACGGATCAGATCTAAGCTCTGCAGTCCTGCCACATTCAGTTGTGAATTGTGGTGGACAATTAAACAACTCACTGGGGGAGGAAGCCCCACAAATATCCCCATCCTCAATGATGGAGGAGCCCAGCACTTCCGTGCAAAAAATAAGGCTGAAGCATTCGCAACAATCTTCAGCCAGAAGTGCCGAGTGGATGAACCATCTCTGCCTCCTCCGTAGGTCCCTAGTCAATTTGATTCACTCCATGTGAAAGCACTGGATACTGCAAAGGCTATGGGCCCTGACGATATTCCAGCAATAGTACTGAAGACTTGTGCTCCAGAACTTATCGCACCCCTAGCCAAGCTGTTCCAGTACAGCTACAACAATGGAATCTACCCAGCAATGTGGAAAATTGCCCAGGTATGTCCTGTACAAAAAAAGCAGGACCAATTCAACCCAGCCAATTACCGCCCCATCAGTATATTCTTGATCATCAGTAAAGTGTTGGAAGGGGTCATCAATAGTGCTATCAAGCAGTTCTTCTTTAGCAATAACCTGCTCACTGATGCTCAGTTTGGGTTCCGCCAGTGTCACTCAGCTTCTGACCTCATTACAGCCTTGGTTCAAACATGGACAAAAGAGCTGAACTCCTGAGGTGAGGTGAGAGTGACTGCCTTTGACATCAAGGTAGCACTTGACCAAGTGTGGCAACAAGGAGCCATAGCAAAACTAGTCAATGGGAATCAGGGAGAAAACTCTCTGTTGGTTGGAGTCATACCTAGCAAAAAGGAAGATGGTTGTGGTTGTTGGCGGCAAATCATCTCAGCTCCAGGCCATCACTGCAGGAGTTCCTCAGGGCAGTGTCATCAGCACAACCATTTTCAGTTGCTTCATCAAGGATCTTCTTTTCATCATAAGGTCAGCACCATTCGCAACTCCTCAAACACTAAAGCAGTCCATATCCAAATGCAGCAAGAGCTGGGCAACATCCAGGCTTGGGCTGACAAGTGGTAAGTAACATTCACAGCACACAAGTGCCAGGCAATGACCATCTCCAACAAGAGAGAATACAACTATTGCCCCTTAATGTTCAATGGCATTATCATCGCTGAATCCCCCACTATCAACATCCTGGGGGTTGCCATTTACCAGAAACTGAACTGGACTAGCCATATAAATACTGTGGCTACAAGAGCAGGTCAGAGGCTGGGAATCCTGCAGCAAGTAGCTCACCTCCTGACTCCCCGAAGCCTGTCCACCATCTACAAGGCAAAAGTCAGGCATGTGATGGAATACTCTCCACTTGCCTGGATGAGTGCAGCTCCAACAACACTCAAGAAATTTGACACCATCCAGGACAAAGCAGCCCGCTTGATTGGCACCCTTTCCACAAACATTCACTCCTTCCACCACTGGCAAACAGTGGCAGTATTGTGTACCATCTATAAAATGCACAGCAGAAACTTATCAAAGCTCCTTAGACAGCACCTTCCAAACCCACAACCACTACCATCTAGAAGGACAAGGGCATCAGACACATGGGAACACCACCAACTGGAAGTTCTCCTCCAAGCCGCTCACCATCCTGAATTGGAAATATATTGCCGTTCCTTCACTGTCGCTGGGTCAAAATCCTGGAACTCCCTTCCTAATAGCACTGTGGGTGTGCCTACACCACATGGACTGCAGCAGTTCAAGAAGGCAGGTCACCACCACCTTCTCAAGGGCAATTAGGGATGGGCAATAAATGCTGGCCTAGCCAGCGATGCCCAAATCCCAAAAATGAATTTTTAAAATCTGGAATAAATCATGCATTGAAATAAACTACCTGTTCACAACTTCATGAAAGTTCAGTGATTTCTAAAATGTAAACTGCCCGTGGACAAAATGTTGGCCTCAGAAGAGTTTGTAGCCCACCCAGTACAAAGAAATTTTAGAAGGAACATTGGAAATGGGCAAATAAATAATGATGGAAGTGATGAGAAAATTGTCAATATATAAATAATCACACTGCATGGCAATCATCTTATTAAAGACAATTGCTAGTTAAACAGGTGGTGGGTATTGACTATCCCATCTAAACAGAATAAAAAGATACAGCTGGAACACTTTGGGTGGAAGCTACTTGGAAGTCAGTAGGACTGAGGAGCTGTCTTGAAAATTAGCCAGCTTGAATCAAAAGACCAGCCTGGATTAATTCTTTTGCTACAATCTCTTATTGTGAGTAACATGGTAGCAAGGGATGAACTTTAAGCTTTCCTGATTGATTGCTGTAAATGAAGCTTTTTGTCTCAATCCTCTGAGGGAAAAGAAGTGTACTGTTGCTGACAATTTAAGTTGTGGAATGGTGAAAGGATGGTGCAAAATCACAAGCTTTGATTATCCATTGATTTTTTCTGACTCTGAACCTTATCAGCAATAGAAGGCTGAAGTTGGAATATGGACCCTGGTTACTTCCATACCCTGGAAGAAGCAAGGTATGGCTTTGGTGTTATCATTACCAGCCAAAGGTAAGATAAGGAGTGAGGTATTTTCAGAGTGGAAAGTAGATGATTTGGATCATGAAGAGGGATTGAACCTTCTGTTACAATTGTTGGATGTTTTACAAAAAGGATGAGTTATTGGAAGTGTATGAAGCTTGGATGATCTTTGATAGGTTTAGGAAATCAGATGATCAGTCCATGGAAGAATATATCAAGGATTTTGATAAATGGTACAGGAGACCAGAGATTTGAACTTGATATTCTGGAATCAGTATTGGCATTTAAATTACTGGGCTGTGCTTGCATTTCCCACATTGATAGCTTTTAGTACTAACAGAAACTCAATTCCAGGGGAAAGAGTTTCTCCTGGATCAAATGGCAACTGCCTGAAAAATCTCTGGGGAAACAGTCACTCCCTGCCACTTTCTTAGCAAATGCAAACAACTATGCTGTGAAACAAAGGATAGATGATTCAATGGTGGCTGTATTTTGGGTCGACCAAATATTAGACAAGAGGTCATAATGCTAGTCAATTTGAGATTCGGGACAAAAAGTGTGTCTGAGATGGTGACCATAGGCATTTGAACCCAAAATGGGGAATGGTTAATCGGTGTTTTCGGTGTGCTTCCCATTATCATTAAGTGATGAACTGCCCACTTCAAAGGAATCATGTCTTCTTTGAAGTGACACACCAGGTGGATTCATCTGAAACTGAAAATAATGATAGTGACTGCCATGATGGAGTTGTATTGATCACAGAGTTTGCATCCAGTGATGAGTTTCTTGATGGTAGATTCCTTCAACTGTGCAGTTCTGGACAGTGGTGCACTTCTACGGTGTGTGGAATGGACTGGCTTGACTGCTATCTGGAGTCTCTCGATGAGGGCAGACCAGCGGAAGGTTAAGGAACATGAAAGCTCTATCTGCTTCAGGTTTGGAGATGACAATGCATTAACATCCTTCAAACAGGTGGTCCTCACTTGTAAGATAGCAGGGATCAATCTGTTTATCAGTACAGGTGTGGTTTCTAGCGAGATACTGCTATTGGTAAGTCGATCTGTGATGAAGGCTCAGATGACGCTAGATATCAAGAATGATAAAGCAGTCATATTTGGAAAAAATGTGGATCTACAATTTACTCAGTCAGGCCATTACCGCTTGCCACTAAGGAAGCCAGAGATTTCTCATCAAAAAGTTCATGAAGTTTTTTTAACTGCTGAGAATAAGAGGACCAAAAGATCATTTTGAAATTACATGGACAGTATGCACATTTGGCGCTACGGAAACTGAAGACTTTACTTTGAGATGTGGGAGTGGCCGATAAATGATACAATGACCTTATTGAACAAATCACTGCTCATTGGGAAATTTGTCTCAAAGATCGCAAGTCACCGCTGCGTCCTGTTGTGAGCTTGCCACTAGTCAGGGAGTTTAATGATGCAGCGGGAATGGACTTGAAAGTTTGGGACAAGGATAGAGGTAATTTTTTTTACTACACTTCATAGATATGGCAACCAGATTTAGCCAATCCACTGTAATACATAGTAAAGACAAAAGGACCATTGTCGATAAGGTCATAGAGAAATGGGTGCAAACAGGATTAGGAACACCAATGAAGTTCTTCACAGATAATAATGGTGGGGAATTCGCCAATGAGCAATTTTGAGATATGCGCGAAAATTTAAACATCATAGTTATGCACACTGCAGCTGAAAGCCTGTTTTAGTAATGGTCTTTGCGAAAGAAACCATGCGGTAATAGACATGTTCCATAAAATATTGGCTGATCAACCAGGTTGTAAATTGAAAATGGTGTTAGCATGGACAGTGCTCGCAAAGAACTCTTTCTAAATGGTTGTGAGGTACAGTCCGTACCAGTTGGTGTACGGAAGTAATCCGAAGTTGCCTTCTATGTTATTGGATGCTCCCCGTGCTCTAGAAGGGACTAGCATTAACTCCACCTTTTCTGTTCATCTAAATGCTTTGCATGTAGGGAGAAAAGCTTTCATTAAAGCTGAGGTTTCAGAAAATTCGGCGAGCCCTACAGCACTGCATAAGATCACTGAGAATATAGTTTAGACAAGGAGACATGGTATATTATAAAAGAGAAGGCCAGAAAGATTGGAAAGGACCTGGCAAGGTAATGGGGAGCGATGGGAAAGCTGTAATTGTGCAACACTGCAATTAAACATTTAGGGTACATTCTTCACGGCTAATTTGTACTAAGTATACTTTTACAGGTTCTGAACAGGACATAGAACACAAGGAGGCACTATACACGTGTGTCTCTCTCTCTCTCTCTCTCTCTCACACACACACACACACACACACACACACACACACACACACTAGTTATGAGGAGCAGTTGACAGCAGATACAGGGTTGACTATGAACAAAGTAACACTGAGGTACACGGTAATGCTATTCGTCCAAAAGGGCAACTACTCAAAGTAGGAAGAAAGGTAACATACTTGTCAGAAGGGAGCAGTGTGTGGAGGGATGCCACCATCATAGGGACAGCAGGAAAGACTACTGGTAAATACAAACATTGGCTAAATGTGCAGGATGAAGGATAGGAGACAAGACCTATGGATTGGCAAACCAAGGTAAAGATGTAGAAATCTAGAAAGTGCAGTATGAGTTCTGAAAGTGGTTGTGACCCTAGAAAAAAATCACGGACTTGCAAACGGGGTTCTACTCGGTTGGGAGAAAGATCATAAAGTAGCAGTCCAGAAGGGGAGAGGAATGTGAGTAGATGCCGTAACTTAACAAGAATGAGGGCCAGAGAGCAAGCTAGGAATCTCAAGAGAAGTAGAAGTGCCTATGACCGAGAGATTTTAGTCACTGCTAATAAATTGGAGAATAAGCTGAAGGAAGCCAAACAGTTAGAAAGTTGGAAGGAATTTGAGGTATATTCTGAAATACCTGACAGAGGACAGCCAGCTTTATCTTGCCGATGGATCTGTACAGAAAAGGTACTCCCAGATGGCACATATAAGGCCAAAGTAGGATTAGTAGCCCAAGGCTTTGAAGGGAGACTAGAGAATCAGGATGTCGGAGTGGACTTGCCTACTGTGGGGAAGGCAAGTTTGAAGATTTTCTTTTAGGTATTTTGGCATCCTATTCCTAGGAGTGCAAATGTATTGATATAAAGGCTGTGTTTTTTTACAAGGGGAGAAGTTTCAAAGGGAAGTTTTTTGAAACAGCCCAAAGAAGCCTGGGATGTAGAAGGAAAGCTATGGAAATTGAAAGAGTGCATTGATGGTTTGAATAATGCGTCAAGCGTATGGTATTTTTCTGTGAGGTATGTCCTGTTGAAAACAGGTGGCATTCAGTTAAAGGCAGACCCTGCAATGTTCTACTGGTACCATAAGGAGAAACTAGCTGGAATCTTTATCATGCATGTTGATGATTTCCTGTGGGGAGGCTCTGTAGAATTTGAACAATGGGTAACCAAGAAAATAAAGGTCAGAAGTCCATAGATTTAGACATTAGGCCGAGCAAGTTAGGAGTGACATTGAATCAACAATCTTATCTAAAAAATGTTAATCATATCCCAATAACTCTAGTTAGATCCTCACAAAAAGAAGATCCTGCTACCAAGGAAGAAACTGAACAATTGAGAAGTTTGATCGGGCAGTTGAACTTGTTGTGCACTCAGACTCGACCTGACGCTAGTTATGATGTATTGGAGCTGAGTACTGTGATGAAACATGCTACATTTGAGTAAGTTCTGAGAGCAAATAAAACATTTAAAAAAAAAAAAAAATTAAATTCTGAGAGATGCGTGCTCAAGTTTCCAGCCTTGGGTGATCCAGAAGATATGAGATTGGTCATTTTTAGCAATGGCATGTGAAGCAATCTTCCAGATGGGTACACTAGCACTGCAGGGTTTATCATATTCTTGGTGGGAATGATAAATGTTTCCCGCTGGCTTGGGAGGCCAAGAAAATAAAGGGTAGTGAAAAGCAGCTTAGCTGCTGAAACGCTGGCCTTAGCAGAAGCATTAGATATGGGGGTTTACTTATTTCTCACATTGTCAGTATATTGGATATTTGCCCATAGAATGTTATCTTGATAACCAGTCTCTTTGGGATAAGGTTCATTCGACAAAGTGTCACTGAAAAAAGGTTAAGAATAGACCCAGCCAGCATAAAAGAAATGTTAGAGAAGAGATCTCTAAGATACAATGGGTTGACACAAGTCACCAACTATCAGACTGTTTTATGAAAATTGCCTGCTCTAAGGAATTATTAAATGTATTGGAAGAGTCTTATGTTATAATGATGAAATGGGGGGGAAAAAACAATATTTTTTATTTTATAATTGTTTTTATTTATATAAATGGTAAAGGAAATACAGGATCTATAGATATGGAAATATGTGACATTATTTCCTTCTGTTTGTTTCAAAAAGAGTGTTAATTTTTTTGCAAAGCTTTAATTTAAAGAAAAGAGGGGAATCTGTCAATGTATAAATAATCACACTGCATGGCAATCACCTTGTTAAAGACAATTGCTAGTTAAACAGGTGATGGGCATTGATTATCCCATCTAAACAGAATAAAAAGACACAGCTGGAACACTTTGGGTGGAAGCTACTTGGAAGCCAGTAGTGCTGAGGAGCGGTCTTAAAAATTACCCAGCTTGAATCAAAAGACCAGCCTGGATTAATTCTTCTATTACAACCTCTTATTGTGAGTAACAAAAATTATCAATGACTACAAAGGTCTTATGAAAATAATCAATCCTGGATGACCCCGTCAGCAGAACTTACTAAAAGAGCTGAACAATGAATCAACCAACTCGCTCATGCCTACCAACCATCAAAAGTTACCCAATCTTCTGTGATATTGCGTCATTTCTTTCTTCCTTCCAGGAGTGGAGGATAATTGTCAACATTAACTTTTTCCACATGTTAACTTGTGTATAGGAGTAGGTGGGCCAAAATGTCAGCGAACCAACCTTCTTTCAACATAAGGAAGAGACAAAGGAACTCTTAGGGGGGCACACTGCTCAGTCATTTGCAGTTGTAGCTTTT
The DNA here is from genome assembly GCF_964194155.1 of Cetorhinus maximus. Taxonomy (NCBI): domain Eukaryota; kingdom Metazoa; phylum Chordata; class Chondrichthyes; order Lamniformes; family Cetorhinidae; genus Cetorhinus; species Cetorhinus maximus. The sequence continues at coordinate 37,029,531 of NC_135904.1, forward strand.
CCATCTCTGGTTTTGGCAGCACAAAGATACTTGCAAGAAACCTGATTGCATCCCTTCAAATGCTCTACACGGTCCTTCAGGTCACCCACCTGTGCTAGTTAGTGACATTTACCTATTTGGCTTGGAAACAACTTGAGATTTACCATATATGATATTGTGATACATTTAAAATAAGAAAGAAGAGAAACATTAAATAAACTGAAAACTTAAAGACGATAAAACTCCTGTTCCAGGCGGATTGCATCCACACATTTTTAAAGAATCTAGGGAAGAGATAGCAGAGGCACTAGCTCATAAAAATTCATCAAAAAATTGTAGCTCCAGAGAACTTTCATTAGAGCTATAGGGAGATAGTACATGCTTAGAGTGCGATAAATCAGATAGCTTAACATTGTTGCTAGAAAAATAATGGAATCTCTATCTAAGGAGAAAATAGAAAAACATAAATCAATGGTCAGCAAAGATTTCAAAAGGGAAAGTCTTGCTTGATCGAGCTCATTGAATTCCTGGATGAGGTAACAGGGAATAGAGGAGGCTAATTTATTATAGGTAATATATCAAGATCTCCATAAGGCTTCAAAATGGTAGCATATAATAGACAAATGAATAAAGTGAGCATGTGGAGTTGGGAACAAGTAGCAGAATGGATTGCTACAAGTTGCCTTCAAGACAGAATGTAGAGAGGTCAAGGGTAGCTATACAGAGTGCCTGGAAAGTGAGATCCACAAGGATCAGTGTGGGACCACTGTTGTTCACAATTTATATCAACAATTTAGACTTTGGAAACATGGGCCTAGATTTTCGTCCACTCTTCAGCTGCGCAGATTCGGGAGAATTCCCAGATCCACGAACCTGACTTTGACAAGTGTCTGACCGAACTTCAGATTTTTGGTCCGGGGGGGGTCTATATTAGGAGTCAGTGCAGGGGGCCCTAGATGTTGGGGGGTCAGACAGGCCCAATATGGGTTGGACAGCTTGGGCACAGATGAAAAGTGGACCCTCAAAGGCCCATTTGAGGTTGGTGGTCCATAGTGGTGAGGTCACTGTGCCTCAAAGGAGACATCATTGACTTATCAGGTGAGTAGGAACTCTGTAAATGTTCAACTGTTAGCTGACCCAGGAAAGGATGGCCGAAGGGAAAAAATGTCACCGATTGCCTATTCAGTGTACTGCACTGAAACCATGGAGTGAATTCACATGACACAGCCATGGAGATGGCATTGTCTTGCTACCACTATCTGGTACAGATATTCTGCAGTCATGTAGTTAGCTGTCAAGGCTCAGTGGATGAATGATGAACAATACGTGGTTGTTATCCCATCCAACTGCCGCCTTGTTGCCCATCTATCAGGATGTGCCCAAACAGTTGAACCTTCAACAGATCCCTCACATCTGCACGCTTGGAAGTGTTTTGTCACTTAACAATTAAGAGCATGCACATACATACACTCGCTTCTGAACCTAAACTTCCTGTGTAAAAACAAAAAACACAGCAGGTTCCTTTATTCCTTATTCTAAACCAGAGGGCAATACGTCTGGGACTTAGCACATCCTACTGTCAGGTTTTTTATATAGCACCTCTTTTTAACTGAAATGTCCTTTTAACAAAAAAGCATAAACATTAAAACACAAACATCACATCTCTTCCCCCTTTAGCCAGGAACAAATCGGTCAGGCGGTTTGCAGATTCGCTTTGGTCTAGAGAGGAGTGTTGGCTTAGGTATCTCCGTTTGTTTGCTTAGAAATGGAAGATTCTGCTGTTCCACTTGTTTCTGTTCAGGTTCAACAGTCGCAGCTACAGGTTTGTCAGCTGAATCAGGTCGGGTTTCACCAACTGGAGCAGACATTTCCCAGGAATCTTCCACTGTGACTGGAGATCCCTGGAAATTTGGTTCCTTGGATTTGGCTTCTCTAATCTGGTCAGTGTGCCTCTTCCAGATTCCACAGGAAGATTCAACATCATAGGTCAGTGGTCGTTGATGATTCTTCCCAGGAGCCACTTTGGTGTTCCACAATAATTTAGGACCCAAACGGACTGATCCAGGTTAAACTCACGAGCTGGTTTACTTGTCATGTGATCTTTTCTGATCAAGTTGCCTTGAACCAATCTTTCCTTTCAAATCTGGACATAGCAAATCCATTCTGGTACACAGTCATCTTCCAAACATCAGCTCAGCAGGAGATACACCTGTTGTTGAATGTGGAGTGTTACAATACATCATCAAAACATTCTTCAGCTTCAACTTCCAATTTGTTTGTGTCCTCCCCTTCAATATGGCCAATTTGAATGTCTGGACAAAGTGCTCCGCTTCACCATTTGAGGATGTGTGGTAAGGCGAGATGAGAATCTGTTTGGTCCCATTGTTTTTCAGGAAATGTTTGAAACTCACATGATGTGAACTGTGTGCTATTGTCAGACACAATCGGCTCCGGCAATCCAAAAGTAGTGAACACATTCCAGAGAGCATCAATGGTCTTTGCTGAAGTAGTCGACTTCATTGGAATAACATGAGGCCACTGTTTTGCGGGCAGCCATCACAATCTGGAATGTATGTCTGAGAAGTGGTCCAGCAAAGTCCACATGAAGTCTCTGCCATGGGGGGTCAGGCCAAGCCCACAGATGTAATGGGGCAGGTGCAGGAGAAGACTTCATTTCTTGGCACGGAAGGCAATCACTGACCATGCCTTCGATGTCTTCATCCAGGTGTTTAATCACCGGTAGAAGGTGATTTAAAAAAGGGTGTTAAAATCACTTTGAAACATGGTGATAATGGTGGAGGTCACAATGTCTGTTCACTGAGCACAAGGGGACATTGACATGAGAGCGAGTGCAAGGATGGTGTTGTGTCATAAGGGCAGGACAAACATGGTTAAAGGAAATGGCATGCATCAGAGCATACTTTCACAACCTACAGAACTCATTTTTTTTGTCTCACACAGGGTCCCATCTCTGCCTCCACCGCACGTGCCCCCGCCCCCCTGCTCCGGGCTAGATCATCCCTCTCAGGCGACATGAGGAGGAAGAGATGTCCAAGGAGGCAGCATAACATCTGACTAATCCACACTCTGCCAGAACAAACACAAGCACTTCAGAGGGATGTAGTATGTGTCTACAGTCAGTAGCACAGGGTAAAAGTCACTCCACCAGAGTGGAGGAGGTGTCAGAGTCAGAGATATCTATGTACAATTCCCCTTGGAGTAGGGATGGAAGTCACGATGATGCTCCAGTGGCAGGAATGTGGCATCTCAGTAAACTTTTGGGGCAAAATATTTGGACAATCAGCAGATATGTGGACATCTGTCAGAGTTCCCTGAGGCAGTGGGAGCTCTAAGACATGAATGGTGGAGTTCATCACTGTTATGAGCTCCACATTGTCCTGGGGACTTAACCAACCATGAGAGATTGGCCGATCTCATGGAGAGACAGATGTAGGAGTGGATGGAAGAGAAGTGTCTTGGCCAGGAAAGAATCCCTCAGTAGCCTGGACCAGTCCGCTCAGAATGAGCGCTAACATTCAGGAATACGAGGAGTTGCGTATCCTTAACAGGACAGTCGCACTGTTGGGGCAGGGGTTGCTGGAATGGACGATTGCTGTGCATCAGCAGCCAGCCCCATCTACCCCACCTGAAGGGCAGCTCAGGGCTGTGGAGGTAACTGAGGAGGGTGAAGGTGCCTAGAACTTCCCAGCACCCTCATCTTCTGCCACCTCCCCAGCCCCTGTGCCAGAGCCCTTGTCTGCACCACATCTACCAGTGACCATGACTCCCCATGTAGAGATGCAGAAGCTGCAGTCTATAGAAGGTCCCCAAACTGGTGCCTGCAGAGGCCGACCACCACGGTCCTCACTGCTGTCTAGACTGAGAAGTGAGCAGCTTGCCTCCACCTCCTCTGAGGCAACAAGGGGGCACCTTGTAGGAGTGTGCCTGAGTGCAGGGCACTGTCTCGCCTACAACATTAGAGTTCACCATGGTTATATTTCTCACATTGTATATATTTGAGCACTTTTTGAATATATCTAAATGCACTCATATGAGCTGGTGTGTGTTTGTACACTACAGAACTCCAAAAGAATGATAGGGCATCCTAGTGACACTGAAGGCAGCATGCTGAGGTCCATCTCGCATTGACATCATGAACCATGTTTGTGAGACATTGAAGGGCTGCTTCCTTTTCTGGTCTATCACAAACGAATCCAGTGTTAAAAGGCTCAAGCACTGAGATGCTCCTGGCATCTTTCACCATCCATCCAAACTTGACTCTTTAAGGGAGGCTCAAAGATCAGATTCCCCAAACAAATGCTGGGCAGCAGGTGCAATTCAAGCATGAGTGCTGGGTACAACGCACTCATCCGCACAGCATTGTCACGTATTAGCTGAGGTGTAAGCATTGCAGCTTGAGATGCCATGTTTGCTCCAGGGAATATTGTTCGACTGCTATGCCCACGAGGCAGCATTTGCATTCCAGGTGGCAGAGGATGTGCTTTGTGGGAAGCAGAGGTTTATGGAAGCCTGGATTGTTGCATATGGTGCCCATCTCAGGAACTGGACCACTGGCCGGAATGGATGGTGTGCAAGATTTTCAAAGAGCTGTTGTTGCACAGTTGTGGGCCTATTGTGCGCAATATGCCTTATCTGCATGGTTGCTGGCACATGCAATCTCAATCGGCATGTATAGGGTGTTAATTCTTAAGTCATGTCACTCTTAGGATTGTGGACATAGTTTGATTATGGACAAGGTGGCAGCTTTATCACCCCATTTACAGACACTGGCATTTATGTGAGGGGCCCAGGTCGTGCAGGACTTATTACCATGTGTCTGTAATATGATGAGGCCCATGGTTATGATGGTGAAGGTTTCAGCCATATTAATGTGACTGAGTCAAACTCATTGAAGTTGATTCTCTCCCTTATTCCTTGAGTAACTGCGGAGTCAATGTAAAAGAATATTGGCTTGAATTTTGCTCACCAAGGACTGGCCAATGGCAAGCGAGATAGACACACCTTACAGTAACATTCATGACACACCTTACAGTAACATTCATGACACACCTTACAGTAACATTCATGCCACACCTTACAGTAACATTCATGCCACACCTTACAGTAACATTCATGCCACACCTTACAGTAACATTCATGCCACACCTTACAGTAACATTCATGCCACACCTTACAGTAACATTCATGCCACACCTTACAGTAACATTCATGCCACACCTTACAGTAACATTCATGCCACACCTTACAGTAACATTCATGCCACACCTTACAGTAACATTCATGCCACACCTTACAGTAACATTCATGCCACACCTTACAGTAACATTCATGCCACACCTTACAGTAACATTCATGCCACACCTTACAGTAACATTCATGCCACACCTTACAGTAACATTCATGCCACACCTTACAGTAACATTCATGCCACACCTTACAGTAACATTCATGCCACACCTTACAGTAACATTCATGCCACACCTTACAGTAACATTCATGCCACACCTTACAGTAACATTCATGCCACACCTTACAGTAACATTCATGCCACACCTTACAGTAACATTCATGCCACACCTTACAGTAACATTCATGCCACACCTTACAGTAACATTCATGCCACACCTTACAGTAACATTCATGCCACACCTTACAGTAACATTCATGCCACACCTTACAGTAACATTCATGCCACACCTTACAGTAACATTCATGCCACACCTTACAGTAACATTCATGCCACACCTTACAGTAACATTCATGCCACACAAGTGCCAGGTAATGACCATCTCCAAGAAGAGAGAATCTAACCATCACCTCTTGACATTTCAATAGCATTGCCATCGCTCAATCCCCTTCTATCGACATCCTGGGGTTTACCATTGACAAGAAATTGAACTGGGCTAGCCATATAAATACTGTGGCTGCAAGAACAGGTCAGAGGCTAGGAATCCTGTGGCGAGTAACTTTCACCTCCTGACTTCCCAAAGCATGTTCATCATCTACAAGTCAGGCGTGTGATGGAATACTCTCCACTTGATTGGATGAGTGCAGCCCCAACAACACTCGAGAAGCTTGACACCATCCTGGACAAAGCAGCCCGCTTGATTGGCACCCCTTCCACAAACATTCACTCCTTCCACCACTGATGCACAGTGGCAGCAGTGTGTACCATCTACACGACGCACAGCAGAAACTCACCAAGGCTCCTTAGACAGCACCTTCCAGATCCATGAACATTACCATCTAGAAGGACAAGGGCAGCAGATAGATGGGAACACTACCATCTGGAAGTTCCCTTTCAAGCCACACACCATCCTGACTTGGAAGTATGTCACCATTCCTTCACTGCCACTGGGTCAAAATCCTGGAACTCCCTTCCGAACAGCACTGTGGGTATATCTATACACCACATGGACTGCAGTGGTTCAAGAAGGCAGCTCAGCACCACCTTCTCAAGGGCAACTAGGGATGGACAATAAATGCTGGCCTAGCCAGTGACCTCCATATCCCATAAATTAATTTTTTTTAAAAAAAGAATTGATTATGCACAAGGACACACCTAGCGATGATCCCCTCCTGCACAGTCAGCCCTGGGTACATGGCCATGCTTCCCAGCTGCTCTGCCATTGGTGGCCTCCTCAACCTGGGAACCATCTGAATGGCCATCCTCATTTGGGAACAATCAGAATGGACAGGGGCTTCCTCCTCCTTATCTGCAGAGGTTGGAACTCTGCCCATGGCATTGTTGTAATTTGATTTCTAGGCCCCTCTACTGTGCAACACAGCATACCACTATTCTTGATACCCTTGCTGGGCGATGCTGCAGAGCTCCACCTGAGTGAACGATGCACCTGAAGAGCATTTTTAAAATGCCAATGCCCTGCTCATATGTACTCCTTGTGATGAAATGGCTGCAGATGTAGTTGCGCTCTGCCCCAGTTTTAGGACCCCTAAAGGGGGTCATTATCCAGGCTCTTAAGGGGTAGCCATTGTCCCCTAGAAGCCAACCAAGGATCTGCGAGGGTGGCTGAAATAGCTGATGGAGTTGGGAACTCCTTAGTATGAAGGTGAACCTTGCACAACTTGTTGTGGTCACAAACCACTTGTACATTGATTGAATGGAAGGCCTTCCGGTTGTCAAACCTCTTGTAACTCTTTTGAGTCATCAACAGTCACAGATTGTAACTCTTTCGAGTACATTCACAGTTCTTGGTTTCCGGGAGTGGGACATGAACCCACAACCTTCTGATTCAAAGGCGAGGGTGCTATGAACTGAGCCACAGCTGACACCTCTTCCAGTTGTCAAAGGTGTCCAAATTGAGTCGGAGCCTTTATGGTAATATGGGTGCAATCAATAACACCCTGCACCTGAGGGAAGCCTGCTAATTGGGCAAAGGCCGTGGCTCTCTGCTTCGAGACACCAAATTTACAGAGTAATTTAATGTGAACCCCACAAGAGCAAACAGGGCATTAGTTACAGCCTTAGTGTAGCTATGTGCTGCTAACTGGAATATACCACACAAGTCTCCTGATGAACCCTGGAATGTACTGAGCCCTAGAAAAAGAGCCTGAGGCATAAAAATTGAGACTGACATTTACCTTTACAGCCACTGGCAGGGCATAGGGACAATAGAGTTTGGCTCAAGTTGTTGCTGGACCATGCAACATATGTCTGCCACCACCTCACAGCTTAGTCTCAGTTGCCTTCAGCACAGGTTCTCCATCATATTGAGGTATGATGTCTTAGGTCTATACAGCCTTCCCACAGGCACCCTTGCCTCTCCTCCTTCCTGGTGCATGTGGCACTACCTCTTCCTCCTGACCTTATGCCCTTGCTCTGGCTGCTCAAATTGACTGGTTTCTATGGCGTCTATGTGTAAGGGTGCCATGCCCAAATTGTATCTTCCTTTTGCATAAAGCACACTGCGTCCTTCTCAAGCACAAAATTCTTCCTGGCACCTGGGTGCACGAGTCAGGAGGGACAAGAAAAGAACTGTCCTGTGAACAAACCCACTCTCCTACACCACTGGGTTAAAACAAGACAGTTTGAATCGAGTTTCTGCCAATTCTGGGGCAGTTAAGACAAATTTAAAGCAAATTCCACAGAGCTACCTCCACCTCTCCAAAGAGTACCCTGGCTATCCAAAGAAATGCACAAATTTCAGACCTGTTCCTACCAGGTTTACTCTGCATGTGACTTTTCTGACACCTGTGAGATCAAAATCTGAAAAGTAGAGGTAGCTGCTGATTTATATGGACAGCTATCTATGTAAAATGCACATATGCAAATCTTGACCCTGGGCCAATTCCCGCTCCTGCAAAAATAGTAGATGCCTTGTTTGGGGGAGGAACTTTTGATTTCCTGGCACATTCACCATTTTCGCTATGGGGTCAGGCTCTCCGTCATAGTGAAAATTCTGGCCATAGTTTCTAAATTTGCAGACAACACCAAATTGGGGGATAATCATTACTGAGGAGGGTTGGAACAAATTACAAGAGGTTAATAAACACTCAATGGGTATAAGTGGAAAATGAATTTCAACATAAATATGAGGGAGGGAAAATAAGGAGGTCACATAATACTTGGAAAAGAAGAATCTAAATGCTTAAATGGGGTAGAAGAGCAAAGGTAAAAGCAGATGCTGGAAATCTGAAATAAAAACAGAAAATGCTGGAAAAACTCAGTAGGTCTGACAGCATCTGTGTGAAAGGGAAACAGAGTTAACATTTTGAGTCTGTATGACCCTTCTTTAGAGCTAAAGAGAAATAGAAATGTGATGAAATTTATACTGTGTTTAAGGGGATAGAGCAGGTGAAGCTGGAAAGGTCAGCGATAGGTAGAGGCTAAGGAGAAACTGACAAAGATGTCATGGATGGAGAGACATCTTTGTAGTGGTAAGGGCTAAAGGAGGTGCTGATAGTGGCATAAAGGTAAGAAAGAATGTGTTAATAGCAGGACAAGGGACTGGGAGTATAAATACACAAATTGTAAAAGTACTGATGCAGGTTTATAAGGCAAAACAATAGCAAACCAACCAAAAGTTTGTTTATAGAGGATTGGGATTGAAAAGTAGTGAAATTATGCTAAACTTGTATCAAACCTTGGTTGGACCACACTTGGTGTACTCTGGTCAGTTCTGGTTGCTCTCTCAAAAACTGATCTCCAGGTCATCATTAACTGCTTCTCCAAAGCATATGAGAAAATGGACCTTTTCACGTAATGCAGGAAAAACTAGGGTCCTCTTCCAACCAGCTCCTACAGCTAAATACCTTCCCCCATCAATCAAGATCAATGACAAGATCCTGGAAAAAGTGATAAAAGCAAAATACTGCCAATGCTGTAATTCTGAAACAAAAACAAAATGCTGGAAAAACTGAGCAAGTTTGGCAGCATCTGTGGAGAGAGAAACAGAAACGTTTTGAGTCCGTATGACCCTTCTTCAGAGCTAAAGAGAAGTAGAAATGTGATGAAATTTATACTGTTTAAGAAGGGGGGGGGAGAGAGATAGAGCAGGTAAAGCTGGATAGAAGGCCAACAAAAGGTGGGGACAAAGGAGAGATCGACAAAGAAGACATGAACTAAAGGACAAAGGGAGTGTTAATGGTGCTGGTAAGGGCTAATAAAGGTGCTGAAAGTGGCGTAAAGGTAAGAAAGCAGAGTAAAAGTAAAATGTGGATCATTTTCCATAACTTGGGAGCCTCCTCTCAACGAAGGCAGACATAGGTAGGGGGACACACCAGGTGTTTCTGCAGTTGCAGTCCTGAAACCAGGTCACCATGTTGTCTCCTGAATGCCGGGGTCAAGGATGTCACTGAGCACCTGCAGAGCACATGCAGGGGGAGCACGTGAACAGCAAAAAGCTGTGGTTCATATCAGTACCAACAACATAGATGAAAACAAGGATGAGGTCTTGCAGGCAGGGTTTAGGGAGCTGGGGAAAAACAAAAACTAGAAAGCTAGTAATCTTTGGATTACTCCTAGCACCATGCATAAGTTAGTACAGAAATAGGAGGATAGAGCAGATGAAAGTGTGGCTGGAGAAATGGTGCAGAATGGAGGATTTGAAATACCTGGAAAATTCGGACTGGTTCTGGGAGAGATGTAACCCGTACAGGCAGGGTTGCACCTGAACAGAGCAGAACTCTGTTCTTGCAGAGTGATTTTTCTAGTGCTGTTGGCGGGGGTGCGGGGTTTAAACTAGCTTGCAGGGGTGTGGGAAACAGGAGGCAATGTAAGAGAGAAAAACCAAGGTGCATAGAATACTAGGAGACAGATAGCCCTGGAGTAGGGAAGAGTAAGGTACGAGATTGGTCCAGAGTAAGAGGGAATGTAATATGGTCTAAATTAGGTTTAATATGCATGGAAATGAATGTGTGTACTGTGGTAAATAAGGTTGGTGAGCTGCAGGCATATATCGCAATGTGGAAATACAATGACATAGTGATAATGGAGACCTGGCTCAAATGAGGACTGGTACAAGGATACGAGGTGTTCAGGAAAGATAGGGAAGGAAAGAAAGGAAGAGGGGTAGCACTATTGATTAAGAAGAACATTAGTGCTGGAGACAGAGGATGTCCTAGAGGGGTCAAGGATGAAATTGGTTTGGTTAGATCTAATCATAATAAAGGTACCATTAGAATGCTGGGTGCGTTCTATAGGCCACCAACTATTGGGAAATATATAGAACAAATTTGCAAGGTAATTACGGAGGGGTGCAAGAATTACAGTAGTTATAATGGGAGGCTTTAATAATCCTAACGTAGACTTGGAAAGTAACAGTGTAATCGGCAGAGATGGGCAATAGTTTCTCGGCTGTATTCAGAAGAAATTTCGACATCAATGTGTTTCCAGTTCAACGAGGAAGCTGGATCTGGAGAATGAGGTGGGTCAGTTAGCGACAATGAAGTTTAGGTTGGCTATGAAAAGGACAAGGGGCAATCCAGAGTAAAAATAATTAATTGGGGGAGGGCCAACTTCAATAGGGTAAGAATGGATCTGGCCCAGGTAAATTGGGAACAAAGATTGGCAGACAGAACTGTAACTGATCAATAGGCTGCCTTTAAAGAGGAGATAATTTGAGTACAGTCAAGGCCCATTCCCACAAAGCAGAAAGGTAGGACAAACAGATGGTTGTGGTTGTTGGAGGTCACTCATCTCAGTTCCAGGACATCGCTGCAGGAGTTCCTCAGGGTAGTGTCCTAGGCCTAACCACCTTCAGCTGCTTCATCAATGACCTTCCTTCTATCATAAGGTCAGAAGTGGGGATGTTCACCAATGATTGTGTAATGTTCAGCACCATTCATGACTCCTCAGATACTGAAGCAGTCCATGTCCAAATGCAGCAATATCCAGGCTTGGGCTGACAAGTGGAAAGTAACATTTGTACCACACAAGTGCTAGGCAATGACCATCTCCATCACTCCTTCACATTCAATGGCATTACCATCACTGAAGCCCACACTATCAACATCCTGGAGGTTACCATTGACCAGAAACTGCTCTGTGCTAGCCATATAAATACTGTGGCTACAAAAGCAGGTCAGAGGCTAGGAGTCATGCGGTGAGTAACTCACTTCCTGACTCCTCAAAGCCTGTCCACCATCTACATGGCGCGTCAGGAGTGTGATGGAATACTCTCCACTTGCCTGGATGAGTGCAGCTCCCACAACACTCAAGAAGTTTGACGCCATCCGGGACAAAGAAACTTGATTGGCACCCCATCCACAAGCATTCACTTACTCCACCACCTATGCACAGTAGCAGTGTGTACCGTCTACAAGATGCACTGCAGAAACTCACCAAGCATCCTTAGGCAGCGCCTTCCAAACCCACAACCACTACCATCTAGAAGGACAAGGGCAGAAGACACATGGGAACCCCAGCACCTGCAAATTCCTCTCGAAACCATTCATTATCCTGACTCCGATATGTATCGCCGTTCCTTCATTATCGCTGGGCCAAAATCTTAGATAAGTCACCAAGATCGGATGAAATGCATTCATGGATACTGAAGGAAGGGTAGAAGTTTCAGAGGCACTGGCCATAATCATTCAATATCCCTTAGATACATGGGTGGGGTCAGAGGACTGGAGAATTACAAATGTTACATCATTGTTTAAAAAGTAATGACCTGGAACTCAACGTCTACAAGGGCGGCAGACGTGGAAACAATGAATGATTTCAAATGGAAATTGCATGGGCCTTGAGGGAAATAAACTTACAAAGATACAGGGATAGAGCTGGGGAATGGGACTGACTGGACTGCTCTACAGACAGCCAGCATAGACCTGATGGACCAAACTGCCTCCTTCTGTGTTATTATGACTCTATGACACTAAATGGTACAAAGATAAGCCCCATAATTACAGGCCAGCCAGGTTAATCCCTGTGGTGGGAAAGCTTTTAGAAACAATAATCTGGGACAAAGTTAACAGTCTCTTGAACGAATGGTGATCAAGGAAAACTATCACAGATCTGTTAAGAACAAATAATGTTTAACTAACTTGCTTGAGTTTTTGATGAGTTAACAGAGGGTTGATGACGGTAAAGTGGTTGATGTGGTGTAGATGGAGTTCCAAAAAGCAGTTGATAAAGTGCCATATAACAGGCTTGTCAGCAAAATTACCACCCATGGAATAAAAGGGACTGTATCGGCATGGATATGAAATTGCCTGAGTGACCGAAAACAGGCAGTAGTGGTGAACAGTTATTTTTCAGACTGGAGTATTGGTGTTAGGACCCTTGCTTTTCTTGATGCATATTAAAAACTGCAACTTGGGTGCGCAGGGTACTCATTTAGTACCCAGTCATGCTCCCTGCCTCCATGTATAAATCCCCTTTTAGGTCCCTAAAAGACTCCACTCCTCCTTTTACTACCCTTTGTGCAGGGCACAATTTCAAAATTTGCGGATGACACAAAGCTTGAAAGAATTGTGAACTCTGAGGAGGATAGTGATAAATTTCAAGAGGACATAGACAGGTTGGTGGAATGGGCAGACAATTGGCAGATGCAATTTAATCCAACCCAGAGAAGTACAAAATTATTCATTTTGGTAGGAAGAATGAGGACAGACAATTTAAAATAAAGGGTACAATTCTAAAAGGGAGTAGAGGAGCCTGACACAAATCATTGGGAATTATAAATAACATTTATAGAACACTGGTTCGGCCTCAACTAGAGTACTGAGCCCAATTCTGGGCACTGCACTTTAGGAAGAATGTCAAGGTGTTAGGGTGTGGAAAAGCTTTACAAGGGATTCAGTTACACGGATAGATTAGAGAAGCTGGGCTGTTCTTCTGAGGGAAGGTTGAAAGGATATTTGATAGAGGTGTTCAACATCATGAAGGGTCTGGGCAGTGTAGATAGGGAGAAACTGTTCCCGTTGGCGGAAAGATCGAGAACGAGAGAGACCGATATAAGGTGGAGAACCAAAGGTGACATGAGGAAGAGGTTTTTTTACACAATGAGTAGTTAGGATCTGGATATACTGCCTGAGGGTGTGGAAGCAGATTCAATTGTGACCTTCAAAAAGGAATTGGATAATTAGCTATAATGAGAGTTTCAAGCACACTGACTGTGTGAAAGTTATAAAACTAGGATCTTTTATTACACTGGCATCAAATCTTGAGAAACATTAATAGAAAAACTTAATTTAAATGAACAAATTATTTGCAATGGATGCTCATGGCTGATAGTCAAGATCCAATGGAATATCATTGAGAGATCTGGGTAGCAGAGTTCAGTTGGTGGAGCTCCTACTGCTAACTTCCCATAACTACGTGACCCAGTTTACCTTGTCTCTCAGACACGAAGGGAATGTCCCTTTTCTTATGGCCTCTCGAGCTCAGGAGTGCTATCCAAGAGGTCTGCCTGGATCTTCGGCAGCTGTTTGCCCACTCCGCTGCCACTTCCAGGTGCTTCAGCCACTGTCGGTGACTACGATCTGTCATATTCATGGCTAGGGGTCCTTGATGCCATGACTCAGCAGCCTTGGACTTCTGCTCCTTGCTGCTGCCTGCTCTCCTCACTCTCTGGTTTCTGGCCTCCCCAGCCAACACTCTGGGCTCCAGACTCTGCAACCCTCTGCTTTCAGCCCACGCTTCAGGCTCCACCCCCAACCTGCCGAGGACATCTCTTCTTGTCCCAAAGAGGGCCCACAGGGCTGACTGAATTCCCTGCCAGGCGTACTCCCCAGCCAACAGCCTCTGCTGGTGGGGACCCAGTGTTCCACAAGGGATGTCCCGTAGTGGGCAGGGCCCAACATCTGGCCTCGTTCCAAAGCTAGAAGTCAGTTCACTGAGGTCCCACTCGTCTCTCCCGCCACATATCTAAGTAGAAAAGATTGACAGGGCTACAGGGAGAAGACAGGGGAGCGAGACTAGCTGAATTGTTCTTGCAGAGTCAGCATGGATACCATGGATTAAATGGCCTCCTGCGTTGTAACAATTTTATGACTCTATACTCGATCTGTTCCCCTTGATATCTTAAACTTTGATCTAATCACCCCGAGCTGGGAAGCGTGTCCTGCAGTCAGCATCGCTGTGAAGCAGTCTGGGAAGAGTATCCTGCAGTCAGCATCGCTGTGAAGCAGTCATTTCAAAAAGTGGCATCAGCACAAAGGTGAGAGCTGATTGGTGAGTAGTGGGTAAGTGCTTTTCTCCACTTTTTTTCTCCAGTTTAAAATAGATTAAGCTAAGGAAAGGTAAGGGTTCTAGTGTTTATTTAAAGTACATAAATAATTTAACTTTTTTTTACTGTATTTAAAGTAAGGGTTTTTATTTCAACTAGAGGCATGGCGGGGCAGCTCAGTCCCGTGTTATGTACTGCCTGCAACATGTGGGAAGTCCTAGATGCTTCTTCCACTCTGACCGACCACATGTGCAGGAAGTGCCACCAGCTGCAGTTACTTGAGCTCCGAGTTTCAGAGCTTGAGGTGGCAGCTGGAGGCACTGAGGTGCATCCGCGAGGCTGAGAGTTTCGTGGGTAGCACGTTTGTAGACGTGATCACCCCACCACTTATGGAAGTGCAGACAGAGAGGGAATGGGTGACCATCAGTCAGAAGAAAGGTGTCAGGCAGGTAGTCAGGAAATCCCCAGGGTGTATCTCGCTCGAGAACTATTTTTCTGTGTTGGAAAACGGTGAGAGTGACGGGAGTGCAGCCACGTTCATGGCACTGAGTGGCTCAGCTGCACAGTGGGGAGGAAAAAGAGGGGAAGAGCAATAGTGGTAGGAGACTCGATAGTAAGGGGAACAGACAGGCGTTTCTGCGGCCGTAGACATGACTCCAGGATAGTATGTTGCCTCCCTAGTACCAGGGTCAGGGATGTCACTGAATGGCTGCAGGGCATTCTAAAGGGGGAGGGCAAACAGACAGAGGTCGTGGTACATATTGGTACCAACGACATAGGTAGAAAGAGGGATGAGGTCCTGCAAGCAGAGTTTAGGGAGCTAGGAAACAGGTTAAAAAACAGGACCTCAAAGGTAGTAATCTCAGGATTACTTCCGGTGCCACGTGCTAGTGAGTATAGAAACAGGAGGTTAGTCCAGATGAATGTGTGGCTGGAAAGATGGTGCAGGAGGGAGAGCTTTAGATTTCTGGGACATTGGGACCGTTTCTGGGGGCGGTGGGATATGTACAAGGTGGACGGGTTGCACCTGAACCGGAATGGGAGGGAGGTTTGCTAGTGTTGTTGGGGGGGGTTTAAACTAACTTGGCAGGGGGATGGGATCCTGAGAGGAGGTTCAGCAGGGGAAGACGCACAGCCAAAATTAGAAGAGAGAGCAAGTAAGTCTGAAAGGCACAAAATTTATAGGCCAGTTAAGGCACAAGGGAGTTTGGCAAGGTTGGATGGTATTTATTTTAATGCAAGGAGTCTGGCAGATGAGTTGAGGGCACAAATTAACACATGGAAGTATGATGTCATTGCTGTCACAGAGACATGGTTGAGAGAGGGGCAGGATTGGCAGCTCAATATTCCAGGATATAGGGTTTTCAGGTGAGACAGGGCAGGAGGTAAAAGAGGAGGGGGTATTGCAATATTGATCAAGGAATCAATTACAGCAGTAAGGAGGGGTGACATCTTAGAAGGCTCCTCAAATGGAGCCATACGGGTAAAACTGAAAAACACAAAAGGAGCAATCACATTGCTGGGAATGTACTACAGGCCCCCAAACAGTCAGAGAGAAATAGAAGAGCAGATATGTCAGCAAATTTCAGAGAAGTGTAAAAATAATAGGGTAGTAATAGTGGGGGATTTCAACTTCCCCCAACATTAACTGGGTTAGTCATAGAGTGACAGGTTTAAAGGGAGCGGAATTCTTAAAATGCACCCAGGAGAGCTTTTTAAGCCAGTACGTAGAAGGCCCTACAAGAGAAAGGGCAGTCCTGGACTTAATTTTAGGGAATGAAGCCGGGCAAGTGGTAGAGGTATCAGCGGGGGAGCATTTTGCAGATAATGATCATAACTCTGTTAGATTCAAGGTTGTTATGGAAAAGGACAAGGGTGGGCCAGAAATCAGAGTTCTAAATTGGGGGAGGCCGATTTTAATAAGATCAGATATGATTTAGCCAGAGTGGACTGGGAGCAGCTACTTTTAGGTAAATCTGCGTCAGAGCAGTGGGACTCATTCAAGAAGGAAATAGGGAGAGTACAGGGCCAACATATTCCAGTAAAGACAAAGTGTGGGACCAAAAAATCCAGGGAACCCTGGATGTCAAGGGATAGACAGGATTGGATAAACAGAAAAAGGGAGGCTTATGGCAGATACCGAGGCCGCAAAACAGCGGAAGCCCAAGAGAAGTATAGAATGTGTAGGGGTGAACTTAAGAAGGAAATTAGGAGAGCAAAAAGGGAGCATGAAAAAACGTTGGCAGGTAAAATAAAGAAAAATCCAAAGTTATTTTACAAGTACATTAAGAGTAAGAGGATAACTAGGGAAAGAGTAGGGCCCATTAAGGACCATTGTGGTAATTTGTGTGTGGAGCCGGAAGATGTAGGTAGGGTTCTAAATGAATACTTTATGTCTGTATTCACAAGTGAGAGGGATGAAGTGGGTATGGAAATCAGGCAGAAGGACTGTGATATAAGTAAAGAAATTAGCATAGAAAGGTTCTAAGTGGTCTGGCAGGCTTAAAAGTTGATAAATCTCCAGGCCCGGATGAAATGTATCCCAGGCTGTTGTGTGAGGCAAGGGAGGAGATAGCAGTGGCGCTGGAAATAATTTTCAATACCTCTCTGGTGGCTAGGAAAGGTGCCAGAGGACTGGATGACAGCCAATGTGGTACCGTTATTCAAGAAGGGAGGAAGGGATAAACCAGGGATCTACAGGCCTGTCAGTCTAACCTCAGTGGTGGGGAAACTATTGGAAGCAATTCTGAGGGACAGAATTAATCTACACTTGGAGAGGCAGGGATTAATCAAGGACAGTCAGCATGGTTTTATTAAGGGGAGGTTATGTCTGACTAATTTGATTGAATTTTTCGAAGAGGTGACCAAGTGTGTAGATGAGGGCAATGCATTTGATGTACTTGGAAGTCCACTTGAACTTCAGCAAGGCTTTTGATAAGGTCCTGCATGGGAGACTGATAATGAAGGTAAGTGCCCATGGGATCCAAGGCAATTTGGCAAATTGGATCCAGAATTGGCTGAATGGCAGGAAACAGAGGGTGATGGTCGAGGGATGTTTTTGTGACTCGATGCCTGTGTCTAGTGGGGTTCCACAGGGATTGGTGTTGGGTCCCTTGCTGTTTGTGGTACATATAAACGATTTAGACTTGCATGTAGGAGGGTTGATCAGTAAGTTCGCGGATGACACGAAAATTGGTGGGGTGGTAAATAGTGAGGAAGATAGCCTTAGATTACAAGAGGATATAGACAGACTGGTCAGATGGGCTGATCAATGGCAAGCGGAATTTAATCCGGATAAGTGTGAGGTGATGCACTTGGGCAGGACAAACAAGGCACGGGAATACACAATGAATGGTAGGACCCTGGGAAGTACTGAGGATCAGAGGGACCTTGGTGTGCGTGTCCACCTTCCCTTAAGGTAGCGGGATCGGTAGACAAGGTGGTTAAGAAGGCATATGGGATACTTGCCTTTATTAGCCGAGGCATAGAATATAAGGGCAGGGAGGTTATGCTGGAACTGTATAAAATGCTGGCTAGGCCACAGCTAGAGTATTGCATGCAGTTCTGGAATCCGCATTATAGGAAGGATGTGCTTGCACTAGAGAGAGGGGATTTACCAGAATGTTGCCTGGGCTGGAGAGTTTTAGTTATGAGGAGAGATTGGTTAGACTGGGGTTATTTTCCCTGGAGCAGAGGAGATTGAGGGGGGACATGATTGAGGTGTATAAAATTATGAGGGGCATAGATAGGGTAGACAGGAAGGAACTTTTCCCTTTGGTGGGGGGGATCAATAACCAGGGGGCACAGATTTAAGGTAAGGGGCAGGAGGTTTAGAGGAGACGTGAGGAAGAATTTTTTCACCCAGAGGGTGGTGGGAATCTGGAACTCACTGCCTGAAAAGGTGGTAGAGGCAGAAATCCTATTAACATTTAAGAAGTATTTGGATTGCACTTGCGATGCCATGGCATACAAGGCTATGGGCCTAGTGCTTGGAAAATGGGATTAGAATAATTAGGTACTTGTTTGACTGGTATAGACTTGATGGGCCGAAGGGCCTTTTTCTGTGCTGTTGGCCTCTATGACTATAATGTTTCCTTGTAACTTAATCCTTGGAGTCCAGGTGTCATTCTGGGAAACCTATGCTGCACTCCCTCCAATGCCAATAGACCCTTCCTAAAGGTGTGGTGCCCAAACTTGCTGACAGTATTCAAGGTGGGTCTAACAAGAACTTTGTACAGCTAGCAAAATAAAAGTTTTAATTTAAGTTTTAACCTTTTATCCATTTGTTTTCTATTCCTCTGTATATAAAGGAGAGCATTCCATTTCCCTTTCTGATTATTTTCTGTACCTCCCATGCTATTTTAATGAGCTATATACTTGGATCCTCCAGTCTCTTTGCACTTCCACTATTATTAGCTTTTCACCATTTAGAAAGTACTCTGTTCTATCCCTTTTATGTCCAAATTGGATGACGTTACATTTGTCTACATTGAAATACGTTTGCCGTAGTTTTGCC
Organism: Cetorhinus maximus; assembly: GCF_964194155.1. NCBI lineage: Eukaryota > Metazoa > Chordata > Chondrichthyes > Lamniformes > Cetorhinidae > Cetorhinus > Cetorhinus maximus. Next base: position 37,048,680 of record NC_135904.1, read on the forward strand.
CACTTACTTAATTTATCAATATCTCTGTAATTTTCTGCTTCCATCCACACTTTTTACAATGCCATCTATTTTTGTGTGATCGGCATGTGTGAAATGGTTTTCATTTATTATGGGACAAATTTTACAGGGTGGGCGGGGGATGGGTGTATATTTCTGGCCAATCCTGCCACCCCGACTCCTGCCCAGAAGGAAACTCGGTACTGCATTGACCAATGCTCAACAAAGCCGTCCGACAGCAATAACAAGCTGCGGGTGGCCTTAAGCAGGTAACAGTCGGACTTCAACCCCTCAGTGGGAGGAAGTCCCACCTTTGAGAGCTTCTGGCCAATCACTGAGTGCTGTTGAGACTGTGAGGAGGCACGGAAAACATTGATGGATCCTGGACTAGGGTAAGTCGCTGGCTTTTAGGTGGGAAGGAATCAGGGAGCCTATAGGGAGGATGGTGAGATGGGTGGGGAGTGTGTTTTCAAGGCCAGGACGGGTGCCCCCCAATGTGCACGGGGCACTTTCAAAAGATGTATCCCCTCCATTCTTTCTCTTTTTCCACAAAGTAACTTAAAAAATGGCCTTCTGAATTTCGCCCACCTACCCACTCCATTTTACGGCATGGACAGTGTATTATTCGGGTCAATTGGTTTGTTAACCAGCTCAATTGCCCATTAATTATTTATTTCTAAATGGCAAAATCAGCACCCGCCCACCTGCAGTATTATGGGGACCGTATTATGAGTCGGGGATGGACTAGCCACCCATCATATTTTATGTGACCCTGCTAAAAACACCTGGCTAGGTCAAGAATGTGTTTTTTCCTCTCTGTGATAAAGGTGAAAAGCATTATAGTTTGGTTCCCTCTGACCCCGTTTCTCCATTCCTTTTCTCTTTTGGCTTCAAATTCAGTTGGAGGATTTTTCTTTAGAAAAATAGTCAACCTTTCATCCTAAATTTTGTAAAAGAATTTAGAAACTGTATTCTGAGATAAACTGAGTAAATGGAAATGTGTTTATTTAGAAAAGTACAGCTGGGGTTTTTCACGTTTTTGCTCAGCAGCAAAGCAATTACCATCTGTTCATTTTAACAGGTGGAAAGCTATGAAATGGTAAGCACAGAAATGGAAACCCCAGTCTATAAGTTACCAAACACTCTAGTAATGTACTAACTGCATAAAGGCAAATTCCAGCTGAGGGCAGGGAAAGCTTGGGAAGATGATGCACAGTTCAAAAGATTGCAAGGGCACTGTGAGCCCTATTTTACTGAATCTTCCTCCTTTCAAGGTGCCAGACCCTGTACCCCCAACTCCAATAGTGCGATCAGATTCTGACACCAAAGCCCTCCCACCATGGTTCTTCCTGCACCCTGAAGGACTTGAGAGGCTGGACTCCGCAGCCTCTTAATCCCAGATGTACCCGCCCGCCCCCTGCCCCCCCACCCACCCCAACCCTGCTTCCATTGTTCACAAACACCCCAGACTACTGTCATGTTTGAGTGTATTACGAACTTTCAGTTAATACTTTAAAATTTTGAGCACGGACTATTAAAATGGCCACTGCAAATCATGTGACCGTTTGCATTTCAAGCTCCAAAAAGTCCTGAGTATCAAGGAAATACCTAATTACATATGGACATTCACAGACATCCGGGAATTCATACATCCCTTTGTTTATGGATGTTGCATCAACAAAAGAACTATTGTGTTCCGGCCTTTCTGTTTCACCATGGCCAAAAGAAACATCGAAACCCAATGTGTGTTAGATGAATGTGAATGGATCCCATCGACCTTCCATTGTATTATGATGGTCCCTCATCCAAACTAGACTAGGTGAATTTCAGGGTGTCAAACAACAACAAAGGATGTGTAATCAACTCACCAATGCGTCTTGGAAAAAAGACTCTGAACTTGTACAAGCCACATGTCGAGGAAGCCATTTTGTGGTCTGCTTTTAAAATAAAGGCTAGAGAATTTCTGCAGAGTTCCATCAGAAACCCAGCGAACCAGCTGCAAGTCACCTAAGCAGCCAAAGTAATAAACAGTAATACCTTGAAAGTGGGAGGATGACAGCAACCACCTCCCCCACCACCACAATATGTTCCAACATTGATTTCACCTAAGAACCAATATCCTGGACATTCGACTTCAAGAAGCCTCACAGCTTACTGAGAATCCTCCGCTTTACATGACGTTAACTTCAACTCACAATCAACTCATCTAAGAAACTACAGGGCCTGTCACCAAAGAGGCTGAAGCAATCATAAATTGTAATTGCATTGTTTTAACTTCATCTGTATCGAAGCTTTGTGTGTGTGTGAGTTGAACAAGTGACACTTCACTTTTTAAACATCTGGGACAAGTGTGTGATAATAAATAACCTTTTTTTAAACTCAGAAAATGCTTGCCGCTGGGATTATTTAAATTGGCACAATCATTCTGAGGGAAGAAAACACACATCTTTTACATACAAATGTATTGATCATGGGCAATAAAAAGGAACATATAAATTCTATCCATGACACTACCCTGGGACCTCAAGAGCAGTGCTTCCTGACCCAAACCCTTCCTTTTGCTCCCAGACCACGGAATTGCCCCAGATCCAAGGGCCACTGCTTCCACAACCTCTCTTCTAGTAATTCATGATCCCAGGATTTGCCCCAGTGTTTCTAGAACTTCTCTCTGAAGTATCCCTATACCCCAATTCCTGTTCTTCAAATTACAAGAACAAATCTGCATGGAAATTGCAGAGGTGTAAACATCGTAGCGTAGTTATAATGGGGGACTTTAATTACCCATATATAGACTGGGATAGTGGTAGTGTAAGGGGCAGTGAGGGACAAGCGTTCCTAGATTGTGTTCAGGAGAATTTCCTACAGCAGTCTGTGTTCAGTCCAACAAGAAAGGAGGCACTGCTAGACCTGGTTCTTGGGAATGAGGTGGGCCAAGTAGATCAAGTGACAGCGGGGGAACATTTAGGGGACAGTGATCATTGTATCATAAAGTTTAGGATTATGGTGGAAAATGACATTGGTCAATCCAGAGTAAGAATAATCAACTGGCGGATTTCAACGGGACAAGAATGTAGATATAGTAGGCCAGGAGGAACACTGAGATATTGGATGGGATAGTCATAAAGAGAGAGGAAGTACTCAAAGGGTTGAAATCCTTGAAAGTTGATAAGTCACCAGGGCCAGATGGATTGTTTCCCAGGCTACTGAAGGAAGTCAGGGAGGAGATAGCAGATGCTCTGAGGATGATTTTCCAATCTTCACTAGATACGGGGGAGGTACCGGAGGACTGGAGAAATACGAACGTAGTTCCATTGTTTAAAAAGGGATCAAAGGAAATGCCAAACAATTATAGGCCAGTTAGTCTTACATCAGTGGTGAGCAAATTAGTAGAATCAATCCTGAGAGAAAGGATTAAATGTCATGTGGAAAGGTATGGACTAGTCAGGGATGGTAAGCATGGAAGGTCTTACCTCACAAATTTGATTGAATTCTTTGAGGAAGTGACAAGAAGGGTTGATGAAGGTAGAGCAGTGGATGTTGTGTACATGGATTTTCGCAAGGCATTTGACAATGTCCCACATGGCAGATTGGTCAGGAAAGTAAAAGCCCATGGGATTCAGGGTAATGTGGCAAACTGGATAAAAGGTTGGTTTTGTAACAGGAAACAAAGGGTAATGGGCGATGGATACCCTTGCGAATGGAAAATTGTCTCAAGTGGTGTCCCACAGGGCTTGGTGTTGGGACCCTTGCTGCTTGTGTTATATATTAACGATTTGGACATGAACGTGGGGGGCACGATTGGGAAATTTGCAGATGACACAAAGATTGGCCGAGTAGTGGATAGTGTAGAGGATAGCCATAATCTCCAAAACGATATAGGTGGAGTGGGCGGTAAACTGGCAAATGGATTTTAACATAGAGAAGTGTGAGGTCATACATTTAGGGAGGTCAAACAGTTACAGGGATTACACATTAAATGGGAATATACTAAGAGGGGTAGATGAAGTGAGAGATCTTGGCGTACAAGTACACAGGTCCCTGAAGGCAGCAGTTCAAGTAGACAAGGTTGTAAAGAAGGCATATGGAATGCTCTCCTTCGTTGGCAGAGGTATAGAATATAAAAGTAAGGATATAATGTTGGAATTGTATAAAACACTGGTGAGGCCACAACTAGAGTATTGTGTGCAGTTCTGGTCACCACACTACAGGAAGGATGTAATAGCTCTGGAGAGAGTGCAGAGGAGGTTTACAAGAATGTTACCAGGGTTAGAAAAGTGTAGCTACGAGGTGAAATTGGATAGGTTGGGGTTATTTTCCCTGGAACAAAGAAGGCTGAGAGGTGACTTGATTGAGATGTACAAAATTATGAGGGGAATAGATAGAGTGGACAGGATAAAATTGTTTCCCTTGATGGAGAATTCTAGAACCAGGGGACATAGATTCAAGATAAGTGGCAGAAGGTGTAGGGGGGACATGAGGAAGAACTTTTTTACGCAGAGGGTAGTGGGTGTATGGAATTCGCTGCCCAAGTTGGTGGAAGCAGAAACTGATATAAAGCAGAAACTTTAAACTCTTTTAAAAAGTACCTGGATCTGCACCAAAGTGCTGTAAGCTGCAGGGCTATGGGCCAGGTGCAGGAAGGTGGGATTAGAAAGGGCACCTGGGTGTCCTCGGGCTGGCATAGACAAGATGGGCCGAATGGCCTCCTTCTGTGCTGTAACTTTTCTATGGTTCTAAGAATGGAGCTGGGTCAGATAGACTGGAACCAAAGGTAGGCGGGAAAAACAGTAGCTGAACAATGGGCTACCTTCAAAGAGGAGATGGTTTGGGCACAATCCAGGTATGTTCCCGCAAAAAGGAAGCGTAGGACAAACAAATCCAGAGCTCCCTGGATGTCAAAGGAGATAGAAATTAAGTTAAAGAAGAAAAAGTGTGCTTATGACAGTTGTTAGGTAGCAAATACAATTGAGAACCAAGCCAAATACAGAAGGTTCAGAAGGGATGTGAAAAAGCAAATACGAGAAGCAAAGAGGGATTATGAAAAAAGACTGGTAGCTAACATAAAAGGAAATCCCGAAGTATTCTATAAGAACATCAACAGTAAAAGGGTGGCAGAAGGGGCAGTAGGGCCGATTAGGCCGAAAAAGGGATTTACACATTGAGGCAAGAAGCATGGCTGAGGTGTTAAATGAATACTTTACATCTGTCTTTACCTATGAGATAAATGCTGCCGAGGCCATGGCGACAGAGGAGGAAACTCAGTCACTAGAAGGGTTTAAAATTGATAAGGAGGAGATATTTGATAAGCTGTCGGTACTTAAAGTTGATAAGGCACCAGGACTGGATGAGATGCATCCAAGAATATTGAAGGAAGTGAGGGTGGAAATTGCAGAGGCACTGGCAATAAGCTTTCAATGTTTCCTGGATTCAGGGGAGGTGCCAGAGGACTGGAGAATTGCAAACATTGCGCCCTTATTCAAAAAGGATATAAAGATCTGCCCTGCAATTACAGACCAGTCCATTTAACTTCAGTGGTGGGGAAACTTCTAGAAACAATTATTCAGGATAGAATAGTCACATGGAAAAATGTGGATTGATTCGGAAGAGTCAGCATGGATTTGTTAAAGGAAAATCGTGTCTAACTAACTTGTTGGGAGTTTTTTCAAGAGGTAACAGGGATGGTTGATGAGGACAAGGCCATTGATGTGCTATATATGGACTTTCAAAAGGCATTTGATACAGTGCCACACAACAGGCTTGTGAGGAAAATTATCGATCATGGAATAAAAGGGACAGTAGCAACATGGATACAAAATTGGCTGAGGGATGGAAAACAGAGAGTGATGATTAATGGATATTTTTCAGGCTAGAAGGAGGTTTGTAGTGAAGTTCCCCAGGGGTTGGGACCCTTGCTTTTCCTGATATATATAAATGATTTAGATCTTGGAGTGCAGAGGACAATTTGAAAGTTTGCAGACAACACAAAACTTGGGAGAATTGTAAACTGGACTGGAGGACAGTGTAGAGCTTCAAAAGGACATTGACACATTGGTGGAGTGGGCAGATGGGTGGCAGATGAAGTTCAATGCGGAGAAGTGTGAGGTGATAATCTTTGGTACAAAGAACATAGAGAACATAAAATAAAGGATACTATTCTAAAGGATGTGCAGGAGCAGAGAGACCTGGGTGTATATGTACATAAGTCACAAAAGGTGGCAGGACTGGTAGAGAGAGCTGTTGCTAAAGCATACAGTATTCTAGGCTTCATTAGTAGGGGCATAAAGTACAAGAGCAGGGAGGATTTGATGAACTTATATAAGACTGGATAGACCTCAGCTAGAGTATTGTGTACAGTTCTGGGCGCCATACTATAGGAAAATTGTGAACGCATAGGAGAGAGTGCAGAAGAGGTCTACAAGAATGGTTTCAGGGATGAGACACTTCAGTTATGAGGAAAGATTGGGGAAGTTGGGATTGTTTTCCTTGGAGAGGAGAAGGCTAAGAGGAAATTTGATAGAAGTTTTCAAAATCACAAGGGGTCTGGACAGAGTAGATAGGGAGAAACTGTTCCCGCATAGACGGATCGAGAACCAGAGGGCACAGTTTTAAAATGTTTTGCAAAATAAGCAAATGCGAGGTGAGAAAAAAAAATTCACACAGCAAGTAGTTAGGGTTTGGAATGCACTGCCTAGGAAGTGAGGTGGAAGCAGGTTCAATAGAGGCATTCAAGGGGACATTGGATTTTTTTTTCATTCATTCATTCACAGGATGTGGCTTCGCTGGTTGGGCCAACATGTATTGCCCATCCCTAGTTGTCCTTGAGAAGGTGGTGGTGACCTGGCTTCTTGAACTGCTGGAGTCCATGTGGTGTAGGTGCACCCATAGTGCTGTTAGGAAGGGAGTCCAGGATTTTGACCCATCGACAGTAAAGGAACGACAATATATTTCCAAGTCAGGATGGTGAGTGGCTTGGAGGGGACCTTCCAGGTGGTGGTGTTCCCATTTATCTGCTGCCCTTGTCTTTCTAGATGGTAGTGGTCGTGGGTTTGAAAGGTGCTGTCTAAGGAGACTTGGTGAATTCCTGCAGTGCATCTCATAGATGGTACATGCTGCTGCCACCGAGCGTTGGTGGTGGAGGAAGTAAATGTTTGTGGATGTGGTGCCAATCAAGCGGACTGCTTTGTCCAGGATGGCGTCAAGCTTTTTGAGTGTTGTGGGAGCTGCACTCAGACAATTGAGGAGTATCCCATCACACTCCTGACTTGTACCTTGTAGATTAGATGGTGGACAGGCTTTGGGGAGTGCAGAGGTGAGTTACTCGTCACACGATTCCTAGCCTCTGACCTGCTCTTGTAGCCACAGTATTTATATGGCTAGTCTAGTTCAGTTTCTGGTCAATGGTAACTCCCAGGATGTTAATAGTGGGGGGATTCAGTAATGGTAATGCCATTGAACATCAAGGGGTGATGGTTGGATTCTCTCATGTTGGAGATGGTCATTGCCTGACACTTGTGCAGCTCGAATGTTATTTGCCACTTGTCAGCCTAAGTCAGGATCTTGTCCAGGTCTTGAGGCATTTGGATATGGACTGCTTCAGTGAGGGGTCGTGAATGGTGCTGAACATTGTGCAATCATCAGTGAACATCCCCACTTCTGATCTAATGATGGAAGGAAGATCATTGATGAAGCAGCTGAAGATGGTTGGGCCTAGGACACTACCCTGGGGAACCCCTGCAGTGATGTACTGGAGCTGAAATGACTGATCTCCAACACCCACAACTGTGCTAGGTATGACCCCAACTAGCAGAGAGTTTTCCCCCTGGTTCCCATTGACTCCTGTTTTGCTAGGGCTCTTTGATGCCACAGTCAAATGCTGCCTTGATGTCAAGGCAGTCACTCTCACCTCACCTCAGGAGTTCAGCTCTTTTGTCCAGGTTTGAACGAAGGCCGTAATGAGGTCAGGAGCTGACTGGCCCAGGCGGAACCCAAAGTGGACATCAGTGAGCATGTTATTGCTAAGCAAGTGCCGCTTCAAAGCACTGTTGATGACCCCTTCCATTACTTTACTGATGACCGAGAGTAGACTGATGGGGCAGTCATTCGCCAGGTCGGATTTGTCCTGCTTTTTGTGCATAGGACATACCTGGGCAATTTTCCACATGCCAGTGTTGTAGCTGTACTGGAACAGTTTGGTTAGAGGCACGGCAAGTTCTGAGCACAAGTCTTCAGTACTATTGCCGGAATATTGTCAGGGCCCATAGCCTTTGCAATATCCAGTGCCTTCAGCCATTTCTTGATATCACGTGGAGTGAATCGAATTGGCTGAAAACTGGCATCTGTGATGCTGGGGACCTCCAGAGGAGGCTGAGATGGATCATCCACTCGGCACCTTTGGCTGAAGATTGTTGCGAATGCTTCAGCCTTATCTTTTGCACTGATGTGCTGGGCTCCCTCATCGTTGAGGTGGGGATATTTGTGGAGTCTCCTCCTCCAGTGAGTTGTTTAATTGTCCACCACCATTCACGACTTGATGTGGCAGGACTGCAGATCTTAGATCTGATCCACTGGCTGTAGGATCGCTTAGCTCTATCACTTGCTGCCTTTGCCATTTGGCATGCAAGTAGTCCTGTGTTGTAGCTTCACCAGGTTGACACCTCATTTTTAGGTATGTCTAGTGCTGTTCCTGGCATTCCCTCCTGCAGTCTTCATTGAAAGAGGGTTGATCCCCTGGCTTGATGGTAATGGTAGAGTGGGGGATATGCTGGGCCATGAGGTTACTGATTGTTTTCGAGTACAATTCTGCTGCTGCTGATGGCCCACAGTACCTCATGGATGCCCAGTCTTGAGTTGCTAGATCTGTTTGAAATCTATCCCATTTAGCAGTGGTAGTGCCGCACCACACGATGGAGGGTATCCTCAATGTGAAGGCAGGACTTCGTCTCCACAAGGACTGTGCAGTGGTCACTCCTACTGATACTGTCATGGGCAGATGCATCTGCGGCAAGCAGTTTGGTGAGAATGAGGTCAAGTATGATTTTCCCTCTTGTTGGTTCCCTCACCACCTGCCGTAGATCCAGTCTAGCAGCTATGTCGTTTAGGGCTCGGTCAGTAGTAGTGCTGCCGAGCCACACTTGGTGTGGACATTGAAGTCCCCCCACCCAGAGTACATTCTGCGCCTTGTCACCCTTAGTGCTTCTTTTGAGTGATGTTCAACATGGAGGAGCACTGATTCATCAGCTGAGGGAGGGCGGTAGCAGTAATCAGCAGGAGGTTTCCTTGTCCATGTTTGACCTCATGCCATGAGACTTCAAGGGGTCCAGAGTCGATGCTGAGGACTCCTAGGGCAACTCCCTCCCGACTGTATACCACTGTGCTGCCACCTTTGTTGGGTCTGCCCTGCCAGTGGGACAGGACATACTCAGGGATGATGATGATGGAGTCTGGGACATTAGCTGTAAGGTATGATTCCATGAGGATGACTATGTCACGCTGTTGCTTGACTAGTCTGTGAGACAGCTCTCCCAATTTTGGTAGTAGCCCCCAGATGTTGGTAAGGAAGACTTTGCAGGGTCGACAGGGCTGCGATTGCCATTGTCGTTTTTGGTGCCTAGGATGATGCTGGGTGGTCTGTCCGGATTCATTCCTTTTTTTGTGACTTTGTAGTAGTTTGTTACAACTGAGTGGCTTGCTAGGCCTATTCAGAGGGCATTTAAGAGCCAACCACATTGTTGTGGGTCTGGAGTCACATGTGGGCCAGATCAGGTAAGGACGACAGATTTCCTGGAATCTCAAAAGATATTAGTGAACCAGATGGGTTTTTACAACAGTTGACAATGATTTCATGGTCATCATTAGACTTTTAATTCCAAATTTTTATTGAATTCAAATTCTACCATCTGCCGTGGCAAGATTCGAACCCGGGTCCCCAGAGGAACCCTGGGTCTCTGGATTACTAGCGACAATACCACTACGCCATCGCCTCCCCTAAATAGAAACAACATGCAGGATTACAGGGAATTGCAGGCATGTGCCAATCTCTTGAGTTAGAATGCTCACAGGACCGGTGCAGACACGATGGGCCAAATGGCCTCCTTCTGCACTGTAACAATTCTGTGATTCTGTGAAGTACTGTTAGACTTGATGATACCATCCTATTGCAGTCAGACTCTGGACTCCACTCTGAGATCCCAGGATGACTCCCAATGCTAATTAATTAAATGTCTCTGATAATATTACTTGCATAGTACCACAGTTCTTATAAAATCTCCGTCTCATTGTTGTCTTGTTTCTTTTTTTAATGATGCACACCCGTCAACATTGTAGCTGAGCTAACTTTACTGATAACACATTTTCCTAACATGAACACATATCTGCAGTATCTGAGCTCTATCAAGATAGGCTCCAAAATGTGCTATCTGACCTTCAACCCCCCAGGTCAGGTGACCCCATATATAGTGCAGAGTACCATATAATATCTAATACTGGAGTCCACAACCCACAATCAGATATTATCATGGCAACTGTTAGCAACACTATACATTAGAACCACAGGACACCTCCTCTGTCCCACTGGCATTGTTCACTCAAACCTCTTTCAATACAGATATCTTTCTTTTAGTGTACCTATTTTCCTAACTCAAATTCCTTATTAGGTTCCCAGCATGCATGTATGAGCACCCCTCCCTTCGGCGCCCCCCCCCCATCCCCCCCACCCCGGCACCCCACCCGCCGCCAACCCCACCCAATCAACCAAATGGCCAGACCTGCTCCCACACTCCTGCAAATTGCTAATACTCAATTAACATTCTGGCCCATTTATTTTTAAACCTAGATCGTCCTTGGCTTTGTTTGTCATTTTTATTGCTCTTCCTTTTCTTAAGTTTTCTATTTTTCACTGTCCATAATCACAGATCAGTCCTAAACAATCACAACCCATCAAACATCCCAGCCACACAATCTTCAACCACCCCGCATCATGGATTTCTTCCAATATTCTGGCCAACATTCCTACCTCAACCAACATCAACAAGAATTTGCATTTATATATTGTGCTGCCTTTAATGCTATTTTACATTGCAAGGTGCTTCACAGGAGCATGATGCAAAATTTGACACTGAGCTACCTAGAGAAAAAATAGGACTAGTGACCAAAATGTTTGTCAAAGTGATAGGCTTTAATGAGTGTCCTTTTTTTAAAAGAGGAACGAGAACTAGAGAAGCGAAGAAGTTTAGAGAGTGAATTCCATAGCTTAGGGCCTGGGCAGCTAAAAGCATAGCCTCCATTGTTGGAGTGATTAGAATTGTGGATGCTTAAGAGACATGCCCATGTCCTGTATGGTTTTAGGATTGGAAGAGATTACAAAGACAGGGAGAGACAAGGCCATGAAGGGATTCAAAAACAAGGGTAAGGATTTTAAAATCGAAGCATTGCTTAACTGGGAGCCAGTCAATGTAGCTCAGCGAACACAGGACTGATAGGTGAACAGCACTTTATGTGACTTAGGACATGGCAGCAGAGCTTTGAATGAACTCAAGTTTTCAGAGGGTAGAAAGTGGGAGGCCAGACGAGTGTGCATTGGAATTGTCAAGTCTAAAAGTATGGATGAGGGTTTCAGCAGCATATGAGCTGAGGCAGAGAGAGAGTGGGCAATATTATGCAGGTAGAAATAGGCAGTTTCAGTGACAGGGTGGATAGATGGTCAGAAGCTCATCTCAGAGTCAAATATGGCAAGGTTGTGAACAGCCTGGCTCAGCCTCTGGAAATTGCCAGGGAGCATGATGGTTTGGGAATGGAGTTTGTGGCAGGGACTGAAAACAATGGCTTCGGTTCAGTTGGATGAAATTTCTCCTCATCCAGGACTGGATTTTGGGCAAGTAGTCTCACAATTTAGCAGCAATGAAGGATTCGAAAGAAGTGGTGGTGAGGTGTCGTCAATGTACATGTGGGAACAGACAAGGTTTTCAAGTGATGTCATAGTATGTAAATGAGAAATAGCAGAGGGCCAAAGATAGATCCTTGGGAAACACTAGAGTTGATGGCATAGGAGCAGGGAGATTTCCTGCCTACGACCAAAAACACTAATTGTTCTCGATTCCCACTTGAAGTTATTGAGACTTTATTGTGCACAAACTGGCTATCATGTTTGGCTACAAAACCAGTGATTGTAGTGAAACGTAATTTACCTGCAGGGGTGTCCTGAGCGCATAAAAGTTGTTATATAAATTTAAATTCTTTCTTTCTACAGTTCTATTTAATTTTCTTTCTGCACTGTTATTTTTATTTCCACTTTTCCTTCCACCATTTTGTCATAGTTATCAAGCTCCGACGTGTAATCTCTTACTGCAATTACAATCCATTTCCATCCATGTCTATATTTCATTGAACTGCATGTTCCCTTACATAGAATTACACAGCATTTACAATGAAGTAAATCACATTGGTTGATAATGCTTTAAAGAGAACAAAAACATACAAGGGTTCACTTCCAGAGGAACAGAACAGAATACACAATAGCAGGGATAAAAACATAACATGCTGGAAAAACTCAGCAGGTCTGGCAGCATCCGGGGAGAGAGAAATGCTAATGTTAATGTTAGAGCCTGTGTGACTCTTCTTCAGAGTTGAAGAGAGGTAGAAATGTGAGTTTTTACAGCATTTTCTGTTTTTATTTCAGATTTCCAGCATCCACAGTATTTTGCTTGCAGGGAAAATGTTAAATGTATATATAGAGCCTTAATTAGATTACACTGAGTGCTGTGTGCAGCTCTAGGCTCCACACTACAGGAAGGACATTGAAACTGTGCATAAAGTGAATAAACAATTGACAAGGTTAGGGTTACAAAGAAATTACAGAAAATAAAGATGCCATTAGTCATGCTCTGCAAAAGCCTCCTCCCACCCTACTTCATCCAACCTCATCCACATATCATTATACTTTTCTCCTTCATGTACTTATCTAGCTTCCTTTAAATGCATCTATGCTATTTGCCTTAACTATTTCTGTTGTGGTAATTCCACATTCTGACCAAACTGGGCAAAGATGTTTCTTCAGAATTCCTCATTGGATTTACTAGTGACTACCTGACATTTATGTTAATTAATTTTGGACTCCTACAGTAAGGAAACAACTTCTTTGCCTCTACTGCATCAAACCCTTTCAAAATTTAAAGGCTTCTATTTAGTCACCTCTCCATCTTTTTTTCTAGAGAGTACAGTCTTTCCTGATAATTATAAACCCTCAGTTCTGGTAACAACCTTGTAAATCATTTTTGCACCTACCAGCGTGTGTTGTCTGGGGACCAGAAATGTACACAGTAGAACGGGTCAAACCAAAGTTTAACAAGTTTAACATAACTTACCTCCTTTTCAATTATATTCCTCTAAAAATGAACCCCAGTGGAGTTTTGAATTTAACGGGCTTGCATTGCTTCTTTTGATGATTTGTATACCTGTACATAAATCCCTTTACTTCTTTATCCCATTTAGATTCTTATTTCCCAAGGAGTACATGGATCCCTTATCCCTCCCATCAAAATATACCACCTCCTATGTCAATATTAAAATTAATTTGCCATTTACACACCCTTTTATTAATGTTTATGATTTCAATAACACTTATTTTTAAATTTTGGTGTTATAAATGTTTTTAGTTCACTTACAATGCAAATTTCCCTCAAACATTAACATCTCCTGATTTTCAATGAGCATTTCCACAAGATTCATTGGCATTGTTTACTTAAAAAAAATGACAAGTGGGATTCTTAAGTGCTAGGAATGATAATTAAGCTGCAACATTTTGCGTGAATGAAGCAAAGTCTGGGGGTAGGAATGGGGAAGATCACATAGTTGTCCCAGTGACAACGACACAAACCAGTGATGTTCAAAGGATGCGAACTTGAGAACACGCATTGACCTGACCTCAGGGGAGATGCTCACTTCCAATCCACACAGAAGCCAATCTTCTGGCTTTTTTCAGTGAAGTGTCAGTTAGTGCTGTGGCTCATCTTTTTCTGAAAGTTGTGTTCACCAATTTCACACTTGGACTATCAAAAGCAGCACCTCACTGCAACAGCTGAATTTAGTCAGGTCCCAAAGCTGAAGCAGGTTAGTTAAATTCACTGTAGCCTATATTTGGGGGCTGATGGAATGGGGTGTTGTGGGGAATAGGGGACTGGGTGCAAAATCGATGGAGCAATCTGTCAGGAAACTGAGGGGGAGACAGGGTGCAGAATTCATGGGGTAATCTGTAAGGATACTGAGGGGGAGACAGGGCGAAGAATCCATGGAGCAATCTGTCAGGATAGAGGGGGAGACAGGGTGAAGAATACATGGATCAATCTGTCAGGATAGAGGAGAAGACAAGGTCAGGAATCTGTCAGGATAGAGGGGGAGACAGGGTGAGGAATCTGTCAGGATAGAGGGGGAGACAGGGTGAGGAATCTGTCAGGATAGAGGGGGAGACAGGGTGAGGAATCTGTCTGGATAGAGGGGGAGACAGGGTGAGGAATCTGTCTGGATAGAGGGGGAGACAGGGTGAGGAATCTGTCTGGATAGAGGGGGAGACAGGGTGAGGAATCTGTCTGTATAGAGGGGGAGACAGGGTGAGGAATCTGTCTGGATAGAGGGGGAGACAGGGTGAGGAATCTGTCAGGATAGAGGGGAAGACAGGGTGAGGAATCTCAGGATAGAGGGGGAGACAGGGTGAGGAATCTCAGGATAGAGGGGGAGACAGGGTGAGGGATGCTGGATAGAGGGGGAGGCAGGGTGAGGATTCTCTGGATAGAGGGGGAGACAGGGTGAGGGATGTTAGGATAGAGGGGCAGACAGGGTGAGGGATGCCAGGATAGAGGGGGAGACAGGGTGAGGGATGCCTGGATAGAAGAGGAGACAGGGTGAGGGATGTCAGGATAGACGGGGAGACAGGGCGAGGGATGTCAGGATAGAGGGGGAGACAGGGTGAGGGATGAGAGGATGGAGGGGGAGACAGGGTGAGGGATGCCTGGATGGAGGGGGAGACAGGGTGAGGGATGCCTGGATGGAGGGGGAGACAGGGTGAGGGATGCCTGGATGGAGGGGGAGACAGGGTGAGGGATGTCAGGATAGAGGGGGAGACAGGGTGAGGGATGCCTGGATGGAGGGGGAGACAGGGTGAGGGATGTCAGGATAGAGGGGGAGACAGGGTGAGGGATGTCAGGGTAGAGGGGGAGACAGGGTGAGGGATGTCAGGATGGACGGAGAGACAGGGTGAGGGATGTCAGGATACAGGGGGAGACAGGGTGAGGAATGTCAGGATAGAGGGGGAGACAGGGTGAGGGATGTCTGGATAGAGGGGGAGACAGGGTGAGGGATGCCTGGATAGAGGAGGAGACAGGGTGAGGGATGCCTGGATAGAGGGGGAGACAGGGTGAGGGATGCCTGGATAGAGCGGGAGACAGGGTTAGGGATGTCTGGATGAAGGGGGAGACAGGGTGAGTGAGGGATGCCTGGATAGAGGGGGAGACAGGGTGAGGGATGTCAGGATAGAGGGGGAGACAGGGTGAGGGATGTCTGGATAGAGGGGGAGACAGGGTGAGGGGTGTCTGGATAGAGGGGGAGACAGGGTGAGGGATGTCTGGATAGAGGGGGAGACAGGGTGAGGGATGTCTGGATAGAGGGGGAGACAGGGTGAGGGATGTTAGGATGGAGGGGGAGACAGGGTGAAGGATGCCTGGATGGAGGGGGAGACAGGGTGAGGGATGCCTGGATAGAGGGGGCGACAGGGTGAGGGATGTCTGGATAGAAGGGGAGACAGGGTGAGGGATGTTAGGATGGAGGGGGAGACAGGGTGAGGGATGCCTGGATGGAGGGGGAGACAGGGTGAGGGATGTCAGGATAGAGGGGGAGAGAGGGTGAGGGATGCCAGGATAGAGGGGGAGACAGGGTAAGGGATGCCAGGATAGAGGGGGTGACAGGGTGAGGAATCTGCCAGGATAGAGGGGGAGACAGGGTGAGGGATGCCAGGATAGAGGGGGAGACAGGGTGAGGAATCTGTCAGGATAGAGGGGAAGACAGGGTGAGGAATCTGTCTGGATAGAGGGAGAGACAGGGTGAGGAATCAGTCAGGATAGAGGGGGAGACAGGGTGAGGGATGCCTGGATGGAGGGGGAGACAGGGTGAGGGATGCCTGGATGGAGGGGGAGACAGGGTGAGGGATGCCTGGATAGAGGGGGAGACGGGGTGAGGGATGTCTGGATGGAGGGGGAGACAGGGTGAGGGATGCCTGGATGGAGGGGGAGACAGGGTGCGGGATGTCTGGATGGAGGGGGAGACAGGGTGAGGGATGTCTGGATGGAGGGGGAGACAGGGTGAGGGATGCCTGGATGGAGGGGGAGACAGGGTGAGGGATGCCTGGATGGAGGGGGAGACAGGGTGAGGGATGTCAGGATAGAGGGGGAGACAGGGTGAGGGATGAGAGGATGGAGTGGGAGACAGGGTGAGGGATGCCTGGATGGAGGGGGAGACAGGGTGAGGGATGCCTGGATGGAGGGGGGGACAGGGTGAGGGATGTCTGGATGGAGGGGGAGACAGGGTGAGGGATGCCTGGATGGAGGGGGAGACAGGGTGAGGGATGTCAGGATAGAGGGGGAGACAGGGTGAGGGATGTTAGGATGGAGGGGGAGAGAGGGTGAGGGATGCCTGGATGGAGGGGGGGACAGGGTGAGGGATGCCTGGATGGAGGGGGAGACGGGGTGAGGGATGTCTGGATGGAGGGGGAGACAGGGTGAGGGATGTCTGGATGGAGGGGGAGACAGGGTGAGGGATGTCTGGATGGAGGGGGAGACAGGGTGAGGGATGCCTGGATGGAGGGGGAGACAGGGTGAGGGATGTCTGGATGGAGGGGGGACAGGGTGAGGGATGTTAGGATAGAGGGGGAGACAGGGTGAGGGATGTCTGGATGGAGGGGGGGACAGGGTGAGGGATGTCTGGATGGAGGGGGAGACAGGGTGAGGGATGTCTGGATGGAGGGGGGGACAGGGTGAGGGATGTCTGGATGGAGGGGGAGACAGGGTGAGGGATGTCTGGATGGAGGGGGAGACAGGGTGAGGGATGTCTGGATGGAGGGGGGGACAGGGTGAGGGATGTCTGGATGGAGGGGGAGACAGGGTGAGGGATGCCTGGATGGAGGGGGGACAGGGTGAGGGATGCCTGGATGGAGGGGGGGACAGGGTGAGGGATGTTAGGATAGAGGGGGAGGCAGGGTGAGGGATGCCTGGATGGAGGGGGGACAGGGTGAGGGATGCCTGGATGGAGGGGGGGACAGGGTGAGGGATGTCTGGATGGAGGGGGAGACAGGGTGAGGGATGTCTGGATGGAGGGGGGACAGGTGGAGGGATGTCTGGATGGAGGGGAGGGAGAGGGATGTCTGGATGGAGGGGGAGACAGGGTGAGGGATGTCTGGATGGAGGGGGGGACAGGGAGTGAGGGATGCCTGGATGGAGGGGGGGACAGGGTGAGGGATGCCTGGATGGAGGGGGGGACAGGGTGAGGGATGTTAGGATAGAGGGGAGGCAGGGTGAGGGATGCCTGGATGGAGGGGGGGACAGGGTGAGGGATGCCTGGCTGGAGGGGGGGACAGGGTGAGGGATGTTAGGATAGAGGGGGAGGCAGGTGAGGGATGCCTGGATGGAGGGGGGGACAGGGTGAGGGATGCCTGGATGGAGGGGGGACAGGGTGAGGGATGTCTGGATGGAGGGGGGGACAGGGTTGAGGGATGCCTAGATGGATGGAGGGGGACAGGGTGAGGGATGCATAGGATGGAGGGGGAGGCAGGGTGAGGGATGCCTGGATGGAGGGGGGGACAGGGTGAGGGATGCCTGGATGGAGGGGGGGACAGGGTGAGGGATGCCTGGATGGAGGGGGGACAGGGTGATGCCTGGATGGAGGGGGACAGGGTGAGGGATGCCTGGATGGAGGGGGGACAGGTGAGGGATGCCTGGATGGAGGGGGAGGCAGGGTGAGGGATGCCTGGATGGAGGGGGGGACAGGGTGAGGGATGTCTGGATGGAGGGGGGACAGGGTGAGGGATGCCTGGATGGAGGGGGGACAGGGTGAGGGATGTCTGGATGGAGGGGGGGACAGGGTGAGGGATGCCTAGATGGAGGGGAAAGAGGGTGACTGGGTTAGGGATGTGGAGGGGGGGACAGGGTGAGGGATGTTAGGATGGAGGGGGGGACAGGGTGAGGGATGTCTGGATGGAGGGGGGAGACAGGGGTTGAGCCTGGAGGGGGATGCCTGGATGGAGGGGGGACAGGGTGAGGGATGTCTGGATGAGAGGAGGGGGGGACAGGGTGAGGGATGTCTGGATGGAGGGGAGACAGGGTG